>NC_138776.1:213907940-214260440 GCF_965119305.1 Pelophylax lessonae | reverse complement strand
AGCCCAGCCAGTGAGCGCGTGCAGACCACAGCTACGCGCTAGATCAGCCGCGACTTAGCCTTATGGACAGAGACTGGCCCGTGAGTTAAACGTCTCGCAGGGTTGCATACGACCGGGCCTGGGTGAGTCACAGCGGCCCCTTGCCTGACAGCTCCCCTACTTCGTGGCGAAGATTCTGTCTGGAGCTTTACCTGCAACATGGAAGGGTAAGTACGGTCTCCTCCACTGAATCCCTCATGGAGGTGGCAGGTCCCTCGGAACCCCAGCTTCTGATGGTTGCACTGACGACGGTCCTGTAGTCCTTAGTGTCCCAGGAGGATGTGTCCCCCGCCTTTCCCTGCTCAGTCTGTCTCATCTGATTTTAAACCGGATGCTCCCGTGGATGTGGCCCGCCCAGGGGACTTAATATCACACCCCCAGATCCATCGGATAGTGAGGTTGATTCCTCCATCGTCGCAGCAGTGAATGAAAAAGCGCTGGTAGACGCACTTATAACTGCAGTTTGTGAGACTTAAAAAATGGAGGATGTGGCGGGTGTCGTTTGGTACGCATAAGTCTTCTCGTACTCCAAAGGTGTTTACTTATGTGCTTTATTTTGACAGGTTTTCCTGTAAGGATTGGGAACAACCAAAATTACCCTTTGTGGTCCCTAAATGTTTTGCTTTACGTTACCCTTTTCAGGAATCACTTTAAAAAAGTGGACTAGTTCACCAGTGGTTTTCAGGTTGAATAAAGCAGCCATGATCCCAGTAGAGGAATCCCCATCCTTTAAGGACCCGGCTGACCGGAAGGTGGAGGCATGTAGCATGTTTACTATGGCTGGTTCAGCATTGCGTCCAGTCTTTGCCCCAGCCCTGCTGTCTCAGACCCTAACTGAATGGGCCAAGCTTTTGCTCCAGGGCCTGGGGAGTGAGCAGGTTCCCGCTGCTTATGTTGATTTAGCAGACCAGTTGGTCCATGGGCTGCGATTTCTTTGTGATGCAGCTTTGGATACAGCTCCTGTGCTGTCCAAACTTTCTGTTTCAGTAGTGGTAAATAGGTATGTGCTATGGCTTAAGAATTGGTCTGTGTAACGCTCCTGCGTTTCTTATATGGTGTGGATTTTCAGCTGCAGAAATAGTTCCACGTCAGTAGTCATGTAGGAGATATGCTGAGATACCATTCCCAACCTCAATGACTCATCATGTGTGGAAGGTCTTATTTCAGCCAGTAAATACACACAATTAGCAAGCTGGTTCCTAGAGTGACTTTATGTATGTGGTAACACAATGATGAAGGTTGAGGGATAGGTTGAGTGGAGGTGGTAGGTGATTAGACACTTGAAGGTGAGACAGTAGCAGATGGATGCAGGAAGGTTTAGCAATGTTGTATGATAGCAGATGATAGAATAGCAGGTGGACATACAAAAGAGATCAACCCAGTGCAGAAAAGTAGCAGTAGTCTCAAGAGCTAACAATCTAGTTTATGCAGATGTGATAAACAGTCTTTACTATGCAGAGCTAGATAGTGTAAGCTTAGTATAAGTTTATAGAGAATTCCCCTGCGGGGTACTTAGCACTATTAGCGATACAGCCGAAGGGTGGTTCAGGAGAGGCGGATGATCCAGTAGCGGGATACAGGGATCAGCGCAGCGAGGTTCCATCAGTGAAGTAAGCTTGCAAGCATGGAAGCTTCAAGCAAGGTTAGCATCCAGGTAAGGGTGTTTGAACGAACACATGTGAGTGAGAACCGGCGCTTTAAATAGCCATCTAGTCCAGCGCTGGGTGATGACAGCTCCAGTCTTAAAGGTGTATGCGCACCTTTCCAAAAGTAAATGGTGGGGCGCATACACTTGTGGAAAGTGTAATTTAGGGTACCAAAGGTACCGGAACATTACAGTCTGCAGACCAAGCCTCTAAGAAAGTTCTCATTGATCTGCCCTTTCAAGATGATTGCCTGTTTGGGTCTACCTTGGATGACATCATTAAGGGTATCGGGGGGGGGGGGAGTACCTTCCTGCCACAGTTAAGGAAAGGGAAGGAGCCTCCTTGCTTTTGTGTTTCTGGGATGAAGAATAAGGGAAATAGATCTTTTAAATCTTCCCTGGGAGGTTCCAAGCAACCTTGGTCTGGTAAGCCTAGAGCTAGCTTCTCCGGAGCAGCAGACAAGACCCCATAAGCATGAAGGTCTGCCCTCGCTCATTATTGGGGTGGGGGGGACATCTTCGCTGGTTTCTGGCCCCGTGGAATTCTTTTGGGAGCGTTGAGATCCACAAAATGTTTCTTTTGGGGTACCCAGAAAGGGGGGCAAAGGTATTTTTTTGGTCCTGAGTCTCAATTGTGCGGTTTTAACACCTGCAAATGTTCAGGTGATGTCTGAACTACCTAAGGTTCCCTCTATCCCTGTCCAAGAAATTGATTTACCTAGGTCTGATTTTAATTCTGACCTGGGTGGTCCCTTCTCTGGACATATTTCAGGAACCACAGGCCACGATTCACCGGCAATTTTCTCTCTTGATTTGCATACAGGTTCTGAGTCTGGTGGTATCTACCTTCAAGACAGTTCTCTTTGCACAGTCCTACATGCAGCTTCTTTAGCCAGTTTGGCTCCACAGGAGGATACCGAATTTCGTGACGAGGTCACGGGGTGCTCTGACAGACGCCACAGGCATCTAAGGGCCACGGTGAGGCCAGTATCATCCTCGGCTCAGGCTTCTTCTGCAGTTCCTGCGAGGAATCCAGAGCGAGGATCTTCCAGTCATCCTGGTCGCTTTAAACATCCCTTGGGGGCTTCCTCTGAGAGAAGACTAGTTGTCCCAAGGGCTAATCTACCATCCTGCTTTACAGTCGCTGGTTTTAACGACTTGGCTTTTGAAAAACAGGTACTAAGGGATAGAGGTTTGTCTGGATCAGTGATCCCTACTATGGTGAAGGCGAGGAAGTCGTCTTCCAGCAAGATATACCATTGTACGTGGAAAGCGTACGTTTCTTGGTGTGAGTCAGTTGGCGCTCATCCTCGATCAATTTCTGTGGCTCGGATCTTTACCTTTCTTCAATGGGGAGTTGATCAGAAGTTGGCCTTGAGTACCATCAAGAGCCAGGTGTCTGCCTTGGCAGTCTTCTTTCAGCAACCCCTAGCCAGGCACTCTTTAGTCTCTCTTGCTGTCATGGGATTTAAATTTATTGCTTTCCGTTATCTAGAAGATTCCCTTGTCAACGTTATCCCAGAAAGTGAAATTTTTGGTGGTGATTACCTCGGCCTGCAGGGTATTGGAAATGACGTCATCCTGTCGCAGTCCCTGTTTAGTGGTCCATAGGGATAAAGTGGTTCTTCGTCCCTGTCCATCATTCCTGCCCAACGTTGTCTCTGACTTCCGTTTGAACAAGGACATTGTGTTGCCTTCCCTGTGTTCCAGTCTCCAGATGGCTCAGACCGGTGACTCAGGCCTATTCCATTAAAGGTCAGGTTCCACCTTTCCCTGTCATGGCCCATTCTATTGGGGCACTGAGTGCTTCTTGGGACTTCTGTCATCAAGCATCAGTATCGCAAGTTTGCACAGTGGCTGTATTTGGTTGTCGGTGCATACTTTCACAAAATTCACAAGGTAGATACTTTGGCATCTGCGGATGCTTTTTTTGGGCCGCAACGTTTTGCAGGCTGCTGTTTAAGAGGGGCTGCAGGCTGCTGTTTAAGAGGGGCTGTTCCCTCTTAAAGGGTGATTTTCTTTAAACTTTTTTTTTTTCTGACGGGGCTCCTGTGTCCTGGTAAAGGTCATTTATGTTTAGCCTTCGGTTTTTTTCCCCACCCCTCATTTTCCTTTTGGCATTGCTTTTGGACGTCCCTGGAGTTATGATTTATGGAGTGCTTTGTCTGTCGATGAACGAAAGAAAACGGGATTTTTGTACTTAACGTAAAATCAGTTTCTGAGTTAATCGACGGACACAGCACCCACCCCTTTTAATGGAGTTCTGATCCTTCTAATGCTGCTTGCTACTAAACTGATTACTTAGAGCAGAGAGGGGGGTTTATACCAAGCTGAGGACAGGTCATGGGCGTAGCCAGGTGTTTTTTTTGTTCTGCCTAGGCCTACCGTGGAGAGGGGGGGAATATAACCCAGTAGTTATGATTTATGTAGCGCTGTGTCCATCGATTTGAACTCCGAGAAATGGCTTTTACGGTAAGTACAAAAAATCCTATTTTTTTTTTTTTAATTCTTAAAAACAAAAGGCATGTGCCCTGTACTGAACTGACATCGTTATGCCATAAAATATCTGATTTTCTTATGAGCTTTAATTTACATTTATAGCAATGGTCTTGACCGTCCATTGTGATCAATAACTCCAAGGTTTTGTATTATTTTATTGATTGTCAATCTGCAATATGTCAAATTAAGCTACCTTAATTAATCATGCAGATAAATGGCACTCTGTTGAAACTGGCCTTTTAAATTAGGCACCAGCTAAAAGCAGCGCATTACTCTTGCTGTAATTTGGTGGCCAGGCCGAAGTTTGTTTTGGCAAATTGCTAATTTAATAATTTTCCTGTTTTCTTTTTTTTTTTTCTGTTGCAGCCTATCCCATTGCTGAAGAAAAAAATGAATCATTCTATCACCATGTCACAAGAGCAAATCTCGTCTCTTCTGGCCAATGCATTCTTCTGCACCTTCCCTCGCCGAAATGCTAGGATGGGGAAGTCTGAGTATTCTACTTACCCAGACATAAACTTTAACAGGTAAATTGGCAATGTACAGGTGCAGATATTTTATATGTTGTTCCTTAAAGCCGAAATAAATATATATATTTTTACTATTCTTTATTGCAAGCACTCTGTAATTGCAAATTGTAAGTAATCTAAACTATGTAATTGCACATTACAAATTGTGCAGGCATGCTGGTCTATTTTACCATTTCAATTATCATTTTCTCTCGTTCATTGACTGACACAGCTCCTTTCTAACCATTAGGTTATACTGCCCCCTACAGTAGTATGACACTAGGCAGATAAAAAGCTGGACTACACCTATGGGCAGTCCCAGGGGGGTATACTCCCACTCTCAGCTATTGGCTATAGTCAGGCGTAAGGACCTAGTTCCTTGCTGGGATCTTAGGACCTGGCATTTTTTTTTCCCTTTTTTTTTTTTTTTTCTATTTTTCCTTTGAGAATCTACAATCAACTGCTGGACTGGGTGACAGGCTGGATATTTTTTAAAATCCAGTGGTCACCCCAGTCTGGCCAGCCCTCAGCTCCGAGCTAGGTCGGCCGCGACCTAGCCCTACTGGATGTGAGCTGGCCTGCGAGTTATATATATGTAAACAATAAGAAAAAAGTGCTCTGTGCAAATAAAGAAACTGTACATTAATCCAGTGCTATGCCTTTCTTAAATCCAATGTCATCATGTACATTTTCCAGGCATGCAGGAGAGTAATAGTGGTGGGAACCTCTAGTCACCAACACCAAGTGGAAAAGGTGGGGGGTTACCAGAATTAGTGGATCGCTTGTGCCTTATGGCAACAAGGGATCAAACCGCATTTAAGGTATATCCAAGACTCATGATCCGCTATGTCAGGTATTCTTCGCACCAAAGGTCTCCTATGAATCTCAAGGCAAAGACAAGGGACTCCTCCTAGTGTAGTAATTCTTCCAATTTTATTAAAATTACACCAGATTAAAATACAAAGCCCCTAGGGCATCATATACTGCTACAGATACAAAACTCAATCTGTCAGCCGTGCGCACTATTACCGTATAGTGTATCTCGCTCATTCTTCTGTAAAGCAGGCTGATACCAGGAAGTGGGTTGAACCGGCGTGCGTGTCACAGCAAGGTAGACAGTCCAGGCAGCGTGCGTGTCAGCTTTCGTCATTACGTTGACATCTTCGGAAGCGGACGACACGCTCCTTCTCACTCATATTATACCCTCCCAGCGAGCCTTCCCCACACGGACTCCTCTCCCCTAACTCCAAGGATACTATGCGGATACTCCTCACGGTCCTATCCTTCCCCATGACTCTTAAACCCTTCAGTGGCCAAATTTCATCTGCGGGCCAACCTTCACCGTAGCTCATTAACCCTTTGGTGAATAAATATCATATGCGGAACCATCTTGCAATGTTATCTGTCCTTATATCAGTATTACACTAAAATTACAGGTAGTGCATTCTGATAGATACAATGATCCTTTTCAGTAGACTAATATAAGTGGGGTATATATAAAGTAAACACTGGGTACTGTTTAAGTTATTATTACGATACACATACTATATAAAATTATACAATACTATCACGAAGTTTATGCAATCAATTAATAAAATAGAATTTAAGATATGATATATATATATATATATATATATATATATATATATATATATATATATATATATATATATATATATATATATATAAATAATCAAATTAATTTTGCTCCTCCATATATAGACATCAACTTGCTGCTTAGAAATATTATAATTGTGTATTTTATATATCTGAATTAATATAATTCTAAATACTCCCTGAAACGCCAGTCTTAAATATCTCACATAAGTATATATAAAAAAAAATACTAAAAAATATAAAGGTATATATGAAAAAATTATTTAAAATTGTAAAAATTATGATGGGTCAAAATAAGACTGGGAGCTGTATCCGTTACAATGTTGCTACTAATAATCTGATCTAAAACAGTTTAAATCTACATAGGCCTGGCCTGAGTCGCAGTGTTCCTCCTTGCCAACAGCCCCCCAATTAGATGGAGAGGAGGTTGTGTCTGGAGTGGTGCCCATCCTGTTCCTGGTATGGTAAATTGCTGTCCCCCCCCCCCCTCTCCCCCTAGAGATTTTGGGGTGGAGGTGGGCCCCTCCCTGGGATGGTCGAACCCCCGGGTTCTCCTCCTTCCAATGCAGCGACCCCCCTCTCTCGTGGTCCCTGGGGGTACTTTGCCCCTTATCTGCCTAGGCCCCCCCCCCCCGGTTTGTTTTGGGTGCTGAGATAGCGATGACCAGACGATCTGCTTTTGGGAGGGGGCTGTACCTAGTGGGGGCTCCTGCCAGGGCCCCCCTTTCTGCTGGTGTCATTTTCAGGGTTCTTGGGTCCCCTCCTGGGCCCCTGGGAGCCGTGCAGGACCGCTATTATCTTGTAGCCGTGTGCTGTAGATTCAGCAGCCATGTTTGTGTAGCCTCGGCAGCCATTTTCTCTTGGTTTCTCATTGCTAATAGCAGCCGCCATGACTGTGAACCATATATAGGCGGTGATTTTGGCGGTGGGAGCCCCTCCTTATCCCCTGGTACTGACTCCTGGATTTTTCTCTTCCTGATTGCCACATGTGTGTGCAGATAGCCTGGTGCTGCGGTGCCTAAACAGTGGGTGGTGAGTCTGGTGGGGTCCTCTCACTCTCTGCTATAGGATCGGTTGGTGCTCTGTGCCTGACAACCTGTGGTGCTGCCAGCGCTGTGGGGGTCTCCCTAGCGGTGTTTTTACACTTTTTTTGTGGGTCCCCCCTTTTCACTCATGGAGTCCCTGGAGCAGATTTCCCCACCTGATCCCCTCTGAGGCTGCCGGGACCTTTGGGTCTTAACAATCCCCTACTGCACTGACGGCGGTCCTTGAATCTTTGGTGTCAAAGGTGGATTTGGTCCTAGGGAAATGGGCTAGGAAAACTCTAGTTTCTAGGTTAAACAAAGCAACCATGATTCCGGTTGAGGAGTCCCTGGCCTTTAAGGTCCCAGCTGACAGGAAAGCGGAGTCTGTGGCCCGCCATATGTACACTTTGGCTGGTTTAGGTCTTAGGCCGGTTTTTACTGTTGCCCTGGTGTCTCTAACTCTAACCGAGTGGGCCAAGCTTTTAAGCTGGGACCTGGAGGGGGAGTAGTTTCCCCCTGCCTTTGCTGAGCTGGCGGACCAGTTGGTCCAGGGACTGCAGTTTGTCTGTGATTCCTCTTTGGATGCGGCTCCTCTGAGGCTGTCTGTCTCAGCAGTGGTCCTTAGGTGTGTTATTTGGCTTAAATGCTGGTCTGCGGACCAGACGTCTAAGAAGGCCTTATTTGATCTCCCCTTCCTAGGTGATCGCCTGTTTGGAACTTTCCTGGATGACCTCATTAAGGGTCTCGCAAGGGGGGAAGAGTACCTTTCTTCTGCAGGCTAGTAAGGGTTAAAAGCCCGGTCGTAGATGTGGTCCATCCTTCTTGGCTCATAGGAAGTTTTTTCTTCCTGCAGGGACTCCTCCGGTGGATCCAAACGACCCTGATCTGGCAAGCTGAGAGTTGCTTCTCCAGACCTGCGGACAAGGCTCTCTCAGCATGAAGGGGCGCCCTCACCGGCATGTGGGGTGGAGGGACGTCTTTGCTGGTTTCTGGACCCGTGGACCTCCCTGATACTGGTCAAGTGGGTCCACAAAGTCATACGGTCCGGCTACAAGATCAAGTTTCTTTCTTACCCTCCGGAAAAGTTTTTCCCCTCCAATTTGCGCCCTTCTCCAGGCCGCTTATGGGGTCTCTTTGGGGCATTCCAAGACTTGCTGAGCCAAGGGGTGATTGTCCCGGTTCGGACTTATATTTTCAGGGGTTTTATTCAAACCTGTGTACAGTCCCCAGGAAGTAGGGCAAGGTACATCCAATTCTGGACCTCAAGGCGCTAAACTGCTTTGTGCTGGTGCAGATGTGGCATCCCTGCATCAGGGTCATCTTCTTGCTTCTGTCGACATCAAGGACGCTTACCTTCACATTCCAATATGTGTTGATCACCAGTGCTTCCTCCACTTTACTGTGGGAGAGGCGCATTATCAGTTTGTGGCTTTACCCTTTGGTCTTGCCTCTGCTTCTTGGGTCTTCACAAAAGCGTTAGCTCCGGTGCTGGCATTGTTGTGCCAGTGGGGGATTGCGGTACTGGGGTACCTGGACGATATTCTTCTGCTAGCGGAGTCTCCAACTTCTCTTCAACTTGAAGATTACTCTGTGAACTCTGAGGGAGTTCAGTTGGATTCTGAACCTTCAAAAGTCTGTTTTGGTTCCGTCCACAAATGTGGACTGTCTGGGTCTGACTCTGGACTCGGCCTTAGCCAGAGTTTTCCTTCCTCTGGAAAAACCCCAGAAACTGCAGGAAGCAATTTAAATTCTGCTGTCCAGCAGACGGTCATCCCTTCGGACTTGCATGCGGGTGCTGGGCCTGATGGTGCCTACCTTTTTGGGGAGGTTCCGTTTGCACAGTTTCACTCGAGGTCTCTGCAGAGAGAGAGATTCTGGTCAAATGGGACAAGAATCCACTATAGACAATTTGAGCCGGGGTATGAGAGGATCCCTGATCTGGTGGCTTCGTTCTCTGGCACTTCGCCAGGGCAAATCCTTTCTCCTCCTGTTCTGGACGGTGGTCACCATGGATGCCAGCCTGTCCAGGTGGGGAGGCGTCCTCAGAAAATATTCTGTTTAGGAGGTTTGGACACTGGAAGAGTCCAGACTGCCGATCAATGTACTGGAGCTCCGAGCAATCAGACTTTGTCTGGATTATTGGAAGGATCGCAAAGTGTAAAAAGGTGTAAATACAGCGCTAACTTGAAAAAGCTGCTAGCACTACCAACTGACAAAAAAATTGGTAAAAGGGTTATTAAATGTGAAAAGTGCAGCGCTAATATGAAAAGGTGAACTAAGAATGTTCATATATGTGCGTGAATGTCAAAAAATATCTCTAAACAAAGTCCCTAAAAATGAATGTAGGTCAAATAAATATCAAACATGAATAGGTGAACAAAGTGAGTCCCATATGAAAATAGAGTCCGTATATAAAAATATTGAATCGATTGTCCATGAAGTGGAAACAATCTGTATTAATCAGACAGAGTAGATCTATAGCGGCATATAAGTCAAAGACTTGATACACAAAGACTTCCGTGGGCAGTATAAAGTCCAAACACATGTATAGAAGATTTAGGAAGATATTAAGATCTTGTCCCCCGTTGTAGTGGTATGTATATATGCTTACCAGAACAAGTGGACTTACACTACCTTACGGTACGAAAGTCAATTGGGACAGTGGAGACTGATGCAAGATATCTCTGAAGTGGGGTATCACCAGACTTTGTTCTATAGATTTATAATCTCAGGAGAAGGAGTCCCTCATTCGACAAAAATTTTTTGGAGGCAACCAAAAAAAAGGGAAAATATATATAGTGTGATACCGCTAACAACAATGTATCACAGTAGGCATGCACATATATCAACCAAACACCCAGCAAGTGTGTAGGGAATTTATTCTCTGTGACTACAAGTCACCTAAAGTCCCAGCAGGAAAGAAAATAGTGTTCAAAACAACCCAGTCACCAGGTAAAATAATTAAAATGTGCGTTAACCAGAAGTAATAAACATCAATGCAATACAGCATATAGGTAAAAACAAACAGACAGGAATAATCCTCCTGAAACGATACTAGGATCCAACAACAGATCTTTAACATCAAGGACCCGTCACCATTGGGAGAATGCCAATGACGTATACGCTTACCAGGTAATATGAGCCCATAGTACCCTATAGCACATGGGCTGAAATAAACTTAACAGGCACCCTCCACATGCAGGAAATGTGAGATCCGTGAGAGAGATGATCCAAAAAAAATATGTAGTGTTCCGTCACCAAATAGGTTAAGGTATAAACACGCTTAACAAATAATGTGGACCTGTTTTGCCATATAGCAGACAGGTCATAAAAAGCATAGCAGGTACAATCTTGGATTCCTCTGATTTGATGTTCACAGGGAATGTACATAAAAACTCACAAACAAGGATGGATGTGGAATGGTAAGTCCCTCATTCAGTAACCATGTAAGTAAGCCAAATAGAAGTACATAGTGTAAAACTGCTATAATATGTTTTATTGAAAAGCAGACATGTACTTGCAAACATCCACAAGTAAACACCGTAAGGATAGTCAAGGCAGGCCAATTATGATGTAATACTGACGTGTTTCGTTGTATAAAACATTATCAAAGGATATAGCCATAGAGGACATTCATGCACATATCATATGAACATTCTTAGTTCACCTTTTCATATTAGCGCTGCACTTTTCACATTCATTGGAAGGATCGTCTTCATGGGTTTCCAGTGGGAAGTCAATCAGACAATGCCACAACTATGGCCTATGTCAATCACCTAGGGTAGGGGCACAAGAAGTGTCCTTGCGGCTCGGGGAGTAGCCAGCATTCTAAAGTGGGCAGAACATTTCGTTCTAGCCATCTCTGCTGTACACATTCCGGGGGTGTAAAATTGACAGGCGGATTACCCCAGTCGACAGGCGTTGGACCTGGGGGGAATGGTCACTTCACCTAGAGGAATTTTCATCAGTTGTGCCCCAGTGGGGTACTCCCGAGGTGGACCTGTTAGCCTCTCATCTCAATAGGAAGGTGCAAAGGTTTGTGGCACTCAAACTGTGGTCTCGGGACCCTCTGGTAGATGCCACAGATAGTGGCTCAATGGGGTAAGCATCGTCTGATTTACGCCTTTCCCCCTCCCAAGCTTCTGCCAACGCTTCTGCGCAGGATTGAGGCAGAAAAGGATTCTGGTAATATTAGTAGCTTCAGACTGGCCTCACCGGTTTTGGTACGCCAATCTGGTACGGCTGGTCGCCGGTGTTCCTTGGAGACCTCCTCTCGGGAAAGATCTGCTCTCCCAAGGGCCAATCTTCCACCCTGCTTTACAGTCACTAGCTAAAATGGCCTGGCTGTTGAAAGTCAGGTGCTGAAAGATAGAGGTTTGTCTAAATTTATTTCAGTGATTCCTACGCTGTTAAAAGCTAGAAAATCTACCTCTAGGAAGATCTACCATCATATATGGAAGTTGTACATTGCGTGGTGTGAGTCTCTTGGGGTTGATCCTCGCTCTTTTTCGGTGGCTTGGATCTGGACCTTCCTCCAACGGGCGGTTGAGCAACGCCTGGCCTTGAGTACTATCAAGGGCCAGGTCTCAGCCTTGGCGGTCTTCTTTCAATGACCATTGGCCACCTTTCCCTTGGTGCGTAGGTTTCCACTCTTGGCTCCTCCGGTGCGGTCTCCATTGCCTCCTTGGGACCTCAGTTTGGTGCTTTGTCTTCTAGAAACCTCCTTTTGAAAATCTTATGGAGGTTCCCCTACTTGTTATCCCAGAAGGTGGACTTTTTGGTGGCAATCACTTCTGTGAGCAGGGTGTCTGAGCTGGCGGCCTCTTGTTGTTCAACTTACTTGGTGGTTCAGAGATAAGGTGGTTCTTTGTCCCTGTCCATCGTTCCTTCCTAAGGTTGTCTCAGATTTAAATTCTTAATGAAGGCCTTGTGGGACCTTCCCTGGGTCCCAGGGAAATTGCCTGCATGAGGGAGAGGGTTTGGGACTTTAAATGAGACACCAAAAGGTGTCTCCATCCCTGGTTCAATGAGAAATAAAGGCGGGTTGGGACTTTAAATGAGAAGCAATGCATAAAATAGGCCATACATAAGGATCATATCCTAAAATAGCAAAGTTTATTGTAGCTGCCATAACATAGCCCTGTAGCACATATATAAACAATAGGATGACATGATGAAAAATTAATTACATCGCCAAAATGAATCAAAATCAATAACAGATGGAAAAGTCGATCTACGACTTATCCATCTGTTCAACCAACTTATTATAATGTATTTACTGTACCACCATGTTTTTTGTTATTGATTTTGATCCATTTTGGCGATGTAATTTAATTTTTCATCATGTCATCCTTTTTATATATAGATTTCGCTTTCGTAGGTAAAGCAGGTCCCAATATCTTATCCTTCCTCAGAATATTCCAGTGTTTGTTAATTTTTTTAACCTGTCTGAATTGGACATAAAAATCCAATTTTAACTTGTATTCAAAGTTTAATACCTCTTGTTGTTTAACATCCTGTAAAATGATCTCCTATCCATTTTAACACTTTCCTTTTTTAATTATTGATGATTTCTACTGCATACCCTTTTTCTCTAAATCTATTTACTAAGGTTTCTGATTTGATGTACAATATCTCACAAAAGTGAGTACACCCCTCACATTTTTTGTAAATATTTTATTATCTTTTCATTTTACAACACTGAAGAAATGACACTTTGCTACAATGTAAAGTAGTAAATGTACAGCTTGTATAACAGTGTAAATTTGCTGTCTCCTCAAAGTAACTCCACACACAGCCATTAATGTCTAAACCGCTGGCAACAAAAGTGAGTACACCCCTAAGTGAAAATGTCTAAATTGGGCCCAATTAGCCATTTTCCCTCCCCGGTGTCATGTGACTCGTTAGTGTTACAAGGTCTCAGGTGTGAATAGGGAGCAAAAATTTGGTGTTATCGCTCTTACTCACTCATACTGATCACTGGAAGTTCAACATGGCACCTCATGGCAAAAAAGTTTGAGGATCTGAAAAAAAGAATTGTTGCTCTACATAAAGATGGCCTAGGCTAAAAGAAGATTGCCAAGACCCTGAAACTCACTTAGCTGCAGCACAGTGGCCAAGACCATACAGCGGTTTAACAGGACAGGTTCCACTCAGAACAGGCCTCGCCATGGTCGACCAAAGAAGTTGAGTGCACATGCTCAGCATCATATCCAGAGGTTGTCTTTAGGAAATAGACGTATGAGTGCTGTCAGCATTGCTGCAGAGGTTGAAGGGGTGGGGGGTTAGCCTGTCAGTGCTCAGACCATATGCCGCACACTGCATTAAATTGGCCTATATGGTTGTCGACCCAGAAGGAAGCCTCTTCTAAAGATGATGCACAAGAAAGCCCGCAAACAGTTTTCTGAAGACAGGCATACTAAGGGCATGGATTACTGTAACCAACTCCTGTGGTTTGATGAGATCAAGATAAACTTGTTTGGTTCAGATGTGTCATGCGTGTGTGGCGGCAACCAGGTGAGGAGTACAAAAATAATTGTCTTGCCTACAGTCAAGCATGGTGGTGGGAGTGTCCTGGTCTGGGGCTGCATGAGTGCTGCCGGCACTGGGAAGCTATAGTTAATTGAGGGAACCATGAATGCAAACATACTGTGACATACTGAAGCAGAGAATGATCCCCACAGTTCGGAGACTGGGCTCCAAACGACCACTGCCTTGCTTAAGAATCTGAGGGTAAAAGTGATGGAATGACCAAGCATGTCCCCAGACCTAAACCCTATTGAGCATCTGTGGGGCATCCTCAAACGGAAGGTGGAGGATCGCAAGGTCTCTAACATCTGCCAGCTCCGTGATGTCGTCATGGAGGAGTGGAAGAGAACTCCAGTGGCAACCTGTGAAGTTCTGGTGAACTCCATGCCCAAGAGGGTTAAGGCAGTGCTGGAAAATAATGGTGGCCACACAAAATATTGACACGTTGGGCCCAATTGGGACTTTTTCACTTAGAGGTGTACTCACTTTTGTTGCCAGTGGTTTAGATATTAATGGCTGTGTGTTATTTTGATGGAACAGAAAATTTACACTGTTATACAAGCGGTACACTCACTATTATTAACACTTTATTAATAACACTTTATTTTTGGTTTAGATATTATTACACTATATGTATATGCCTTTTTGCGCAGCACTACTCTGTTATAGAAGCCGTATACCGTTTAGTGCGTTTAGGTATTGTGAATTAGAAAACTAATCAACCTATAGATTTTACTACTCCACACAGTTGCAGTTTAGAAGCTGGTTCAATGCATTACTTAGTAATATAATGTCAAAGTGATTTATAGGAGGCGTGGCTCTGAAAAAAAGGTCTAGTTTTTCATAAAACAACATTGTAAATCCAATTAGTAGAAATAATTGAAGGAATTTTTGGAGAGCTGGGCAGTATATATGTGTGTATGTATATATATGTGTGTGTGTGTATATGTGTATATATATATATATATATATATATATATAATATATGTATGTATGTATGTATGTATGTGTGTGTGTATATATATATATATATATATATATATATATAATTTTTATTTTGATCAAAATGCTTTTCCTTTTGAAAGCACTTTGCAATGCAGATGAGACACTGTCTGATTTCATATTTGCTGGAATCCAGTGACCTGTAGAAACACAATGAAATACTCATTCCCCATACTAAAGCAATATTTTATGTGATGTCCCACTGGCTCTAATTTACCACTTCATGTGTTACAAGATTGCACCTATATCGGCATTCTGTGCTCACGTATAGCTGACTGGTTTTACAGACCTCACAATTATTCACAGTAACTCTTAAAAAAAAAAAAAAATTGAAATAAAATAAACAAAAAGACTTCTGATGGGAAAATTCAGTATCGGAGACAAGACCATATTAAAAGTTTCAGTCTCTAGGTTAGTGGTGGTTGCTAGTACACTACAGTCCAGGGCGAGATTGCATATTTGTATTTGAAGAGCTGGCAGCACCCTCAGGTTGGCCTAAAAATACGCTGCTTTTACTGGGGTTCAGCGTTTTTCTTCTTTTAGCCTATGTGACCATACATACATCAGGCGTTTGGTTTCGTATTTCAAGAGCATTGTTTCGATGTAAAAAAAAAAATGCACCAAAGTTGCATTCTGAGAGGAGCTTATGGACATAATTTCTGCATGCAAATGTGCATATATGTGTTTATGTATTCCAGTAGCCAGAATAAATTAATACTCTAGCTATTAGAATGCCATACTAAGAGGCATTTTTTTGCCAAATTCTGGCAGAAAACATGCCAGCATAGTAAGAGCATAATTTGTTATGCCCATGTGTATGAGGTCTTAAAGGAGTACATATTTAAGTCACTGATGCTACTCTCTATACATTTGCAAATAGGTCAATACTGTCAGTCAAGGGTCCGATCTGTCCGCCGCAATGTCGCAGTACCGAAAAAAAATCGCAGATTGCCGCCATTACGCGTTAAAAAAAAAAAAAAAACACAAAAAATGACAAAAATCTTTCCCTTTGTTAGTAAACGCGATAACTTTTGCGCAAACCAATCAAAATACGATTTTTGCGATTTCTTTTTTTTTTTTTTTAACCAAACATAGGTAGCATAAAACAAATTGGCCGAAAATGTTAAAAAATTTCGACTTTTACATTTTTTTTGGGGGAATTTCATATAAAAAAAATTTGAAAAATATTGTTATTTTTGCAAAATTTACGCTCTTTTTTTGTTTATAGCACATGATCAAAAAATCGCACAGGTGATCAAATGCCACCAAAAGAAAGCTCTGTGGGGGAAAAAAGGACGTGAAATTTGTTTAGGTACAGCGTCGCACGACCGCGCAATTGTCCGTTAAAGTCACGCAGTAAAAAATCGCAAAAAAAACCCTGGTCGTAATGGGGGTAAAATCTTCCGGGGCTTAAGTGGTTAAATCAAAGTGAATTATTGCATAATTAAGTACTATCACTTTAAAGATGTAAAAAATTGTATATATGTTGATTGGTGAGATTCTATTAATCGATAAATCATAATGCAAGTCTGTGCAAAAGTTTGTAAATAAAAAAAAGTGATTCTAAAAAATGTAAAAATTGTGAGTGTGTCTATTAACCGCTTGCCAACTGCTCACAGTATATTTACTGCGCCAGTCAGCCCCTCACAGGCAGAGCTCTGGGGAGTGAGCGCGCGCCTGCGGAGGTGCGGTCACGAACCCCCCGCGCGTGACCGGCAGACCCGATGTCCGCCGGTCACTCGGCGATCGTCGGGGGAGAGGGAGAAAGTCAGGCGGCTTGTGTAAACAAGCTGCCTGTCATTCTCCCCGGTGTAGAAACACTGATCACACGGTTCTACAATGTAGGACCGTTGATCAGTGTTCCTACAGCTCAAGCCACAGACAATCACAGTAAGAATCACGCCCCTAGGGACACACACAGCCCCTCCCTCTCAAATAAAGTTAACCCCTTCACTACCAGTGTATTTTTACAGTAACAGTGCATATGTATAGCACTGATTACTGTAGAAATGTCACTGGTAACCCCAAAAGTGTAAAAAATGTCAGTCAAGGGTCCAATCTGTCCGCCGCAATGTCGCAGTACCGCAAAAAAAATTGCAGATCGCCGCCATTACGCGTTAAAAAAAAAACAACAAAAATCTTTCCCTTTGTTAGTAAATGCGATAACTTTTGCGCAAACCAATCAAAATACGCTTTTTGCGTTTTTTTTTTTTTTTTTACCAAACATATGTAGCATAAAACAAATTGGCCGAAAATGTTAAATTTTGATTTTTATATTGTTATTTTTGCAAAATTGACGCTCTTTTTTTGTTTATAGCGCATGATCAAAAAATCGCACAGGTGATCAAATACCACCAAAAGAAAGCTCTGTTTGTGGGGAAAAAAGGACGTCAAATTCCTTTAGGTACAGCGTTGCACGACCGGGCAATTGTCCGTTAAAGTCACGCAGTGCCGAATCGCAAAATACCCCCTGGTCTTTTAGCAGCCAAATCCTCCGGGGCTTAAGTGGTTAAACCGTATCCAGATGACTCAGCTCAACTTGCCCCTTCCACAGTGATGATCCCCACCAGCACACCAGCGGTCCCTTTTAAAGAGGGTAACCCTCTGGTAATCGCATCCGTTAGTAAACCTCCAGAGCCATGCTGTAACAAATTTGATCATGCTTTGCTGGGGTTTTCGCCTACCTCTGAATCAACTGTGGGTATAGCATTGTATGATTTTTTTTTTCTCTTTTATTGATTGAACTAGATGGATTATGTGTGTGTGTGTGTATATATATATATATATATATATATATATATATATATATATATATATATATATCGGAATCGGCCACCAAGGTGACCAATATTGCCGATATTTTGGAAAGGTGCTTGTACCGGAGTGATGCATGCAGCTAGAGGCATCACCCTGGTACCGGCGTCTGTAGCCGATGGTTGGCTGTCTTGTTATGACATCCGATGCGGCTTGTGGTTCACCCAGGCCTCCCGTCCCACCAGGAGACCCAAACCAGCCTGCACAGCTGCCAAAGACCCGATCAAAGCTGTAAAAACCCGGATGTGATGTCAAAAGAAAGATGTAAAAACCCAGAAGTGATGTCATGACATCACTTCCGGATATTCGGCGTTAGGTTAAAAAAAAAAATGACAGCATTCAAAACAGCCAAACTTGGCGTTTTGAATGCTTTTAAGTGCAGAGGCGGGGTTTGGGATCTTTTAAACGTGCAGATCCCTCCACAAGAGTACCTGTCAAATTGTAAAAATAAAAATGTTTTTAAATCAACGAAAATATCGGCATATATCGGCCGATTCCAATATGCATTGGCCAAAATATCGGTATCTGCAAAGCCCTCCACCCTCCCCACAAACAGGGCGTTCTTTTGGTGGTATTTGATCACCTCTGCGTTTTTTGATTATGCGCTATAAACCAAAAAAGTGCGACAATTTTGGGAAAAAAAACGGAATTTTTCACTTTCTGCTATATAACATTCCCAATAAGAAAAAATGTTAAAATCTAAGTTTTTCATCATTTTGGTCCAATTTGTATTTTGCCACATATATTTTTGGTAAAAAAAAAATCCCAGTAAGTGTATTTTAAATTGGTTTGCGCAAAAGTTATCGCTTCTACAAACTAGGGGCAAGATTTATGTCATTTTTATTGATTTTATTTTTTTTCTAGTAATGGCGGCGATCTGCGATTTTTACCGGGACTGCGACATTGCGGCAGACAGTTCGGACCCCTAACTGACATTTTTTAAACTTTTGGGGGGACCAGTGACATTACTACAGTAATCAGTGCTAAAAATATGCACTGTTACTGTAATAATGACACTGACAGGGAAGGGGTTAAAAGGGGCGATCATAGGGTTAAATGTGTCCCTAGGGAGTGATTCTAACTGTGTGGGGGCAAGACTTGGTGGATGGAAACAGGACTCCTGTGTTCCGAAATAACAGGAATACAGGAGCCCTGTTTCAATCAGTGACATATGAGCAGTGTGCCGTGTTTACAACGGCACACCACCTTCTGTCAGTCCTTGCATCGATCGCCGGTTTGCGCAGGAGAGCCAGCCTGCCACAGTATATCTGCAGCGGCTGATCTTTAAGTGGTAATGACAAAAGCTGCAGTTCCTATATCCTTTTGGGTGAGAATGAGCATGTTTGGGCACAGTCTGTACATCCCCAGTCAATAGAACACTTCTAGTTATTGGGGTTGAGACAAACCATAACACTGCTTTAACATTGATAGCATAGCTGGCAGCATTAAAGATTGTCCTAAACAATGTCACATTCTTGCTACACGGCTGGTCTACATGTAAATATATGAAAATATAAATGAAAGTATGTGGAATAAAGAAAGAAAACATGCAATATTCATTCTTTACCCCATGTTTTCTGTTTAACTATACTGTCTGTTTTGTAATTTTTACAGCATAAAGACACTGTAAATTAAAGCAATCATTTTACTAGCTAGAAAATGTATGCTTAATTGCCCCTTCCCAGGCAATTCAAGTTTAGAATGATTGATCCATGTCAGACCCGGGGGGATGAGTAGGCTGTTTTTGTTTATGAATGCTGCACTATGTATTTAAATGCAGAGCTACTAAAGACCATATTAAAAAAAAAAAAAAAAAGACATGGGTTGCCTTTGAACTGCTTTGCCTGTAACATAAACCGATTTTAGGAGTGTCTGCCGTATCCAAAGAAACACAAAGCAGGTCAAACGAAGTCTTAGGTCATTTACGTTAAACAATTCAAGTAAAAAGGAAACCTGCAGACTTGCTAGTACTATTAAAGGGTACTTAAATTGCAGAAAATTACAAATGTAACCCATCTACACAGGGACTACTTACCGTCATCCCCTGATACCATAGCATCTCAGATGGCTGCTTGTTCTGCTTTGTTACCATTGTCTTTCTAATAAAACCACTGTAAAGAACACTGGTATCCCGAATACCCGTTCTTTCAGACACTCCTGAACCGGCTTGGGACTTTGGGACTATAGCCCTTGGATCGCTGAGTCGATTGTTCCCGAAATCCTAGCGAGCATAGAAGAAGAATAAAGCTTCACAGCAATCGCATACCCAAACATCAGTTGAAACTAGATGAAGGGTATAACAGGAACTTTTATTGAACAAACTCACACAGAATATATACCCCACAAGGTCAGGTGAGCCTGATTACATTATCGTATTCAGATGAAATTGTGTACATAGACATAATTAACCTGAGCTAATTAACTAGCCATCTAGACAGAAACAATAGGTGAATGGGAATCCAGACTGGCCCGCAACAAGACTAAAGCAAAGTACATTACACATTATCCTAAGTATAAACACAGAACACCTTATTAAACAGACAATAGCAGGAGACCCCAGTAGCAGATTGTCCAGCTCCAACCTACAATAGTTTGATACAAAGCTCATACAATGTTCCATAAGTTCAGTGGTCGCAGTCAGTGAATGTTGAATGTCTCCTTGACCCAAAAAGGTGAACTGTCTGTGGGTTTCAGGAGTAGCGCTGGATCATCTGGGTCTTAGGGACAGCCACGCCAAATAGCGCTCTCCTGGCTGAAGGGGAAAAAGCTATTCGGTACCAAGTTCCACCAAATGCAGGATATAAATAAACAACCCAAATATGTGGTTTTGTCACAACCACCTTCTTCATTTATAGCAGGAGCTTTAGGAGGATAAAGTAGGCAGTTGACTGTAAGTTAGTTTAAAACCTATTCATGACCTTTATCTTAAAATTGGAATTCATTTAGTTTCCCATTAATTGCTGCTGCAATATTCACCTTCAATCCAGTACTTTTTTCTACTGTTACATGTCCTCAATCTAATGGTCAGCATCATTCAACCCACTTCCTCTGAGCCCAAGTATTGATGGACACACCCAGCTTGTTACTGGGCAGTTTTATTAACTCACATTTAATTAATAAAATGAATGGTGGATTAGCGGCATTTTTTTGTCTCTGTGTTTGCATTCAGGTCTGGGGTTTTTTTTTTCTTGCCTTTTTTATTTGCAATATTTGTATACCAGTGTTTTACACAAAAGTTTGCCTTATAGTACCCTAAAACATCAATAAATATTTTGTAAAACTAAAATTCTAATTTTTGGAACCAGAAGCCACAAATCCTAAATTCACTAATCTTCATCCTTCTAAAATGAGAAGGGACCCACACAAATGTATACTTTTAAAATAGTGAAGAAGATAAGAAACTGATACAGGCACTACTTCATAGTACTTAAAAAAATAGAAGATATTGCACTTAATCGATCATTATTATTCTACAGACTTTATACAGCGCCTACAGTTTGTGCAGCACCTTATAACATGAGGCAGACAGTACAGTTACAATACAATTCAATACAGGAGCAATCAGAGGAGGAATCTCGTTTTGAAAAATAACACACCTTTCCCATAAAAACTGACATCGTTGTCCAACATGTACCATGTGGGCCGGCAAAATCCCCTATATTTTTAGTCTGTATTCAGGTAAGGCTACTAGATAAAGTGAAACGCCTTATCTGATACGGTCAACCGAACATATGTTTTATATCTTCTCAGAATAACTGTTTTATAAGCCGTGTTTAAAAAAACAGGTGTGGATGTATTCGATACAGAGCTCCATTAAAGTGATTGTAAAGTCTTTTTTTTTTTTAATTAAGCAGGTTTATACTTACCTGTTCTTTGTCTGCCCCCATAGCAAGCCGCTTGCTAAACATGCAGGCTCGCTCCCACCCTGGGCTGTGTGTATCCATAGATACACACAGAGTGGCTTGGCCCCGCCCCTACTCTCTGTTCATAGGATATGACTGACAGCCGCAGGAGCCAATGGCTCCCACTGTTCTCAGAAAAGCCTTTGAGACCAGGGGGAGAGAAAGAAGACCGGCAGCTGGGCGCAGTGCTGACTCCATTCACGCAGAGAATACATTAAAGCGGAGTTCCAGCCATTTACTCACCTGTCCAACGGTCCAGCGATGCGGCCGCCCGAAGCCTCGATCCTCTCCCTCGGCGCCAGCATCACTGCTGTGGGCACCCGGCTGTGACAGTTTGCGGCTTCACAGCCGGGTACCCACTGCGCATGCGCGAGTCGCGATGCGCGCCGTGATTGGCCGGCAATCTTCTGGGACCTCTGACGTGTCCCAGAAGATTGCAGGGAGGGAGAGAGGAGAACTTCCGTTCAGGGCGCCGCGGCGCTCTGAGCGGAAGTGGGAGCGGGTACTTGTCAAAACTAGGTACCCGCCCCCCAAAAAAATTACATGCCAAATGTGGCATGTCGGGGGGTCAGGACTCCCTAAAGCGGAAGTTCCACTTTTGGGTGGAACTCCGCTTTAAGGCAAAAAAACTTTTAGACTTTAGAACCACTTTAATTTGTGCATCTGCCTAGAGTTCACCTTTATAGAAAAATGGTTACTAGTATTTTACATATGGGGGTTAAACCTAATGGCTAAGGTCTAATGTTTGGGTTCTGAGCCCTTAGGCTCTGGCCATACTCCGGTATTCTGCATCAATAAGGTCTAATCCCAGGGTTCTGTGCCAGTTTGCTCAGGCTATAATCTGGTATTCTGCATTGCTAAGAATCTATTAAAAGATCTGTTTTGATTAGTATTGATTTGCCTTAAAGATAGAACACTGAAGATAAACAATTTCTTCTTTGGCTGGCAGTCAGAATTCCTGCATCTGCCTCTTTGTTAAATTGTTGCATTACGTGGTAGCTTGACAGTAGCCCTTACAAATAGCGAAATAAATATAGAAGACTTCTGACTCACTGGAGGAAAAATCTTTCTTGCAAGTCATTTGTCAATGACTTAATTTAACAAGAAGCATTGCCTTGCTTGCTTCATTTACTAAGCAGGGTTTCTTAACTGGATAGATTCTGGGATTTGCATTCTTCATTCCCAGGAAAGCAGATGTTGCTCACGTCTTCATTATAATGTCTGGGTGTGTTTACATTCTCCAGGACATTCCTAGGATAGGGGTGTGTGGGCCTACCTGAAAAGATCTCATAAAGGTGATATCTTAAATTAGGGGTTTAAGCATTCAGTTGGGTTAATTTATCAAAGCAACTGTTATGTATATTAGTCACCTAACCAGCGCAGTTGACAGATGTGGTTTATTTATAATTAGATTTTTTAAATGTTTAGATGTTGTCTTCCTTCAGTACTCTGTGATTGGCAGGCTCTGGAAATATTAATGTGCAGTTAAACTGCCCATAGATGGTTCGAATCTCGGCCAGTTCAGCAGGAACTGGACTAGATTTGAACCATTTATGGGCAGGCAGATTGTAATTAAGTCGATCCATCGATTGACTACGGTACAATGAGCATGTTTCATTTTTACATGTGATTGCCAGTGGCTATAACCTCTAGCAATAAACACTGTGCTCTCCAAGCAGGGACATCCCCCCCCCCCCCCCCCCCCCGCTGGGAGAACACAATAGCTCTGCGGGAGAGATTTGCCCACCAACACTGACTGTGTTGATGAGGGAATCATGTAATTTCCTTTTCTGCAACCATTGGTTGCAGGAAAGAAAATCTCATCATCCATGCCTGGCCTTAGTAATTTAATGAAACAGATGTAAATCTTAAGCCGGGTATACTCAGATGAGCCTTTGGCTAAAAATGCTGATAGAATGCTGGTTTTTAGCATTGACCATTCGACAGAAGCCTGTGATTGGACCCGCTTCTGTTGAATAGTCAGCGGTACACTCGGATTGAAAGTCGTCCGGTTCTGCAGGAACCGAATAGTCTTCAGTTAATGTATACCCCAATTTAGATCTGATTATTTGCTATATTTGCTATATATGGCGTAATACCTCTATTTGAAGGAATTGGTAATCAAGGCTAAGGTTTAGTGATTAATTTTTCCCACTCTCAGATAGTTTTTTTTTCTCTTTCAATTATTGTCAGACACAGCTCTTCATCTTCTTGACTGTAGTGTTATACTGCCCCCTACAGGAGTAGGACACTAGGCAGAAAAAAAGCTTGAACACTCCTATGGGGCAGTCCCTAGGGTATACTCCCACTTCCTGCTATAGGTATTCAGTTTTTTTCCTGCCTATTTAAGAGTAAGGACCTAGTTCCTTGCTGGGATCTCTGGTCCTAGCAATTTTTTCTTTTTACATTGAATTGTTTTCTTTTTTTTATTATTTTGTTCCTGTAAGAGTTACAATCAAGTGCTGGACTGGGCGATGAACTGGGTAATATAGATCCTTAGGGTCCCCCCCAGTTCTGCCAGCGAGCACGTGCAGACCGCAGCTCCAGGCTAGCTCGCCGCGACATAGCCCCACTGGACAGGGGCTTGCCTGCGAGTTAAACATTTGGCGAAGGCGCATATGAACTGGAGGTTGCGACTGATGCCGCGTCGGAGGCACCGTTTCCTTTTGGCACCCACAGGCCCTCCAAAGCTGCAAGGGTGTTCCTCTTTCCGCTTACCTTGACAACATTGTCACAAAACAGTGGGGTTGTCCAAAACGCAGTGATTGCCAAGTATTTTTGCTGCAGTAGTCTTATGAGAATTAACTGTGTTACAGGTGGACGGTTCCATCTGTAGTGGACTCGCCGGTTTCTAGGTCAAATTGAGCTACCATCATTCTGCTTGAAGAGTCCCCGGCCTTTACAGATCCAGCTAATTGGAGGGGCCGCCATATGTGGCTGTGGCTGGATCGAGGCAGAAGGAATTAGTCATCCTAGTGGCTCCAAACTGGCCTTGCTGGTCTTTGTATGCCGATCTGGTACAGCTGGTCACGGATGCTCCTTGGAGACGCCCTCTACGGGAAGATCTGCTGTCCCAAGGGCCAATCTTCCATCCTACTTTACAGTCGCTGGCTTTGACCGCTTGGCTGTTGAAAACCAGGTGCTGAAGGACTGAGGGTTGTTTGACTCTGTGATTCCTATGCTTTTAAAAGCTAGAACATCTATGTGATGAGACCCTTGCTCGCTCGCTTCCGCTCTCCCGACACTCCTCTGTTTCTAGTGAGTCAGCTTGCAGATCGCAACGTCTGATGGTTCGGTCAACCAAGGCTCCGGGATCCCAACTACAGCTATGTGCCGTTCGGAATCCATTAGAACAAACACCAAGCAGGCTGTATGTAAGTTCAAACAGGAAGACAATTTATTGGAAGCACACAGCACACTTTTATACAGAATTTGGAACATCCTGCCCCCAACAACCGCTTTCCCATTGGTCAATTGCACAGTACATGCCGTTCTCCTTCAGGTCCTCCTTAGCCATGCAAATGAGGACTCGAAATTGAGTCAGCAGGGATTGGTCCAAATGGCTTGATTAGAAGGACTGTTATGTGTAATGAGACAGAAGCCCCCAGGGGACAATCAATGTACACAATAGCCAGACACAGAACAATGGTTCCATAACGAGCCCCCAATACACATTACTCTGAGTGTCAATACATCAGACAACAGGTGAGTTCATTAGCACACCTGACAATAGGTGAATGGAAAGCCACCTCAGACAAAAGCAACATTGTTAGACAGTCAGTCTCCTCATTGAACTTCCTGGAATGACCATATTAGGAGTTGTACTTCATGGTCAGAGACCTCATGGCAAATGGGAACAAATCTCCAATATTTCTACATGAAGACCTTGCTGACAAATATGAAGCAATCCAAACCATCACCCATCTGTCCTTAAATTTCAGTGACGGTGAACACCGTCACAATCTACTTCTAGGAAGGCGTACATTGTGTTGTGTGAATCCCTCCGGGTTCACCCTCGTTCCTTTTTGGTGGCTCTGATCTCGGCTTTACTCCAACAAGGTGTTGTGCAGCCCCTGGCCTTGAGTACCATCAAGGGCCAGGTCTCAGCCTGGGCAGTTTTCTTTCAATGCCCATTGGCCACACACTCCTTGGTGCGTACTTCTTCAGGGCGTGGGACACTTGGTCCCTCCAGTGCGGTCTCCATTGCCACCGTGGGACCTCAATTTGGTGTTGTCAGTTCTTCAGAAGCCTCCCTTTGAAAATATTCAGAAGGTTCCACTGCTTACATTGTCCCTGAAGTTGGTCTTTTTGGTGGCCATTACTTCGGCGTTCAGGGTGTCTGAACTGAAACCTGAAAGGTGGTTTTGTGTCCATGTCAGTCATTCCTTCCAAAGGTTGTCTCTGACTTTTATCTGAATGAAGACATTGTGTTGCCCTCCCTGTGTCCCAAGCCTAAGCATCCTAAGAAAGTTGCCTTGCACTCCCTGCATGTGGTTCAGGCAATAAGGGTGTATCTGGCAGCTACGTAGTCTTTTTAGGAAATCAGACTCACTATTTGTCCTCACGGATGGACCTTGCAACGGGCTGGCTGCTTCTGCTGCGACCATTTCCAGATGGGTCAGACTGACTGTGCTTCAGGCGGATTCTATTAAAGGTCCGGTTCCTCTTTTCCCTGTCAAGGCGCACTCTACTCGGGCGCTTAGTGCCTCCCTGGGCCTTTTGTCATCAGGCGTCAGTGATGTAGGTTTGTAGACTGCTACCTGGTCGTCTGTACGCACATTCACATAGTTTTATAAAGTGGATTTGTTGGGATCTGAGGATGCTTCCTTTGGCCACAAAGTTTTGCAGGCTGCTGTTTATAAGATTTGCCCTCTTTTGAGGGTGTTTTTTTTTTTTTCAGGTGAGCTCCAGTTGTTGACAGTTGAGCTCCAAGTTACCTGGTTGGCTATGTTTAGCCTTGGGGAAGTTTTTTTTTTTTCTGTTGTTCCCACCCCTCATGTTGGACACTGCTTTAGGACGTCAAAACGATGAAAAGCTGTATCCGTCAATGAACGAAAGCGAAAATGGGATTTTTGTCATACCGTAAAATCCATTTCCCTGATGCTCATCGATGGACACAGCACCTGCCCCTGCCCCTCTATGGAGTTGGGGTTTTTCCTTCTGTCACTGCTTGTTACAAAACATTATAAAAACCTATAGCAGGAAGTGGGAGTATACCCAAGGGACTGCCCCAAAGGCGTGTTCAACCTTTTTGTCTGCCTAGTGTCCTACTCTTGTAGGGGACAGTATAACCCTGCAGTCAAGAAGATGAAGAGCTGTGTTCGTCGGTGAACATCAGAGAAATGGATTTTGCGATAAGACAAAATTCCAATTTTTCCTTTTTTTTAATACTCCTTTTGTTTTGCTTAATGCAGTGTGATAATTAAATGCATATTGGTTGTAAAGCTGATCCTTTGGACCAAGGTGGTATTACCTTCTCTAATAGATGTAGTGCCTGAGAGTGCGGTTTAAACTGTATGCGGCATCAGCTGCATGCAGTATACAGTGCTATGTTCTGGCAGTAGGATGGGAACTTCCCAAAATCAAGTCAGGCTGAGTGATATTCAGACATTCACAGGGAGCTTTCTCTGATTGGCTGAGGTGGAGACCATGACTTCATCCATCTACCTCCACCAATCAGAGAAAGCTTTGTATTCATTCATAGATTATTATTATACAGGATTTATATAGAGCCAACAGTTTGCGCAGGGCTTTATAGATCATTTGATATATTTCCAAAGAGGTATGCCTATGTTTTTGGATTCTTGCAATGTTCGCCTCAGAGCAACTAATTTCTTTGCCAAAGTTTACATGGTATTTAGAGCATAAACATTGAACAAAACCCCTGCTCAAGTCTGTCCTCTGAGACTTGGTTATATCGCTGTTGGAACCATCATTCTTACACCTCACACTAACTGCCAGTCATAGCCCTCCTGTCAAAGACACCTTTGTTCTTTCTGTGACAGATAAGTGCATCTGCATTTAGGAGGACAGTAGGCGAATGTTATTGGACCAGGAGAGAGGTTAGACATGGGGACTAAGGACTGTTGAAATCCGAAATGTGGTTATTGGTCTCCATGCTGTTTAGTATGCCTTGGCTGCAGGTATTGAGGTAATCAGGCACTGGCTGAGTGCAATATGAAGGTACTCCTAAGTGCTTTGAAAATGGAAAGATTAATTTTAAAGTAGATTTCTCCTTTGTTCATTGATGGACACAGCTCCTGGTTCTTCTTAACCATTGGGTTATACTGCCCTCTACAGGAGGAGAACACTAGGCAGAAAAAAGCTTGACTACTTTGATTTCTAGGCTGTCTGTATCAGCAGTGGTCCTTCGGTGTATTGTCTGTCTGAAATGCTGGTCTGCAGGCTAGACTAAGAAGGCCTTATCTGATCTCCCTCTTGTAGGGGATTGCCTGTTTAAAGCTTCCTTGGATGATATCGTTAAGGGTCTCACAGGGGGGGAAGAGTATTCTTCTCCCAAAGGTTACCAAGGGCAAAGAGCCCTGTTGTAGACATGGGCCATTCTCCTTGCCTCTTAAGCAGCCTCTTCGTCTTTCAGGGTCTCAAGACAGGGGATCAAAAGTCAGGGTCTTCACCAGAGATTTCAAAAGGACCTGGTCTGGCAAGCCACGAGCGGGCTCTTCCAGACCTGCGGACAAGGCTGTCTCTGCATGAAGGGGCACCCTCAACCATATCTGGGGTGGGCTGACGTCTTCGCTGGTTTCCGAATCCATGGACCTCCCTGGTACAGGTTAAGTGGGTCCATAAAGTTATTCGGTCAGGCTACGAGATCGAGTTCGGTTTTGTTCCTCCGGAAAGGTTTTTTTGCTTCCAACCTGCAATTGTCCCCAGATCACTTCCAGGGTCTCTTTGGGGCAGTGCAAGACTTGTTAGTTCAAGGGGTGAATGTTACAGTTCCAACTAAGGAACATTTTCAGGGCTTTTTACTCAAACTTCTTTACAGTCCCCAGGAAATAAGGCAAGGTATGTACAATTCTGGCCCTCAAGGCGCTAAGCTGCTTTGTGCGAGTACAGAAGTTCCACATGGAGTCTATTCACATGGTAGTGGTGTCCCTGCTTCAGAGGGATTTCTTCTCGCTTCTATTGACATCAAGGACGCCTACCTGAACATTCTAATATATGTTGGTCGCCAGCTCTTCCTCCATTTTGCGGTGGACGAGGAGCATTATAAAGTTGGTAGCACTGACCTTTGGTCTCACCTCGGCACCTTGGGTCTTCACTGGCGTGTTGGCCCTGATACTGGCATTATTTGAGTCAGCGGGGGATCACGATACTGGGGTACCTGGACAATTTTCTTCTGAGAACAGCGTCTCCGACCGCTTTGATGGACTACTGGAGATTGCTCTACAAACTCTGAGGGAGTTTGGTTGGATCCTGAACATTCAGGAGTCTGCTTTGTTTGTCCACAAAAACTGCACTATCTGGGTCTGATTCTGGACTCGGCCTCAGCCAGTGTTTCTTCCTCGGGAAAAACTCCAGACATTGTAAGAGGCAATTCAGCTTCTGTTAAGCAAATCGTCACTCCTCTTGGCTTGCATGGGCGCACTGGACCTGATAGCGTCCACCCTCGAGGCTGTCTGTTTTGCACAGTTCCACACAAGATCTCTTCTAAAGAGATTCTGGGGAAATGAGTCAAGGATCCACGGTCTCTAGCAGGAGCTTCGCTCTCCGGCACTTCTCCCCCTGTACTGGACGGTTGTCTCCACGGATGCCAGCCTGTCAGGATGGGGAGGTGCCCTCAGCACAGACGTGCTTGGGGGGTCTGGATTCTGGCAGAGCCCAGACTGCCAATTAGTGTACTGCAAATCCGAACGATCAGACTTTGTGTGTTTCATTGGACAATCGTCTTCAGTGGTGTCCGGTATGAATTATTTCGGACAATGCCAAGGGCGTGGTCTATTTCAACCACCAAGGGGACACAAGAAGTGTCCTGTCAGCTCAGGAAGTGGTTTGCATTCTAAGGTGGGCTGACTGATTCGTTCCAGCCCTCTCAAACTTCTGCCATGACTCCTGTGCAGAATTCAGTCAGAAGGGATTCCGGTCATTCTAGTGGCTCCAGATTGGCCTCGCTGGTCTTGGTATGTTGATCTGGTATGGCTGGTCTCCGATGCTCCTTGAGGTCTTCCTCTCAGGAAGGATCTGCTTTCCTAAGGACAAATCTTCCATCCTGCTTTACAGTCGCTGGCTTTAGCGGCTTGGCTGTTGAACGCCAGGTGCTGAAGGATGGAGGTTTGTTTAAATCTGTAATTTCTATGCTGTTAAAGGCTAGGAAATCTGCCTCTAGGAAGATCGTACGTGGTAGACGTACATTGCGTGGTGTTAGTCTCTTGGGGTTCGTCCTCATTACTCTGTAAATCGGATCTTAACCTTCCTTCAACGGGGGGTTAAACAGAAATTGGCCTCGAGTGCCATCAAGGGCCAGGTATCTGGTTTTCGCTGTATTTTTCCAACTACTGTTGGCCACACACTCCCTGGTGCATACTTTTTCTTTAGGGTGTCCGACACTTGGTTTCTTCAGTGCGGGCTCCGTTGCTGCCCTGGAATCTTAATGTGGCGCTTTCAGCTCTACTGAAGCTTCCCTTTGAAAATATTCGGGAAGTTCCCTGCTTACGCTGCCTCAGAAGGTGACCTTCTTTGGTGACTATCACCTCTGTATGCAAGGTGTCGGACCTGAAGTGTTATCTTGTCATTCACCTTATGGTGCTTCACAAGGATAAGGTGGTGCTTTACCTCTATCCATCATTCCTTCCTATGGTGGTCTCTGACTGTCATTTGAATGCAGATATTGTGTTGCCTTCCTTATGTCCCAGGTTTAAACATCTGAAGGAAATTGCCTTGCATGTTTTGGATGTGGTCCAGGCAATAAGGGGGTACCTGGCAGCTACGGAGTCTTTTAAGAAGTCAGGCTCTCTATTGCTCATAGACGGACCTCACAAAGGATTGTCCGCTTCTTCTGCGACCATTTTCAGATGGTTCAGGCCTATTGCATCAGGGGTCCGGTTCCTCCTTTCAGTGTTTAGGCGCACTCTACTAGGGCGCTTAGTATCTCCTGGGCCTTCCGTCTTCAAGCATCAGTGACGCAGGTTTGCAAGTTGGCCGCCTGGTTGTCTGTGCACACTTTTACAAAGTTTTTTTTCTGATGTTTTCCCACCCCTCATGTTTTCACTGCTTTGGGACGTCCCAATGGTTAAGCAGAATCAGGAGCTGTGTCCGTCAATGACTGAAAGAGAAAATGGGATTTGTAACTTACCGTAAAATACATTTCTCTGATGGTCATTGACGGACACAGCACCCTCCCCTCTGTGGAGTTGGCTTTCTTCTGACACTGCTTGTAACAAAACGGAGTGCCTATAGCCAGAGATGTATAGTAACGAAGTAGAACTACTTAAGTACTGTACTTAAGTACCGAAATGCGGTATCTGTACTTTCCTAGAGTAGAATTTTTTTCTCCTACTTCTACTTTTACTTCACTACATTTTTTCGATGATTTCGATACTTCTACTCAAGTATTTTTTTTTTGTGCTGCATAGTTACTCGTTACTTTTAAAAAAATTACCACTGCCAGAACAGTAGATGGCAGGTTGCATAAAGCTCAAAAAAATGTGTATAATGTCATTTGTAAATCAGCGCATACGAAAATAAAGGCTGTGTATAATAAAAGCTGCTATACCAAATCTTTCCAATAAAAAGAAAATATGAAACAAACAAATAAATGGTGCTACAGCGCTTAAAGTGCATCAAGAAACTACTAACAAACACAGGTTAATCATTTGAATAAATCATTTGAAATAATAAAAACAATATGATGTTCAAACTTTTGACTTATTTCTTTAATAACTACATAACACAGTACTTGTACTTCTACTTTTAGTACTTGAGTAGAAATTTTTTTTCAAAACTACTGGTACTTTTTACTTTTAGTACTTAAGTAGCAAATTTTTTGAAAAAACTACTTGCAATACTTAAGTAAAAAAAATGTTGAATACTTTAGTACTTCTACTTAAGTAACTTTTTCTGCGAGCACTTCCACTTCTACTCAAGTAATTTTTTGATCGAGCACTTGTACTTTTACTCAAGTAGAAATTTTGAGTACTTTATACAAGTCTGCCTATAGCTGAGAGTCGGTGTAAACCCTCTGGGACTGCCCATAGGCGTATTCAAGCTTTTTCCTACCTAGTGTCCTACTCCTGTAGGGGGCAGTATAACCCAATGGTTAAGAAGAATCTGGAGCTGTGTCCGTCAATGAACGGTAGGTCAAAAATCCATTTTTTTTTTTCTTCCAGATACTTAGATTTTCCAGATTTTTTTAATTTATTGAAAAAAAGATCTGCAAACTCCAGGGAGCAGAATATTTAATTCAGACCTCCTTCTTAACAAATGTTGAAAATGTTTTAGCCACTCAGGGAGTGGTTGGCTCATAAAATTGAACTGCGAAAAGGTGAGCTGTGAACTGTGAGTAAAACTGACCATACATTGTACAAATTTTGGCTGGTTCAGAATGAACCCTGGCAAGCTGCCTCCCACCTGACATCCCTCATTTGAAAATCAAGAGCTAGTGGAAAATTTGTTTGCTGAAGAGCGTCTGCATCCATTCAGATACAGTCGCAGTGCAGGGCCGACTGTCAAGACAATAGCTGTAGAGGGAGATTTTTCCATCCACCCTGCACAGCGTGCATGGAGGAATCTTAGTTTGTTTTTTTTTGTTTTTTTGTTCAGCAAAACTATAAGTGTATTGTCAGCTTAAAGTTAAAAAAAATTATAGAAAATAATAGATGGGAAAGTTCCAAACAAAAAATGTTAAATTCTGCGTATGGCTTTGAATCGGAATTGTGCCTTTTTTTTTTTTTTTTTACGCTAAAGTGAAATCATAGGGGGAATCAAAAAGGGACATTGATACCAATTACTCAGGAAAAAACACATTCTCCAGTGATGGCTTTAAATTGGGATAATGGGATTCAATCAGCATTAAATTATAGATGCTGTCCAATTTGGGTAGATAAATGTTGCTAGAAGCACAGTAATGCAAAGATCTAATTGCTAATAGACTTTGCTGGCCAGTGAGTGTTTTGCTCCTGTTCTCTTCGCAGTAATAATAATGCAAGCTAGAGCTAGCAGTCTTTGTGGTGTGCTTGGAGATTTGTTTGTTTTTGGCCGTATTGTTGGTTTCCATGGTTAGTGCTGGCAAAAAAATCAGGCTTATTCATTCAGCATTCTTGAAGAATTCTCTAATTCTTTTTAGATTCAGATCAGATCTAATGTTATCTCAACCACACGGTATGGTGTTAAGTATTTTTACGGTGTTTTGCAGATGGCTGACCTCTACATTACAATAAGCCACTTATGGTTTTACATCAAGGCTGGATCTAAGAGGCGCCCCCCAGGTTTCACTCATGATGTTTTGAGGGCCCCTTAAGTGAAAGGGGACTTTGATGAGATGCGGGGCTCCCCCAAGTGGCTCCAAAGAGAGGGTGACCTGATCATCTAGCACAGATATGTGTGTCCTTCATCACAATAAATGCAGTTCGGGACTGGGTGTCAAGGGATTTTTGCATACTTTTAAAGAAAAGCTTGAGAGAAGCTGGCCTAGTACATGCGATTTTTATTGTAGCCTTGTTGATACGAATGGAACCAGTATTTCCTGTTCACTCCTGCCCCACATCTGCAGTACCCAGAAGTGGTGGTTGCCAGTAGAGCGAGCTGGAGAGAACGAAAAATGGAGCGCTATGTAGAGGGGTTTAAATGAAGGTGTGTGGAAAGTATGCCCGCTGACTTTACTGCACCCCCAGATCGAACAGGCTAGATCTAGCCCTGTTATACATGGACTCTTAATCACAGCCACATAAAACTCATATAGCCGTTTCTTTAAAAGAATAAAGTAATGGTAAAGCATCTTGTGTGGTACAGATATACATATTTTCTTGGTATTATATTGGTGATGCTTTGGGAAAATTGCAGGTCCGTAAGTCATCTTTTTGTCTGAAATAACATCTACTGAAAGTTATAACCACTCATTATCCACTGTAAGTTTAAAAAAGCTAGTATTAAAATACTATCAACATATGTGAACTGGGTGTTTCTTCAGATATCCGTTTTCAAAGCTGGAAAATCAGCCAAATAGAAGTTTTTATTCAAGTTACCTTCATTAATGTGCAGAAATAGAAATGGCTGCTATGAGTTACTGCATCTATTGCCTTTCCTTACGTTAAATAGGCCTGATGGGTATATCCTTGTATGCCTATATTTGAATGCTTGTCATATCAATTTGTATCCACTTTAAACAGTATTATATGTCTAATATTTTCTGTGATTTCTTAATGTCTAAATTTTTGTTATGGCTGTTCAAGGCAATTTAGTGCTTTTTGCAAGTCAAAAACCTGTTCTAGGGTTACTTCCAGACCTAAATAAATTGTTATTAAACATATTTTAATTTAATAACATTTGTAATTTTCCCAAAAGGAACGACTCTTCTGTTGGAGCCCATCTAAACTTTCCAATGTCAATACATTTGCCTTTGTCCTCACTAGGCTCCTGAGGCAGTGCTCTTAAACATGAATGTATTGCATTATTCTAGTTAAGCATGAAGGCACATAATGTTCCTACATGCTATTTTCAATAAGGGTACTGTGTGGTGAGATTTGTTTTCTACCAGTAGGCTGCGGGTCATAAGGCGATTGTTGAAGAAACTACATTTCTCTGAAAGCTTATTTCTCAAAAGCTTCTCACCCTTTTGTGATTGTGAAGTCTACTGTCAATAAAGGTGCAGTTTGGACACTGCAATACACAGAGAGAATGATTTATTGGTTGTCTATTATTATGCCTTTTGTGCTTGGGAGTAAACTTCTTATATAACAGGGTACTGGAGTTAATGCAAAAAAAGCTAAAATGTAATTTGTAAAACTGTCAATATAGTTGAAGGTTTTACTTGCAGTTGCAACTTTTTTTACATCTACCTTTCTAATTTTCAGGTTGTTTGAAGGTAAAAATCCAAGAAAATCTGAGAAGTTAAAAACACTCTTCTGTTACTTTCGGAGAGTTACAGAGAAACGTAAGTGGCAGTCTTTCGCAATACTTTTTTTTTTTTTCTTAAACGCTAATTTAAAGTATGCTGTGTGTAAACTTAATGACTCACTGCTTACAGCTGGCCAGGTCCGTACACTGCACGGACCTACATTCCTCCTCAGCTATGAGCTCCTGGTCGCTTCAGTGACCATGAACTTATTGCAGAATTGTTCATCAGATCAATCTGCTGATCAGAGCTATTTACCTACAATGTGACCCTTCCCCACCGCCACTGCTGCCTGTCTTCTACTGTTCTGTGTCTCTCCACCTAAGCTGCTGCCCTGGCCGCTAAAATGCCCCCACACCTACTCACCCCGTTCCTCTGCTACTAACATCTCCCCCTCCCTCCTCTGCCAGTACAGATTTCCATGGCTTGCTGCAATTGCCTTCTTTTCCCCACTGGCAGTTAGAGGTGCGCATCTTCACTGGTCTCACGATTCGATTAAGATTATCCTGTCAACGATTCGATTCCACGATGCATCACGATTACTGCCTGTGGTTTTCATTAAAAAATTTCAAGCTATTAGGAAAAAAAAAAATAAAACTCAATTTTTTTATTTTATCTGCTCTTAAAAAAAAAAAAAAAAAAGGGGACCCTCCCTGCATGTAGCAAAGTCTGAACACAACAGGCAACAACAGTATTTTTTTTTACAACCGTAAATACAAAATGGCACAACCCCCTTTTAGTACATTCCACAGCCCCCCTGCACATTAAACAGTCCCCTTTAAATTCCACAGTCCATTTACATAACACAGCCCCCCATTTACATTATACAGCCCATCATTTACATAACACTGCCCCCCCTCCATTTACATAACACAGCTTCCATTTACATTAGACAGCCCCTTTATTTACATAACACAGCCCCCCCTCCCATTTACATAACACAGTGCCCCCCCATTTACATATCACAGCACCCCATTTAAATTATACAGCTCCCTATTTACATTACACAGCCAATTTACATTATATAGCCCCCCCCCTGCACTCCCATGACAGTCCTGCCAGTGCACTCTAAAGTTAAAACAAATCAGTGTTAGTGCCTCTGTTTCATGGATCCCTTCCTACAGTGTGTAAGGGTTAATGTAAACCGATGCCTCTATTCTCTCCGATCTTTCATCGCCATCAGTCACGTGCACTCCGGCCGGGAGGAGGAGAACGGCCAGCCAGAGGGCACGTGACTGTGGCGGCGATGAAACATGGGAGATAATAAGGTAGAGGCATCGGTTTACATTAACCCGTACACACTGTAGGAAGGGATCCATGAATCGGAGGCACTAACACTGATTTGTTTTAACTTAATGTGCACTGGCATGGCTGTCCTGGGAGAGGAGGGGGGAGCCGGGTTGACTTCATCCATGCATAGATGCGGCCATTCTCTGCATCGAATCTGAATCGCTCAAGGCTGCATCGATGCTACGATTAATCTCAACACTCCTACTGGCAGATGCATCAAGCCGCAGTGTTAAAAAATGTCATAACCTCAAGTAATTCCCCCAGCCCTCCTCCCTTTATTGTCCCCCTCCTCCTTACCATTCCCTGGTGCCCTGTTCATGCAGCTCTGCTGGGCGGATTTCCCTCCACCCCCTCCCGCCGGCTGCAGCTGCTGCCCAGGAGATTGGTGACTGTCAGGATGGGAAGGGGTGTTAGACATGTATTTACCAGCCCCCTTTGTTTCCTGAATGAACAGAGCGATAGGCTTACTATAGTTCAGTTTGTGAATGAACATGCGTCTCTATGAAGACTCCTATCCCATTCACCTACTGTGCGGCTGTTTTTTCAATCCCGTTCTCTGTCTCAAAAAAGAAAACATTTGTGAGATCTATCCTTACAGCCACTGCATCCAATTTGACATGAATGGATCTGCCTGCACAGGGATGCCCAGAGCATCTGGGCATCCCTGTGCAGGTAAACACGGGTCTCTATTGGCATACGCTTTAGTACACTCCATGTGAACAAGGACTTAGTAGGAATTAGCAAGCATTTTGTAAGTTGGGTTGTGTTTTGCATGCTATTAAGGATTTTGGTGTTTTTTAGATTTAAACAGCGATTTGATAAATATTTGCGTTACATAGTTAGGTTGAGAAAAGACACAAGCCCATCTGGCTCAACCAATGAAAAACAAAACACAGTAAAGAAAACCCAACCATACAATCCTATACCCGCAGTTGATCCAGTGTAAGGTGAAAAAACCCCAGCAAAGCATGATCCAATTTACTTCAGCAGGGGAAAAAAATTCCTTCCTGATCCCACTAGAGGCAATCGGATATATTCCCTGGATCAACTTTACCTATAAATATTCGTACCCATTTATATTATGTACATCCAGGGAAGAATCCAGGCCTTTTTTTTTTTTTTAAGGAATCTAGTGACCTAGCCAGAACCAACTCTGGAGGGAGTCTATTCCACATTTTCACAGCTCTTACGTTGAAGAAACCTTTCAGCATTTGGAGACTAAAGCCTCGAACACACGCAACTATTGTTGGGCGTGAATTTTCGGCCAACGTCCGATCGGCCGATTTTCGGCTTGTTAGTATGATGCTTCCGACAACCGACTGCGACTTTTCGGCCGAAAAAAATCTGGTGTGCATACTATAAAATTTTTGTTGGCCGTCAACAGAACGGCTGATTGTTCCTCAGTCAGTACAGATTTTGGCAGACAAAAATCAGATGAGCAAGACTGGGCATGCTCAGAGAAGAAAAAACACACGGAAAGTAAACCAGGACATGACATCACTTCTGAAGTTGGTTGTTGTTGGCCGAAAAAATTAGTGTGCAGTCTAGAGCACATTTCAACCAACACAACAACACTGGACAAAAGGCGGCCGATCGGTCGGCCAACAATCGTTGCGTGTGTACGAGGCTTTAATCTGTTTTCCTCTAGAGTCTAGACGTAAAGAGTGCCCCCCTGCACAACTGCTGTGCACCTACACTCTCTTTTTATTCTGCTGGTCATGTGCTTTTAGAAAATATATGAATTTGGGGTTCTTTTGCAAACTCTGAAAGCTGTAAGTGACAAATGAAAACCTCCAGATTTTTTGGGAAATATGGTTATTTACAGTTTGCGTACGTTTTGATTTTCACCAAAAGGCGAAATTTAAACTTTACATTTGTTTGTTATTTATTACCTCGATACAAGTTACACTTTTATATTAGGTAGTTTAGCTGAAATTTTGGAAAAATTGCTGTGTTTGTATCATCTAATAATAATTTTAGTGTATTTTTAGCGAATGTATTGTTTTAATAAACATTTTGCGCAAATATCATGGGTCCTTAACCGCTTCCATACAGAGCAGTTAGACACCCTTCCTGCCCAGACCAATTTTCAGCTTTCAGCACTCTCACACTTTGAATGACAATTGCTCAGTCATGCTACACTATAACCAAACAAAATTTTTATCATTTTTTTCACACAAATAGAGCTTTCTTTTGGTGATATTTGATCACAACTGGGGTTTTTTTTTTTCGTGATATATGCAAAAAAAGAGCAAAAATTTTGAAAAAAAAAACACTTTTTTTTAGTTTCAATTATGAAATTTTGCAAAAAATAAATTTTTCTTCATACATTTGGGCCAAAATGTATACTGCTACATGTCTCTGGTAAAATTAACCCAAATTAGTGTATATTATTTAGTCTGTGTGAAAGTTATTGAGTCTAGAAGCTATGGTACCAATTACTGAAAATTGATCACACCAGATGTACTGACTGCCTATCTCCTTTCTTGAGGCCCTGAAATGTCAGGACAGTACAAATACCGACCAAATGACCCCTTTTTGTAAAGTAGACAGTCCAAGGTATTTAGTAAGAGGCATGGTGAGTTTTTTGAAGTTGTAATTTTTTCCCACAATTCTTGGGAAAATGAAGAAAAACATTTTTTTTTCTTTTTTTTCCCACAAAGTTGTCAATTTATAAGCTATTTCTAACACATAGCATGTACACAGCAAAAATTACACCCAAAAATACATTCTGCTACTCCTTCCGAGTATGGCGATACCACATGTGTGAGACTTTTACACAGCCTGGCCACAAAAAGAGACTCCACGTCCAAGAAGCACATTCAGGCGTTCTAGGAGCATAAATACACATAAAACTTTCTTACTACCTATCACACTTTTCAAGGCCCTAGAGCACCAATACAATGGAAAAGTCCACAAAATGACCCCATTTTGGAAAGCAAACACTCCAACGTATATTCTATGAGGCATTATGGGTCGTTTGAACATATCGTTTTTTTCCACAGGTTTTTGGAAAATGTGGGAAAAAAATGAAAACTTTTTTTTTTTACACAAAGTTGTCAATTTATAGGATATTCCTAACACATAGCATGTACACAGCAAAAATGACACCCCAAAATACATTCTGCCACTCCTCCTGAGTATGGCAATACCACATGTGTGAGACTTTTTCACAGCCTAGCCATATAGAGGGGCCGAACATCCAAGGAGCATCATCATGCATCCTAGCCACTTGCCTAGGCCTATTTTTGACATTTGGTGTTTACAAGCTAAAATCAGTTGTTTTGCTAGAAAACTGCTTAGAACCCCCAAACATTATATATATTTTTTTAGCAGAGACCCTAGAGAATAAAATGGAGATTATTGCACTATTTTTTATCACACCGTATTTGCGTAGCGGTCTTCCAAACGCAGTTTTTTTGGAAAAAATTCACTTTTTTTAATTAAAAAATAAGAAACCAGTAAAGTTAGCCCAATTTTTTTCCATAATGTGAAAGATAATGTTACGCCGAGTAAATAGATACCCAACATGTCATGTTTCAAAATTGCGCACGCTCACGGAATGGTGACAAACTTTGGTACTTAAAAATCCCCATAGGCGACAATTTAAAAATTTCTACAGGTTGCCATCTTTGAGTTACAGAGGAGGTCTAGGGCTCAAATTATTCCCCTTGCTCTAACGATCGCGGCGATACCTCACATGTGTGGTTTGAACACCGTTTACATATGTGGGCGGGGTTTCTGTATGCATTCGCTTCTGCGCGCGAGCTAACGGGGACAGGGCGCTTTAATTTTTTTTTTTTTTTTTTTTTACTATTTATTTTATTTATTATTTTTTATTTTTACACCGTTTAAAAAAAAAAAAAATTGATCATTTTTATTTCTATTAAAAGAAATGTAAATATTCCTCGTAATAGAAATAGGCACGACAGGACCTCTTTTTTGTGAGATCTGGGGTCAAAAAGTCCTCAGATCTCACAAGTACACTAAAAGATAGAAAAAAAAAAAAAATAATAATAATTATAATATAAAATGAAAAAAAAAAAAAAAAAAGGACCTTTAAACTGGTTGCTAGGCAACAACATTTTCCGTAGCTCCGGTCCTCCAAGACCATAGAGTCAAGTGAGGGCCAGCTTGCCCTCACTCGACATCCTGTCTGTGAGGATTCGGGACCGGATCGTTTTCCCCGCTGCCGGCGGGTCCGGTAAGCGGGGAAAAGGACCGGAACGCGTCGGGAGGGGGGGGGGCGCCTCTTCCGCCATCCCGGAAGGGTGATCCCACGGCGAATCCGCCGCTGGGACCACCCTTATCGGAAAGCCAACCGTCCACCGTTTAAAAAAATACCAGGGTTATGGCAGCTATCTGCTACCATAACACCGGTATTTAGGTTTAAACGGACGACGTATATAAACCTTTTTGGACTTGGACATGGTGGCTGTATGAAGGGTGACAGGTACTCGGGTACTTTGTTGGGCAGGTGACAGGTACTCTGGTACTGATGAGCAGGTGGCAGGTACTCGGGTACTCCGATAGGCAGGTGACAGGTACTCGGGTACTCTGATGGGCAGGTGACAGGCAGGTGATAGGTACTGATGAGTAGTACTCACTGACTGATAGGTGATAGGTGATACTGTACTGATGGGTACTGATGATCAGTACTGATACGTGATAGGTACTGATGAGTACTGATGAGTAGTGATGGGTACTGATGAGCAGGCGGCAAGTACTTGGGTACTTCAGGCGTCAGGTACTCTGATGAGCAGGTGGAAGGTACTCGGGTACTCTGATGGGTAGGTGACAGGTACTCAGGTACTCTGATGACGGGTACTCCGTTGACAGGTACTCAAAGTACCCGAGTACCTGTCATCAGAGTACCCGAGTACCCGTCATCAGAGTACCCGAGTACCTGTCATCAGAGTACCCGAGTACCCGTCATCAGAGTACCCGAGTACCCGTCATCAGAGTACCCGAGTACCTGTCAGAGTACCCGAGTACCTGTCATCAGAGTACCCGAGTACCCGTCATCAGAGTACCCGAGTACCTGTCATCAGAGTACCCGAGTACCTGTCATCAGAGTACCCGAGTACCTGTCATCAGAGTACCCGAGTACCCGTCATCAGAGTACCCGAGTACCTGTCATCAGAGTACCCGAGTACCCGAGTACCCGTCATCAGAGTACCCGTCAGAGTACCCGAGTACCTGTCATCAGAGTATCCGTCATCAGAGTACCCGAGTACCTGTCATCAGAGTACCCGAATACCTGTCACCAGCCCATCAGAGTACCCGAGTACCTGTCATCAGAGTACCCGAATACCTGTCACCAGCCCATCAGAGTACCCGAGTACCTGTCATCTGAGTACCTGATGACAGGTACTCGGGTACTTTGATGGGCTAGTGACAGGTGCTCTTTATTGGGGGGGGGGGCAATCAGTGTGGTTGGGGTGCACAGTAGTTGGAAACTAGCTGTTACCACAATCTCCTCCTCACACAGGATCAGTGTGTGAGGAGGAGAACACGGTGACAGCTAGTTACCGTGTTCTCTGTTGACATTTGTGACCGGCTGTGATTGGACACAGCCGGTCACGTGGTAAAGAGCCAATTTCATTGGCTCTTTACCTAGATCGGGGATCGACTCTGTCCGAGGGACGAGCCTCGTCCCCGATCGCTGCTCTGCGCGCCCCCGGGGGCGCGCATTGCAGAGAGAACGAGCGGCTCGTGCTGGAGCCGCTCATGTGATCGGCTGTGATTGACACAGCCGATCACGTGGTAAACAGCCAATTTCTATTGGCTGTTTACCTTGATCAGTGATGGGCTATGTCCGAGGGACGAGCCTCATCCCTGATCGCGCCGCTGCGCGCCGCCGGGGGCGCGCAGTAGCAGCTAGAACGGGCCGACGTCATATGACGGCGGCCCGGATCTAGACAACCACCTTGCCGACGTCATTTTACATGACTCGGTAAGGAAGTGGTTAAAGATCATTAGCACCTTTTTTTTTTTTTTTTTTTTTTTTTTTTTATACTGGTCATGTGTTTTCAGAAAATATATAGTTTAGGGGTCTTTTACAAACTAAAAGGTGAAAGGGAAAAGTAAAAAAGCAATTTTAAAAATTGCAAAAATGGCCTGGCCCACTGAGTTTAAAAGTGGAGCGCAGGGCCTGGCAGCGTAAAAGTTAAAACTTTCATGTAAAATTCCCACAGTCTCTGTAATGTTTGTAATGAAATGTGTAATGAAAGCTTCAGAACCACTTTGATTAAAGCTTTCATGAAATGTCTGCCAGGAAGGTCCTTGTTCAGGCTTTTTTTGTTACATAATGACAATGCGCTTTTCCTCTCTTCCAACTCTGTTCTTACATTGATACCACATCACACAAACTTCTAATGGAGATTGCAAGTGGCCATTGTGCACACATGATCCACTGTTAGTTTTCATGGTGATTAGTTGCATTCTTCCAGCAACGATCTTTTCATTTATATAGAAAAGATATGTTTCTCTATTTCGTTCCTTGATGGACACAGCTCCTTATCTTGACCATTGGGTTATACTGCTCCTTACAGGAGTAGGACACTAGGCAGGAAAAAGCTTGACTACATCAATGGGCAGTCCCAGGGGGTATACACCCACTCTCAGCTATAGGCACGCATGGTTTTTTTCTGCCTAGTCAGGAGTAAGGACCTAGTTCCTTACCGGGATCTCTGGTCCTGGCAATGTCTTCCTTTTTAAATTGAACTTTTTCCAATCTTTGTTATTTTGTTCCTATGAGAATCTACAATCAGCTGCCAGTCTGGCCAGTAAGCGCACGCAGGCCTCAGCTCCGCACTAGGCTGACCACGACATAGCCCCACTGGACGGGGGCTGACCTGCGAGTTAAACATCTTGCAAGGGCACATACGACCTGGCCTTGGCCTGAGTCGCCGCATTCCTCCTGGCTGCCCCCCACTATTCTGATGGAGCGGTGGCCTGTCAGGAGCGGTGCCCACCCTGTTCCTGGTATGGTAAGTAGCTGTCCTCCCTCTTCCCCTGGAGGTTTTTTTTGGGGTGGATGTGGGCCCCTCCCTGGGACGGTGGGACCCCCGGATTCCCCTCCTTCCCCTCTAAAATTTTGGTGGTCACTGTGCATATTTTGGCCCCACCTCCCCCCTCCCTAAGTGAGGTTATGAACTGGCTTTTGCCACATGCTCTTAAGGGGGGCTTGTTGGAGTTGCTGCTGACCGGGTTTTTCCTGGTGCGCAACAGGGGGGTTGAGCAGGTTTCCTCGCCACCTTGGGCATTGGTGACTAGGGCAGGGATGTCCTCTGGGCTACAACCATCCACTGGGAGAGTGGATGGTTGTACCATACGCGGGTCAGTGCCTCACGTGGCCGGATCTGGACAAAAATGTAGGCAGCGGCTTTGCGGCCTACTGGTCACGAGCTATGTGGGGCGGCCCCAGTGAGGGTGGCTAAAGCCACTACCCTCCATTTGGGCATCCTTGCAGGCTACTAGGCCAGGCGGCCAAGTCGGACGCCTCTGTTGAGAGGCGCCCCAGTGAGGTTATTGAAGCCCCTGCCTAGCTGGGATCCATGCGCTTGCGGCTGGGCCTCCACAAAAATTTAGGCCATTTTTAAGGGGGCTATTTCCTATGATGCGGGTCTCCATGAAGGGACCCCCTTGTTTTTTTTGCGGGGTCCAGTAGGTGACCTATTTGTACGCAGTTGGTCGGCGTCCACTTTGCAGGATCACAGTTGGCGGGTCTCTCCCAGGATTGTTTTGTTTTCCGGATGAGCTTAGTATATAGTGCCCCCCGCCCTCATCTGTCTTATCAGATCCTGAATCTGTTTTGGCCACCACGGACGCGAGTCACCCTACTGGGTCTCAGATAGGTTGATTCCTCTGCTGTTCTAGCCATGCATGGGAAGATGCTGGTGGCTGCACTGTGTGTCAGTACGTGAAACTTTAAAAATGGAAATGCGACTGATGCTGCATCGGAGGCGCTAGTCCCTTTTGGCACCCACAGGCCCTCCAAAGTGGCAACGGTATTCCTCTTATCTGCTTACTTTGACAACATTGTCACAAAACAGTGGGGTTGCCCAAAATGCACCCTTGTGGCCCCTAAGCATTTTGCTATGTGGTATCCTTATGAGGATTTCCTTTCATATGACGGCGGAGCGGTGCAGCTCTCGTTCTGGGACGATGTCATATGACAGCGCCCCAAAACGGCCACTCTCGCGTGCTCGCAATCGCTGTATATTCAAATATGCAGAAAAGAGAGAAAGGCGCCACGCAGTGAAGCAGATGTAAATAATTTTATTGACACATATTAAAAACTTACATGGAGGTAAGCACCTATCTTCATAGGTCGGCGTCCTTCCTGCTCCGCTGTGTTTCTGTCCCTGAGACTGGCCAGCAGCTGGGAGATGACACTAGGGGAGAACCAATCAGGGGACTCAGTCAGATCGAGGCAGCGTGCTCCGAAACTGGTTACCGCCCCCCCACGTCATCACGTTCGTGCGGCCCTCCAATGAGATATGTGCTTCACCGCTGCCTCGATCTGACTGAGTCCCCTGATTGGTTGTCCCCTAGTGTCATCTCCCGGCTGCTGACCAGCCTTTAGGGACGGAAACAACGCAGACCCGGAAGGACGCCGAGCTATGAAGATAGACGTTTACCTCCATGTAACTTTTTAATATGTGTCAATAAAATTAGGTCATTCATTTTTACTTGAAGTCATGGAATTTTATTGGTAAAAATGTGTACGAACCCTGGCACGACCTCGATCTTGGTAAAGAGCCAATGATGTGGCTCTTTACCCATGTGATCGGCTGTGCTTGACCCCCAGCGGGGTGTCTCAATTGTGGGATATCTGGACGATCTCCTGTTGCGAGCAGTTTCCCACTCTGATCTGCTGGGCAACATCTCTATCATGTTTCAGATCCTTCAAGAGTTAAGGTTGACAATCAATTTAAAAAATCTGCTCTGACACCATCCGTGCGGGTCACTTATCTGGCGCTGATCCTCGACTCTACTCTAGGAAGGGTCTTCCTCCCCTTGGACAAGCTTCAGAAGTGGCAAAGGGCGGGCCGGTTTCTGATGGAGACTGATAGTCCTCCTTGTGGGTCTGCATGAGGGCCCTGGGTCTGATGGTCTTGGCCTTCGAAGCAGTCCCGTTTGCTCAGTCTCATTCGAGACTTTTGCAGAAGGAGATTCTGGAAAAAAGGAACAGGGATCCCTGGTCATTGGACTTGAAGATTCGGTTGAGCCATCTCGCCAAGTCAGCTCTCTTGGTGGCTCCAGTCTCCTTTCCTATGCCAGGGCAAATCCTTCCTCTGTGCACAGGAGACTTGGTCGCTGGAAGAGTCTTCCCTGCCTATCAATATTCGGGAACTGAGGGCGATCAAGCTCTGCCTGCTTCACTGGCCGAGTCAGCTACGCGGCTCTCCGGTTCGGATTCAGTCGGACAATGCCACACCTGTGGCTTGCATCAATCATCAAGGGGGCATCAAGAGTGCTCTGGCGGCCAGGCTCTTTCCGCAGTCCACATTCCGGATGTGGCGAATTGGCAGGCGAATTACTTGAGTCGTCAGGTGCTGGATCAAGGGGAATGGTCCCTTCATCCGGAGGTGTTTCATCTTCTGTGTGTCCGTCGGGGAACCCCGGACATGGATCTGTTTTTGTCTCGCCTCAATAAGAAAGTTCTCTGGGATTTTTGGCTAGGTCTCGGGACCCTCTAGCAGACGCCACAGACGCTCTTTGGAGCCAGTATTGCCTGATCTATGCCTTCCCTCCGCTCGTACTCCTGCTGAGGTTTCTTCGCCAGGTGGCGATGGAAGGCATTCCGGTCCTTCTGGTGGCACCAGACTGGCCTCGGCAGTCTTGGTGTGCAGAACTGGTAAAAATGGTCGTGGCTCCTCCATGGAGACTTCCTCTGTGGGTGGATCTACTATCTCAGGGACCGATCTTACATCCTGCTTTACGGTCGCTGGCTTTAAGGACTTGGCTGTTGAAAGCAAGGTGTTGAGGGATAGGGGCCTCTCCTGACTCGGTGATTCCTACCCTTTTGAAGGCCAGGAAGTCACCTTCTAGGAACATCTATCATCTTACGTGGAAATCGTACATTTCTTGGTGTGAATCGCTGCAGCTGCACCCTCGCTTGTTCTCCTCCTATAGCTAGGGTTTTGGCCTTTTTGTAGAAAGGGGTTGAGCAGCACTTGGCAGTGGGTACGATCAAAGGTCAGGTGTCAGAATTGGCCATCTACTTCCAACAGCCGTTGGCTACTAATGGCTTGAGCCACACTTTTATTCAGGGGGTGCGTCATCTGGCTCCTCCGAGGAGATCCCCGTTCCCTCCGTGGGATCTCAATCTGGTTTTGTCTTTTCTTCAAAAGCTTCCTTTTGAGAATATTAGGGAGATTTCTCTGCCTTCCTTTTGGCAGAAGTTTGCCTTCCTGGTGGCTATGACTTCTGCTCGCAGAGTATCTGAGTTGGCGGCTCTGTCCTGTCGTTCGCCTTATTTGGTGGTCCGCAGGGATAAAGTGGTCCTCCGGCCTAATCTGTCTTTTCTCCCTAAGGTGATGTTGGATTTTCATATTAATGAAGATATCGTGTTGCCTTCCTTATGTCCTATGCATCCCAAGGAAATTGCCTTGCACTCTCTGAATGTGGTTCGGGCAAGAGTTTATCTGACGGTCACTGAGTCCTTTAGAAAATTGGACTCTTTCTTTGTCCTTACGGACGATCCTCGTAAAGGTTTGGCTGAGTCCGCTGCGACCATCTCGAGATGGATTAGGCAGGCGGTTGTTCAGGCTTATTAACTCAACGGTCAGGTTCCTCCTTTCCCTGTAAAGGCGCATTCTACTAGAGCGCTGAGTGCCTCTTGGGATTTTTCACCATCAGGCCTCTCTGTGCACACCTTTACCAAATTTTACAAGGTGGATTTGTGGGCTTCTTCGGATGCCTCTTTTGGCCGCAAGGTTTTGCAGGCTGCGGTTTCATAAGGGAATGTTTTTTCTTATTCTCTTAGGGGTCTTTTACCAGGATGAGCTCCTGTTTTGGTTGAGCTTTATGTTACCCAGTTGGCTAAGTTTAGCCTTTGGAGTTTACGTTCCTTTCTGGTTGCGTTCTTCCCACCCCTTATGCCTATACTGCTTTAGGACGTCCCATACAGCTCATGAAGATGAGGCTGCATCTGTCAATAAAAGATAGAGAAAATAATATTTTTGTAAGAACTTACCGTAAAATCTTTTTCTCTGAAGTCGATTGACAGACGCAGCACCCGTTCCTCTGATACGTTTTTTTTTTCTTCACTGCTTGCAGCTAAACTGATGTGCTGGGATGTGTGTGAGGGTAATTTATGTAGGGACAGCCCCGTGGGTGTGTATATGTAAAACTTTGTACTAGAGTTCTGTGTAGACTACTCCTGCAAGTGGCAGCATAACCCATGCAGCTCATGAAGATGAGGCTGCGTCTGTCAACGGATTTCAGAGAAAAAGATTTTACGGTAAGATGTTACAAAAACCCTTTTTTTACGGTAAGTCAAAAATCCATTTTTTTTCCTCGGGAGGCAATTTGGCTTCTATTGTCCAGCAGACGATCATCCCTCTGGGCTTGCATGCGAGTGCTGGGCCTGATGGTGTCCGTCTTCGAGGCGGTTCCGTTTGCACAGTTTCACACGAGATTTCTGCAAAACGAGATTCTGGTGAAATGGGACAAGAATCCACTGTCTCTAGAGGTGGCTTCTGTCTCTGGCACTTCGACAGGGAACATCCTTTCTCCCCCTGTACTGTATGGTTGTCAAAACGGATGCCAGCCTGTCTGGGTGGGGAGGCATTCTCGGAACAGATTGTGCTGAGGGGGGTCTGGATTCTGGAAGAGTCCAGACTGCCGATTAATGTACTGGAGCTCCGAGGGATCAGACTTTCTCTGGATCATTGGACAATTCGTCTTCAGGGGTGTCCGTTACGAATTCAATCAGACAATGCCACGGTCTGTCAGTCACCAAAGGGGCACAAGAAGGGTCCTGGCGGCTCGGGTAGTAGCAGGCATTCTAAGGGGGCAGACAGATTTGTTACATCCCTCTCTGCTGTACACATTCCAAGAAAGGTACAGAAGTTTGTGGCATGGTCATGGGGTCCTCTGGCCGATGCCACAGATGCAATAGCGGCTCTTTTGAGTCTGTATCGTCTGATTTTCCACAGTGTATCTGGCAGCTATGGAGTATTTTAGGAAGTCAGACTCACTATTTGTCCTCATGGATAGACCTCAAAAAGGTTGGCCGTTTGTGCTGCAACCATTTTCAGATGGCTCAGACATTGATTAAGGCCTGTTCATTTAGGGGTCATGTTCCTCCTTTCCCTGTTAAGGGGCACTTTACTGGAGCGCTTAGTGCCCCCTGGGCCTTCTGTCATCAGTTGTCAGTAATGCAGGTTTGCAAGGCCGCCACCTGGTTGTCTGTGCACACGTTAACCAAGTTTTATAAGGTGGATGTGTTGGCATTTGGGGATGCTTCTTTTGGCCGCAAGGTTTTACAGGCTGCTGTTTAGAGGACCTGGTCCTCTGAGGGTGTATTGTGTTTTTCAGGTAAGCTCCAGTTGTTTATGGTTGAGCTCCATGTTACCTGGTTGGCTACGGTTTAGCCTTGGGAATTTTTTCTTGTTGTTCCCACACCTCATGTTTGACACTGCTTTGGGACAACCCAATGGTCAAGAAGATAAGGAGCTGTGTCCGTCAATGAACGGAAGAGAAAATGGGATTTTTGACTTACCGTAAAATCCATTTCTCTGATGTTCATTGAGGGACACAGCACCCACCCCTCAGTGGAGTTGGCTTTCTTTAATGCAGCTTGTAACAAAACTGAGTGCCTATAGCTGAGAGTGGGAGTATACTCAGGGCCGTCTTTAATATGGTTTGGACCCTGGGCAAACATTTTCTTGCCCCCCCCCCCCCCCCATGATGCAATTTAGCTCTCCACCCCAACATCTCAATCTCTGTGCAAAAGTTTTGCACTGTGCAAAAGTTTTGCACAGAGAAGCCCCAATCCTCCTCTTCTGGGGTCCCCAACAGCATTCCTTCATACACAAATCACGGTACCCCTTATCACATCACAGCGCCCCATTACATTGCAGCAATTTTCATGCATAGTGCCCCTTTACACATCACAGTACCCCTTATCAAATCACAACACCCCATTACATTGCAGCCATTTTCACATCATAGTGCTCCTTTACAAATCACAGTACCCCTTATCACATCACAGCACCCCATTACATTGCAGCCATTTTCATGTCATAGTGCCCCTTTACACATCACAGTATCCCTTATCACATTACAACACCCCATTATATTGCAGCCATTTTCACGTAATCGTGTCCCTTTACACATCACAGTACCCCTTATCACATCCCAACACCCCATTACATTGCAGCCAATTTCAGTGGCCTTGAAATCCACCCTGCTTTTGCACAATGCGACTTACCTGCAGTTCCTGCACTGGCAAGCTTGCTGCATTTTTAGGTATGTGGGCCATACATTTAAAAACACAGTGGGTTTGCATGACACAGTTAACGCAAATGCACTGCGTTTTTAAATGCATGGCCCACATACCTAAAAACGCAGCAAGCTTGCCAGTGCAAGCTGTTTGCACCAACTTCGGTGTACCATCAACAAGACAAACCACATACCATTTTCTTACCAAAAAAATTGACTCCTTAAACTGAGGCCACATGCACTTTTCATCTGCTGGATATTTACAACCATTTCGCTCAAAAAGCAGCACTGCAGGTAGAGTAGCTTGATCCGGTACCAACTAAGGGAACCTCGTAAATGTAACAACAAAGCACGCATTAGTGCAATACCAGGTCAAGTAAACAATTTGTTGCTTTATCCTAGTAAAGTTTGCTGCAAGTACATCACTTTAATAAAGCAGCGCAGTGTGTCCTGGTAATGCACTATAGTAGTATGCTTTATACGGGGTTGCCTGTGGTTGGTACCTGACCAGGTGGAGTTGTGAAAGGCTGCTCTTGGGAGAAAGCTACTATTTATGCATTGTCACTTTTGAGTGACGTGGCTGTAAATATCTGGCAGATGACAAGTGCATGTCACTTCATAAGTTTGAATCACATTTTTTTTTTGGGTAAGCAGATGGTGTGTGCTTTGTCTTGGTGATGGTACGCTGAAGTTGGTGCAAACAGCTTGCAGTGGGTTTGCAATAGTTTATCGGAGCATAGTTGGAATGTGTGTGTATGTGTGTGTATATATATATATATATATATATACTGTATTGATATTATTCTTGATATCACATTGTCTTTTAGGCACTTTCACACGAATGGTCCAATTCATCCTGATCTGCCCAAAAAGAGGGTAATGGATCCCCCTTATATTGGACCTTCCATTCTCCACTATGGAGCGGCGGATGTAAATGGACTTATGTGCACTCCAACCACCCCCATCTCCTCTGCTCTGTCTTGTCCATGTACTCCAACCACCCCCATCTCCTCTGCTATATCTGTCCCCATGTACTCCAACCACCCCCATCTCCTCTGCTCTGTCTGTCCCCATGTACTCCAACCACCCCATCTCTTATTCCATTACTCTGTCTTTATGCCCCCCCCCCCCCCGCTGTCCTATTTCCCCTCTATCTCTACATGGTCCCCATGATGTACCTGTACTTGCAGCAGGTTGTATAACAAGCACAGTCAGCCATGCTTCCACTGAAGATCCGTGCCAATCCTGCAGTCCTGCACTGTGCCTGCTGGCCCCTCCCCCTGATCTCACTCTGCTCCCTTCTCACTCACCTCCAATTCACAGACGAGTGTGATGGACTAGAGGCGGTTCTGGTACCGTCCATGGGAGAGGGGATTCTCCTGGAGCGAAGCAGCAAGTGTTTGTGGAGAAGAAGTGTCTGATGTCCGGAAATGAAGAACTATCATCTGTGCGGTCGCAGTGCGCCGATGCCGGCTTCTGTGCAGATTTACAGCGCCGATGGGGCTGCCGATTTGTGGCTTAAGGGGCAGCTCTGCTTTGGGCCCCTAAAGATTGACAGGGCCCTGGGCAGCTGCCCCTTTTGCCCTGTTGTAAAGACGGCCCTGAGTATACTCCCTGGGACTGCCCCATAGGCGTAGTCAAGCTTTTTCCTGCCTAGTGTCCTGCTCCTGTAGGGAGCAGTATAACTCAATGGTCAAGATGATAAGGAGATGTGTCTTTCAATGAATATCAGATAAAAGGATTTTATTGTAAGTCAAAAATACAATTTTTTATTTTTGGCTCCCTGATATTTTTATTATTCATTAAGAACCTAGCGTGGGACCAAGGCACCATAATTTGCCTTCACAATAATTTCACTATTCCTGTGGAACTGCAGGTTTTGGTGTTGTCTCATCACTAGGGTCTCTGAAAAATATGAGAAAACAGTGTGGCTTTTAGCTTGTAACTGATCATGGAGAACTGAAGTATTGGAAGAAGTTGTCCTTTTTGAAGTAATTTATAAAGACCTAAGACCTACTACTTTATCTTTTTTCCAGGACCTACGGGATTGGTAACATTTACAAGGCAATGCTTAGAGCGGTTTCCTGAATGGGAAAAGTAAGTATACTGCCATGGTATATTTTCATCAACATGCTAATAAAATGTAAGGGGAAAAACATTTTGTTTCCTAGTAGTAAAATAGGAGACACAGGATCCTAATCGTAAACCTAAGGTTATATTCAGCTACTTTCAGGTGTATTTAGGTAATGGACCCCTTCTCTCTACTGACAGAAACTTGCCTCTTCATATGGAGTTTTCTTTTACTTTTCAACATAATTTGTATGTTAATATTGGTGCATCATGTTGAGTTACCTGCAGGTTGCTAAACAGCGCAAAGGCCATAGTCTCGCCGTGGCAGAGCCCTGTTCCTAAAGGGTAAACCCTTGAAGGTCTGCCCTTTGAACGAGAACACCACCTGTTTGATCCCTCCTAGGATAAGCTACAGTGCTGCGAAAAAGTATTTGCCCCCCTCTAAAAACCTGAATAAATCCAAAATGCAGTTTTTAAATGATTTAATTTATTAGGGGAAAAAGGCTGTTCAAAGCTGCCTGGCCCTTTGTGAAAAAGTAAGTCTTCCCCCCTACCCCTTTTAAATCATGAATGAACTGATTTTTTTCGAAAGATTAGTTAAGCTTTATTTGCCACACCCAGGCCTGATTTACTGCCAGACCCGCTAAATAAAGAAATCACTTAAATAAAAGCTGTCTGACAAAGGAAATTGAAATCTCTAGGTAGGGTTTTATTCCTACCAGGGTGGTCCTTCCTCTGTACAAACTTCAGGAACCACAGGCCGTGATTCTCCAGCTGCTGTCAGACAGTTCTTTCTCCAGACTTGCATACAGATTCTGGGTCTGGTGGTATCCACCTTCAAGTCAGTTCTGTTTGCACAGTCCTGCATGCAACTGCTTCAGCAGATTCGGCTCCGCAGGAATTCTGTGGCAATGTCATGGGCTCTTCTGGCAGACGCCACAGGCGTCCTAGGGGTGCGGTAAGGCCAGTATCATCCTCAGCTCAAGCTTCTTCTGCGGGTTCCTGCGAGGAATCAAGGGCGAGGGTCTTACAATAGAGGTTTGTCTGGATCAGCGACCCCTAATATGGTGAAGGCGAGGAAGTCGTCCTCTAGCAAGAATTACCATTGTACATGGAAGGCGTACATTTCTTGGTGTAAGTCGATTGTTGCCCATCCTCACTCCCTTTCTGTGTCTCGGATCTTTGCCTTTCTTCAATGTTGGCCATGAGTACCATCGAGGGCCAGGTGTCTGCCTTGGTAGTCTTGTTTCAGCAACCCCTAGCCGTGCACTCTTTAGTTCGTATTTTCATGCTGCCATAGGATTTAAACTTTAGTGCTCTCGGCTCTCCAGAAACCTCCTTTTGAGAATATTCGGTAGATTCCCTTGCCTCTGTTGTCCCAGAAGCTTGCATTCTTGGTGGCTATTACCTTTGCCCGCACGGTATTGGAGTTGGGCGGCACTATCCTGTCTTGCTCCCTATTTAGTGGTCCATAGAGAAAAAGTGGTTCTTCGTCCCTCTCTGTCATTCCTGCCCAAAGTGGTCTCTGACTTCCATTTGAATGAGGACATTGTCTTGCCTTCCTTGTGTCCCAAGCCGGCTCCTCCCAAGGAATTAGCTTTGCATACCTGGGATGTGGTTCGGGCGATTCGGGTGTATCTGGCAGCTACAGAGTCTTTTCGGAGGTCAGACTCACTTTTTGTGGTTACACAACGAAAGGGCTGGCCTCTTCTTTGGCTACCATCTCTAGATGGATCAGACAGAGGGTGACTCAGGCCTATTCTAATAAATGTCAGGTTCCTCCTTTTCCCTGTCACGCTGCATTTTTATTTTTCGGATGGGGCTCCTGTGTCCTTGTTAGGGCTCTTGTGTTTAGCCTTGGGTTCTTTTCCCCACCCCTCATTTTCCTTTTGGCTCTGCTTTTGGATGTCCCAGTAGTCATGATTTATGGAGCGCTATGTCCGTCGATGAACGAAAGAGAAAATGAGATTTTTTACTCACCGTAAAGTCCGGACACAGCACCCACCCCTCTAAGGCGTTTTTAAAACTTCCCATATGGCTGGCTACTAAACTAAATGCCTATAGCAGAGAGGGGGTTATATGCCAGCTTAGGACAGCCTGGGGGACGTAGCCAAGGGTTTTTTGTTCTGCCTAGTCCTACTCCTACTCCTGGATGAGGCAATATAACCCAATAGTTATGATTTCTGGAGCGCTGTGTCCGTCGATGAACGTAGAGAAATAGATTTTACGATGAGTAAAAAATCCCGTCTCTCTTTGGTTCATTGAAGGACACAGCTCCTGGTATTCATAATCATTGGGTTATTCCTCCCTCTACAGGAGTAGGAAACTAGGCAGAAAAAAAAAGCCTGCAAGCTGTTTGCTGAAGACTGAAGAAAGCAGACTTAGGACATAGACTGCTGGAACCATGTCCTGTGGTCTGATGAGACCAAGATAAACTTATTTGGTTCAGATGGTGTCAAGCTTGTGTGACGGCACCCATTTGAGGAGTAAAGACAAGTGTGTCTTGCCTACAGTCAAGCATGGTGGTGGGAGAGTCATGGTCTGGGGCTGCATGAGTGCTGCAGGCATCGGGGAGCTACAGTTCATTGTGTGAACCATGAATGCCAACATGTACTCTGACATACTGAAGCCGAACATGACCCCCTCCTTTAGGAGACTGAGCCTCAGGCAGTATTCCAACATAATGACCCCAAACACACCTTCAAGACGACCACTGCCTTGCTAAAGAAACTGAGGGTAAAGGTGATGGACTGGCCAAGCATGTCTCCAGACCTAAACCCTATTGAGCATCTGTGGGGCATCCTCAAATTGAAGATGAAGGAGCGCAAAGTCTCTAACATCCACCAGTTTTCTGATGGCGTCATGGAGAAGTGGAAGAGGACTCCAGTGGCAACCTGTGAAGCTCTGGTGAACTCCATGCCCAAGAGGGTTAAGGCAGTGCTGGAAAATAATAGTGACCACACAAAATATTGACACTTTGGGCCCAATTTGGACATTTTAACTTAGGGGTGTACTCACTTTTGTTGCCAGCAGTTTAGACCATTAATGGCTTTGTGTTGAGTTATTTTGAGGGGACAACAAATTTACACTGTTATACAAGCTGTACACTCACTACTTTACATTGTAGCAAAGTGTCATTTCTTCTGTGTTGTCACATGAAAGGATATAACATTTTTACAAAAATGTGAGGGGTGTACTCACTTTTGTGAGATACTGTATAATGTTTTGGGGTTCGAAGTCATTTTCTTGCAAAAAATACTGATTTTAACTTGTAAACAACATGTCAGAAATAGACTTGGTCCTTAAGTGGTTAAATTCCAAACTGCCACCAGATAGCTCTGGGGCCTTTCAACCCTTCACAATAATAGCAAGAACAATTATGAAAATTAAACGTCTGTATACAGTACACACAGTCACCACAGACCTGTATAGTCATTGGTTTATCATATACACTAGTGCTCTTCAAGAGACTGGGGTTCTTTTAGTTTGTAATAAAAGCTTTAGAGACAGTTTAACACAAAAAAATATTTACAGAAAAGGGGCATTAAGAAGAAATAAAGAGACAATAAAGCAACAGAGAAATAAAAAGAAGTCGAAAATGAAGAATACTTAAATGTGGCTCTCTTTGGTTACGCGTTCCATAGTTTGATGGTAAAACAAGAGTCGTCAAAATGTCCTGCCATTTCCTTACTCTCTGGTATCAAAGGGGTATTGACGGAAGGCCATCTGAGGAGTGGTTTCTGGGATGTCACTGTGTTTATGACTGTCCCAGATACACTTTTCTTTAGGAATTTATATCCCTGAATACCTACTGGGTACAGTCTGCGAACATGCATATTATTGTCTAGCCTGAATTTAGCTTTGAAATTACATTACAAATCACCTGAGGGAGATACATATGTCAATAATCAGGCTGTGCTATTATTATTTCATGAGTAAAATCAGATCTTCACTGCATCTGAGCACTGCAAACCAAAACCACTAACTAATACATTTTTATTATTTAAGCAAACTCTCCCATCCATCTATGTCTTTTTTTTGTGAGAAAATCATTTTGATAAACCCCTAGCATTTCTGGTTCTGGACATCTTAAATAAGGGCAAATGATTCATGTAGCATTTACTTTCTGTCCTACGCTTAAGTATGCATGCAGGAGAGTGTACTGAGCTGTGAAAATCCCTCCTCCCCTCCTGAAGACTTCTGGGATGTATGACCTCATTTGCCTAGGCATTAAACCAGAAAGTAACTTAAGAAATGTACAAAAAAAAGTTTAAAACGAGTAAAAATAATATACTTTTCTATCTATTTACTAATGCTAGCAGCATGAGGATTGAAAGTAATCAATGTTGATTGGGAGAGTGAAGTTCCACTTTAAGAAATGTGCTGAAGGTCTTCGCTGATCACCAGTCTAGCAGAAATGTGTGTTTTTTATTGCATTGCTTAAGCTTGCGAGGTGATATTTTTATAAGGGTTTCCAGGCTGAAATTGTGGATTGGGTAATGGAGAGGTCTGTGTGTAACATCAGCCATCAGCATCTGTAACCAGAGTAATAGGCACTCTAGCCAAAGGTTTTTCTAGCATTTTTCTGTAGGTGGGACCAGAAGTGGATCTTCTTGGATTCAGTTTCATCAGCAAACTGGATGGTCTGTCACCATGTCAGGCTGGGGGGGAAGTACTCTGTGGGATGCAACCTGACTTTTCTACAGTCTGAAAGAGGTCAGCATCTGGCCTTCAGTGCCAAAAACACACAAATCTAGGCCTTGGCTGTTTTGTTTGAGAGACCATTGGCCTTTCATTATGCAAGGTGGCATTCATAATTGCTATCACCTCTGTGCTGAGAGTCTCGGAGTTAGCGGCTTTATCCTGTAAAGAGTCTTTCCTAGTATTACGCAAGACTGGGTTGCCCTGTGGTCTAAAGCCTCTTTTCTCCCCAAGGTGTTTTGCGCCTTTCACCTCAACCTGAACATTGTCCCTTTATGCTTGTGTCGTTCTCCAAAGCATCCCTAGGATGCTGTGCAACCCCCCCGCCCCCCCCCCCCACCCACACGCACGTACACACACACACACACACACACACACACTCTCTCTCTTTGATCAACTCTGCCATTGGAAGTCACCTCCTGCTCTCTGCAGTACTCCCAGCACCTTCCTCTGAGTTCACAGGAGCTGGAACTACAAAGGATGCATTGGGTATCAATGCGCGCTGACAGTACTGACTGTCATCATGCATTGGGAACAACATTAGGTATACATCCATCAAAATGATGATTTGCATTAGAACCCCTGGGGGACCACCAAAATGTATTGGTCCACGGACCACTGGTTGGGCGACTGCTGGTCTAAAGAATATGGTTCTTCCCTTCCATGTTAAGGTGTTATCCATTAGTGCTTTATGGGCTTTTCAGCATCAGTTTCTTAGATTTTCGTGGCTGCCACCTGGTCTTCTGTTTACCTGTGTATGTTTTACCAGATCGATATTTAGGCCTTCTCTGATGCAAGTTTCAGGCTTAAGGTGCTGTAAACTGCTGAGCTGTTTTGAGCCCTTTCTTGACCTGTTAGTTTTGTGGATCTGTTAGCATTGTGTGCTGCCTTGCTCATACCTCAATTGGACTGCATTTAGACATCCCATGATTATGACTAAACTCCTGTATATTTTACAGCTAAGATAATAGGATTTCTCTGTCGCTCATTGACAGACGTAGTCCTCGTTGATTCAACACACTCGGGTTATGTTGCCCTCTACAGGAGTAGGACTAGACAGGAAAGAAAACGTTCTGGCCACACCCTAGGGGCAGTCCCAGAGGGTATATCCTCTCACTTCCTGCTCTAGCAAATCAGTTTTTTTCTGTCTAGTTAGGAGTAAGGACCTAGATACCTTGCTGGGATCTTCGGTCCTGGCAGGATTTTTTTCTTAGAAAAATTTTTTAGACAGCTTTTTTCTCCAGTGTTCCTGTGAGATCTTCAAGCAAGAAAGCTGAACTGGGCGACGGGCTGGATGTTGAGATCCAGTGGTCACCCCAGTTCAGCCTACGAGCGCGTGCAGGCCATAGCTCCGCGCTGGGTCGGCCGCGACATAGTCCCACTGGACGGGGACTGACCCTGCGAGTTAAACGTCTCGCTGAAACGCCAAAGACCATGAGTCACGGCGTCCGGATTGGTCGACAGCCCTCCCACCTCGGTGGAGAGGGGTACTGTCAGGAGTTGGCGCCCGCCTGGTTCCGGTATGGTGAGTAGTATGTTCCCCCTTTCCCCCTGACGGGTCTTGTGGTGAACGCGGGCCCCTCTCTGTAATGGTAAGGATGGGTCTTCCCTCTATCCTATAACATGTCACAGATCCCCCTGTTTGAGTGTGATTTTTGTGAACAAGAAGCCAGGAGGCTTGGTTTGGGAGCTGACAATCTAATTGCAAAGATGTTAAAATGATTGAAGTCAGGGGCAGTACTAGAACTTTACTGTGATAGTGTAAGGTATCCTACCTGTCAGAAGCCACAGGGCGATGTCTATACATGTATACTGCATTCCAGATCATTCCTCCAGCTAAGCAGATGCCTCCCGACGGCCATGGACCGTATACGGCCCGCCAGGGTCCGGTACCGCCGACCATGCTGACCACCATGAGGGTGAAGGGTTGTGAGGCCGAGATCCTTCTGCGGACATGCCGCTATTCTGTGCAGGCCGCCGCCATTGTCTGGTAGTTCGCACGAGGCCGCCATTTTGGCGTAGCCTCGTGTCTCCAGCATGGGGGCGGCCATGTTTGAGGTGACTCAAACACCTCGTGGAGCTAGGGGAGGTGTCGGTAGGCGTGCAGAGGGGCGGAGCCGCCTCCTTTCTTCCCGGGAAGCCAGCCAAAAGACTTCCTGTCTGTTCTAGACAATGCTGAAACAAGTTGCATTTTGAAACTCTGAGCAGTAAGTGGTGAGCTTTGGGGTCTATCTCTCTCTCTCTCGCTCTATAGGGGTCCCTAAGCAGGCAACACTGAGGGGCTTTGTGGCGCTGGGGGTCTGGAAAAAAAAAAAGAGTTTTATTTCTTTTTGGCAAATAGATTTTTCCGGGCAGTATCTGGAATTATCATGGACCCTGCCACACAGGTACCCCCACCGGTTTCCCTCGGGGGGGCCGTGGGACCCGCCAGTGCACAGAGTATGGATGCATTCACAGCAGTTTTGAAGTCTTTGGTGGCTCGGGTGGAGACGGCCTGTTAGGAACGGGGGTCAAGAAAGCGACCCCTGCCTACCCCTATATCGTCTGAGACTTCAGATTCAGATGCTGAGATGGGTATTGCAGCTGCAGGCCCCTCTGCAGGGGCTGTTATCTCAGGTAAGGTTCCCTCAGACAGTGAGGAGAACGTTCATGCTTCCGCCATAAATCAGGAAGAAGCATTGGTGGACGCACTAGTTGTGTGGTTCGGGAAACCTTAAGACTTGAGGTTTTTCCGGCAGAGGCAAATAAAAAGGAATTTCCCTTTGGTACTAGCAGACCCACCAGGACGGTGAAGGTTTTTTCTTTACCCAAGTGTTTGGGTAAAAAGATTAAAGAGGTATGGGATCATTCTAAGCGTACCTTTACTAGTTCCAAGCGCATTACTAGACGCTATCCGTTTGAGGAATCCCTCATTAAGAAATGGACGGTATCACCAGTGGTGGATCCACCTATTTCCAGACTGAATAAAGCCACGTTTTTTTTCAGTGGAGGACGCTTCGTCCTTTAAGAATTCGGTGGATCGGAAGGTAGAAGCGGAGTCCCGCACTATCTTTCCCTGATAGGATCAGCCTTTAGACCAGTTATTGTCATTTGATCTAGTTCTCAGACATTTACGGAATGGGCGAGATTGGTGCGCCAGGACCTGAAGGGGAAAGGTATCCCCCAGGCAACATCTGTTTTGATGGAACAGATTATATAAGGACTACAGGTTGTCTGTGACGCAGCCTTGGATGCTACCCCCCTATTAGGGCATGCATCTATGTCAGCGGTAATCCTCAGACGTGTGCTGTGGTTAAAATGCTGGGTCAGCGTAAGTACTACAGGGAGCGGTAGCTACCGTTCCCTGAACAGATCATTTTCTTTACCTTTTCCAAAGATTAGCATCAGTTCCCCACAAGAATCGGATCCGGTTGAACGGACAGACCAAGGAGCCTCTAGCCGGGTGACTTCGGTCTCTAATGTTTAACCAGGATTAATCACCACTCGTGATAGGAATCAGGTGTCTAAATAATGTGTGGGAACAGAGAACGATCAGACTTTGTCGGATTGCCAGGGCCAGATAGCTCTAGGGCAGCCTGATTCGGATCCAGTCAGGCAATATCAGGGTGATGACGTAGTCATTCGCCAAGGATTTCACCATCTGTGCCTTCTTCACAGCATCCCGAAGGCGCGGAGATTGGTAACGCGCGCCCACGATGCTCCAGTGGACGCAGCAGACGCGCTGAACGGCCTGTAAAGGCAGTGTCAGCTATTAAAGGGATTCCCTCATCTCAGATTGCTGCTGAGATTTCTCCGCAGGATGGAGATGAGGGAACTCCAGTTGTCCTGGAAATTCTAGGCTAGCCTCGTCAAGCCGGTCCGGCCAACTTGGACATGCTAGTCGCGAACGTTCCTTGGGAACTTCTTCTCAGGGAGTGTCTGCGGTCTCAAGGACCGATCTTCCATTGTGCTTTATAATCGCTGGGTTTAATGGCCTGGCCATTGAGACCCAGGTACTGAAGGACAGAGGGTTGTCAGCTTCAGTTATTCCTACGCTAATTAAAGCAGGGAAAGCGACTTCCAGCAAGGTCTATTATCACACATGGAAGACTTATATCGCGTGGTGCGAATCTTTAGAAATTCCTCCACGTACCTATTCGGTGACCCGAATATTGGCCTTTCTGCGAAAGGGGGTTGAGCAGAAACTAGCCTTGAGCACCATCAAGGGTCAGGTTTCAGCATTAGCAATCTTCTTTCAGAAGCCTTTGGCTATTAAGTCCTTGGTGCGGAATTTCATCCAGGGGATGCGGCACCTGGCTCCACCAGTCCGCGCGCCCTTATCGCCCTGGGATTTTAATTTGGTTGTCGGTTCTGAAGAAACCTCCTTTTGAAAGCATCAGGGAGATTCCCTTGTTTACTTTATTCCAGAAGGTGGCCTTCTTGGTGGCTAATACTTCTGCACGCAGGGTGTCAGAACTGGCTGCATTGTCAGACCAGTCCCCATATTTAGTGATTCAGAGGGATAAGGTAGTTCTTCATCCTAAGCCATCCTTTCTTCCAAAGGTGGTTTCAGGCTTCATCTGAATGAAGATATTGTACTACCTTCCTTGTGTCCTCAGCCCAATCATCATCAGGAACATGCGTTGCATTCCTTGGATGTGGTTCGGACAATCAGGGTATACCTGAAGGCTACGGAATCATTCCGTAAGACGGATTCACTTTTTGTGATCACGGATGGCCCCAGAAAGGGGTTGCCTGCATCTGCCGCGACTATCTCCAAATGGATTAGACAGACGGTGGTACAGGCTTATTCTAGTAAGGGTCGGAATCCTCCGTTCCCTGTTAGGGCGCACTTCACTCGAGCGCTCAGTACTCCTGGGCTTTCCGCCATCAGGCATCAGTGGTCCAGGTATGTAAGGCGGCCACCTGGTCGTCGGTACATACCTTTACAAAATTTTATAAGATTTATGTGATGGCATCGGTGGATGCCTCATTTGGCCGCAAGGTTTGCAGGCGCAATTTGAGGAGACCGGTGGTCTACCTCGAGGGTTGTTTTCTGTTGGAATTTTCTGTTGAATCTCATCTTTAATTGATGAGCATTGGAAACTTCTAGTTGGCACCGGTTGGGCCTTCTAGATTGGATTTGTTTTCCATTTTCCCACCCCTCATTTGTGGTACTGCTTTGGGACGTCCCGAGTGTGTTGAATCAACGAGGACTACGTCTGTCAATGAGCGACAGAGAAAAATGGATTTTTGGAAGATCTTACCGTAAAATCCTTTTCTCTTAAGCTCATTGACAGACGTAGTACCCGCCCCTCTGTTTTTGAGTTGGGTTGGGTTAAATTCTCTAAACACTGCTTTGTGACATAACTGATTTGCTAGAGCAGGAAGTGAGAGGATATACCCTCTGGGACTGCCCCTAGGGTGTGGCCAGAACGTTTTCTTTCCTGTCTAGTCCTACTCCTGTAGAGGGCAACATAACCCGAGTGTGTTGAATCAACGAGGACTACGTCTGTCAATGAGCTTAAGAGAAGAGGATTTTACGGTAAGATCTTACAAAAATCCATTTTTTTGACTTGGCAGTAAAGTTTATTTCATGGAGTACAACGCAGGACACAGTCTCTTCCCCTCTGTCCTTGTAATCTCTCTGTTGCTTACTACAAAACTGAGGCTTGCTGGGAGTTCTAGGAGTTAGAGGAGATGTCCCTACAGCTTGCTTTTTTGCCAGTGTCTATTTACTTGTAGGTAGCTGCATATAACCCTTAGTTATGATTAAGATTGTGTGTTGTCTACTGTACTCCACTGTTTTTGTTTTATTTCTATATCCATGTAATATTTTGCAAGCAGGTGACTAATGTACTTTCACTTGTGTAGATCAACAAAACAGCTGAGGCGACTGCACATTACATGTAAAGGTACAATTGAAGGCAATGGACATGGGATGCTGCAGGTGAGTGTTAATTTTCATAGAAATTGTATGCATTGCTGCTGCTATTGCATCAATGAATTTATATAATATTTTTCCAATTGCCACTCCAGCCCATACAAATGTAAAAATTAATTGTTGACATTTGGAAAGAAGTGTAGCACCTCTTTTTAAATTTTTTTGTAATTTGTTGAATTTAGGGTAGATTTTTCTGTATATCATGTCTGATCAACACTGTGTTTTAGATTGTCATTGAGACAGAAATTGAGGGAAATTCTCCCCAATGATGTCCAAAAGGTAAAATAAACCAGCAATTTAGTTTTTTTAAATGATGTTTAAAAAAAATCTTTTGGCTCTAAATAGCAATTTTTCAGGCTACTTCCATGTGACTGCCTAGGCACAGTCTCTATAGATGTGCCTGAAAATAGCATGTTGAGTTTTGTGTTATGCTAGTCTCCTGCATGCAGAAGAGAAAAGCATTACTCATACTGTACAGTGCCACTTTTATTAATCTTAGTCACCCCTCAGTAAAGCTTGTTCCTGGTGATTTTTAAGTATTTTACAGGCATTTTTGCGTGTTCATGAAGCGTCAGGAGTTTGTTTCCTGGGATGGGCCAGGGGAGGAGAACAATTCTAAAAGAGGAGAGGAATTCCTAAGGCAAAAAAATTGTGCACGAGAATGCATATATAGCCCATTTATGGCATTCTTATTGAAGACTGGGGGATCAGAAACACCTGAATGCACTAAAAAAAAAGCTCATGTACTGTGGACAATTAGAAATAATAAGATTCTGCATAGTCAATCGTGGGGAAATGAGCAGAAAAACACTTAAGTGTGAATGTGGGCTAAGTCACAAAGGGGTTTATTTACTAGAAGTGGAGAGTGCAAAATCAGGCTCACTTTTGCATAGAAACCAATCCGCTTTTAACCTTATCTTGTTCAATTAAGCTTAAAAACAAAATTTATGTATACAATTGTGCAAGAAACCCCTTAATGAACTATTATAGACTGACCAAAAATCGTAAAAAAACATATTTTTTATTGTGTGTACATGGTTAAAAAGGACATACAAACGTTACAGTAGTATACAAAAATACACAAATGACATAAATAAGTACTTGATACATCACCAGGACATGGCAAACAGAAGGCTACCCGTGTTAATGTGTCGGGTTAGCTGCTATGAACTGTTGTGTAGACACCTAACATATTTCGGACTAATAGTGGAGTCCTTCTTCAGAGGTGTAGCGATGGGTACTATTGTTTTCTAAAATGTAAATGTGTTATAATTAGTAATATGGTCATGCTAATCACACATAGATAATCAATATAGAGCGAAGAGTATATCTAAAGGTGCAGTAATATCACAGTCAGCATATTACATAGGCTACAGTTATACTTACAAAATCCAACAAATATATTGCCCATCATAGCTGGATGAAAAATAGACCCCCTATAGGTTCCCAAGTGGAGACAGCTGCAATTACAAGGACCCCAAGACGGGCAACAGTTCATGTATACACCGGCCAGATAGATTGTCTAGGGACAAAGGTGAATTAAAAAGGAAGATAGACTAATGCATAGAAAAAAAATGTAAATGAACTAAAAATTACAAAAGTAATCAAAGTTGTTGTAGAATGTTTGGTGAAATCTTCTGAGCAGGGGCACAGACAGCAAAACAAACATTACAGGGGTGTAAACCATTCCCTATGCTATCCAAAAAATGTAAACTTTTTTTTTTTTTTTTTTTTGGCTGGAGTTGCACTTAAAAAATGTACCTGTTCAAACTTGCATACACATTCATTAAAATCAAACCTATAGAACCTTTCTTGTTTGTAACCCAGTGTTTGCCTGTACCTGGTACTTATGCATATGGAAAGCTCTTTCCTCTTCAGTGATGTAGTGCAGGATACCTGCTCAGTCACTCACCAAGGTTGCTTTTTGGAGGTGTGGAGAGTGTCTATTGTTGTTTTTTTTATAACCTGTAATGGGGTGGGTGGGTCAGAAGTGTGTCCCCATATGCAGAGTGCTACAGGAAAGCTGTGACAAGACGTAGCTACTTATCTTTCATGCTGTTCACTGCGATCCTCTTCTTGCATTCATCTCAAATGCTTTTATGTGATGTCAGTGGATGGTGTAGAGCAAGGGCTTGCAAACTTTGTATACAAAGGGCCAGTTTACTGTCCTTCAGACTTTAAGGGGGCACAGACTGTGGCCATTGAGAATATACATTTTTTTTTCTAGCATCAGTGGGAGTAAACTGTGCCCAATCTTTTGTATTAGGAAGAGGAATATTACCACATTGTTTGGTGTCAGTGGAAGAAATTGTGCTCCTTTTTTTGATGTCAGTGGCAGGAGTTATGCCCCGTTTTAGGGGTCGGAGGGCAAAATAGTGTCTCATATTGGTGGAATGAATAGTGCCCCAGGGGCCGAATAAAGGCAAGTAAACAGTTGCATCTGGTCCCAGGGCCGCAGTTTGCAGACCCCTGATGTAGAGGTTTTGTGAGAACCAGGGTGGCAGAGCAGGTATTTTCTTGCCATTGCTCCCTGCACTATTCTGCATATTGGGGGAGGAAGAAAGAAAGTCCTACTATTGAGGAACATGATGGTGGCAGTGGGGGACAAAATGGTAACACAGGAGGTACTTACTCCTACTATAATGGGGAGCAGTAAAGTAGAGGCACTATAATGGGGTATTCGATGACCACCCGTGTAAGAGGGGATGTTACTGATCATCAATGTTAGAAAATCATTGCTTAATGTGACCATGTGATCTATGGTTTCTTTTGTTGGGGTTTCCCACCCCTGACCTACACAAGTGAAGGTTATTAAAAACCTATTTTCTCTATCGCTCATTGACAGACGTAGTCCTCGGTGATTCAACACCCTCTGGTTATGCTGCCCTCTACAGGAGTAGGACTATACAGGAAAGAAAACGTTCTGGCCACACCCTAGGGGCAGTCCCAGGGGGTATATCCTCTCACTTCCTGCTCTAGCAAATCAGTTTTTTTCTGTCTAGTTAGGAGTAAGGACCTAGATACCTTGCTGGGATCTTCGGTCCTGGCAGGATTTTTTTCTTAGAAAAGATTTTTTAGACAGCTTTTTTCTCCAGTGTTCCTGTGAGATCTTCAAGCAAGAAAGCTGAACTGGGCGACGGGCTGGATGTTGAGATCCAGTGGTCACCCCAGTTCAGCCTACGAGCGCGTGCAGGCCATAGCTCCGCGCTGGGTCGGCCGCGACATAGTCCCACTGGACGGTGACTGACCCTGCGAGTTAAACGTCTCGCTGAAACGCCAAAGACCATGAGTCACGGCGTCCGTATTGGTCAACAGCCCTCCTACCTCGGTGGAGAGGGGTACTGTCAGGAGTTGGCGCCCGCCTGGTTCCGGTATGGTGAGTAGTATGTTCCCCCTTTCCCCCTGACGGGTCTTGTGGTGAACGCAGGTCCCTCTCTGTAATGGTAAGGATGGGTTCCCCTCTATCCTATAACATGTCACAGATCCCCCTAATTGAGTGTGATTTTTGTGTACAAGAAGCCAGAAGGCTTGGTTTGGGAGCTGACAATCTAATTGTAAAGATGTGAAAATGATTGTAGTCAGTGGCAGTACTAAAACTTTACTGTGATAGTATAAGGTATCCTATCTGTCAGTAGCCACAGGGCGATGTCTATACATGTATACTGCATCCCAGATCATTCCTCCAGCTAGCAGATGCCTCCCGACGGCCACGGACCGCATACGGCCCGCCAGGGTCCGGTACCGCCGACCACGCTGACCACCATGAGGGTGAAGGGTTGTGAGGCTGAGATCCTTCTGCAGACATGCCGCTATTCTGTGCGCCATTGTCTGGTAGATCGCACGAGGCTGCCATTTTGGTGTAGCCTCGTGTCTCCAGCATGGGGGCGGCCATGTTTGAGGTGACTCAAACACCTCGTGGAGCCAGGGGGAGGCGCCGGCAGGCGTGTTAAGGGGCGGAGCCGCCTCCTTTACCCAGGAAATAGGGCCAAAGACTTCCTGTCTGTAACAAGACAAGCACTGAGCAAGCTGATAAAAACTTCTGTGCATCAGGGATGAGCCTTGAGGTCTCTCTCTCTCTCTGTGGGGTCCAAAAAGGCAGGTAACACTGAGGGGCGCTGTTGCGAACTGGGGGACAAAAAAAAAAAAAGTTTTTTACTTTGTCATTTTTTGTCGCTGGCAAGTGTCTTGTATAATCATTGACCCTGCCGCATTGGTATCCCCACCTGATCCCCTCAAGGTGGCCGCAGGACCCTCCAGTACCCCACTTGTTTTTAATGCATTATCGGCAGTTTTGGAGTCTTTGGTATCCCGGGTGGAGGGGGCCTGTCAGGGACGGGGGTCAAGTAGCGACCCCCGCCTACCCCTATTGTTTATCAGATACTTCAGATACAATGCAGTTGCAGGTCCCTGCTAGGGGGCTGTTGTCCCAGGTAATATCTCCTCAGCAGTGAGGAGCACGTTTCTGCCTCCGCCATAGCACAAGAGTGGTGGATGCACTAGTTGTGTCCGTCCGGGAAACCTTTAGTCTTGAGGTTACACCGGCAGAGGTAGCTGAGACTGCGATTCCTTTTTTGGTACTTGTTAGCCTACCAAAAGGGCGAAGGATTTTCCTTTACCCAAATGGGGTCGTTTTGAAACGAACCCCTGTTATTTCCAAACGCATGGCTAGGTGCTATCCGTTTGAGGAATCCCTCTTTAAAGGATAGACGGTACCACCTGCTGTCTTGCCACAGACTGTTAGTATAAAAGGACCTCGTAACTAACGAGGACCTTCCTTTTCTGCTCATAAGAGTTGTTCGTTCCGCGAGGGCGGGCGATAAGGCGAAACCCTCCAAAGCCCCTTTAGAGGGGTTTCAAAGGGCGCTGGTCGGCTAAACAAAGAGTCCGGCTCAGCCAAGCCTGAAGAATATAGCCTGATGCGCCCCTACCCATCTCTGGGGTGGGGGGGTTGTCTTCACCGGTTTCTGGAGGACACAGGATCGAGTTTCGATCACTTCCACCGGTGCGATTCTTCCCTTCTAACATTGAACGGTTTCAGGGGTTCTATTCGAACCTATTCACAATGCCCAGGAAAGAGGGCAAGGTGCGTCCAAATCTGGACTTGGGAAGAGATAGAGTCCATCCGTACAGTGGTGGCCTCCCTGCATCAGGGGGATTTCCTGGCGTCCATAGACATTTAGGAGGCCTATCTTTATATCCCCATCATCGCAGGACATCAGCGTTTTTTCGCTTTCCCAAAGATCATCCCTGGTTCCCACCAGGAGACTGAACTATCTGGGCCTAAGGTTGGATACATCCTGGGCAAGAGAGTTTCTCCTTGCGGAGAAACTCCAGAAGGTTCAGTCAACGATTCGGATGTTGCTGTCCGTCAATTGGCTGGGACTGATGGTGGCCTTCTTAGAGGCAGTACCGTATACCCAGTCTCATACCCGAATTCTCCTGAAGGAGATTCTTTTTTAATGGAATCAGAATTCCGATTCCCTGGACAATCGGATCCGGTTGAGCGAGCGGACCAGGAAGTCTCCGATGCTCAACCAGGGGAAGTCATTTCTTCCTATAGTATCCAGATTACCAATAGGGTATCGGAACTGAGAGCGATCAGATTTTGTCTGATTTACTGGATCAAGCAGCTCTAGAGCAGCCCGATTCGGATCAAATCGCATATGGCCTCTTCATCCAGAGGTTTTTCACTAGCTGTCCCTTCATTGGGACATCCCGGATGTGGATCTGTTGGCACCTTGGCTCAACAGGAAGGTGCGGAGGTTTGTAGCTCGCACCGCGATCCTCTAGCGGACGCAGCAGAAACGCTAATCGTCCCGTGTGGGCAGTATCAGCTATGGCATGCCTTCCATCCTCTCAAGTTGCTGCGGGAACTTCTTCGCAGGATAGAGGTGGAGGGAATTCCAGTTATTCTGGAAATTCCGGACTGACCTCGTCGAGCCTGGTACGCCGACTTGGTGAGGCTAGTCGCGGACGCTCCTCGGAGACTTCCTCTCAGGGAGGATTTGCGGTCTCAGGGACCGATCTTCCATCTTGCTTTACAGTCGCTGTCTTAATGGCCTGGCCATTGAGACCCAGGTACTGAAGGACAAGGGAGTGTCAGCTTCAGTTATTCCTGCTTCCAGTTAAAGCAAGGAAAGCGACTCCCAGCACATGGAAGTCTTATATTGCGTGGTGTGAATCTCTTGGATTTCCCCCACATACCTATTCGGTGATCCGAATCTTGGTCTGTCTGCAACAAGGGGTTGAGCAGAAACTATCCTTGAGCATGATTAAGGGTCAGGTTTTCGGCGTTAGCAATCTTCTTTTTAGAAACCTTTGGCTAATCATTCCTTGGTGCGGAATTTCATCCAGGGGGTGCGACATCAGGCTGCGCCAGTGCGCGCACCCTTACCGCCTGGGATCTTAATTTAGTGTGGTCGGTTCTTCAGAAACTTCTCTTTGAAGATATCAGGGAGATTCCCTTGCTTACATTATCCCAGAAGGTGGCCTTCTTGGTGGCCATTACTTCTGTACGCAGGGTGTCAGAACTGGCCGCATTATCCTGTCGTTCCCCAGATCTGGTGGTTCATAGGGATAAGGTGGTTCTTCTTCCGAATCCATCCTTCCTTCCTAAAGTGGTTTTCGTAAGACGGACTCACTTTTGTGATCACGGATAGCCCTTGAAGGGGATTGCCTGTGTCTGCCGTGACCATATCTAGATGGATCAGTCAGACGGTGGTACAGGCTTATTCTATTAAGGGTCGGAATCCTCCGTTTCCTGTTAGGGCGCACTTCACTCGAGCGCTCAGTACTTCCTGGGCCTATCGCCATCAGGCGTCAGTGGTCCAGGTATGTAAGGCGGCCACCTGGTCGTCGGTACATACCTTTACAAAATTTTATAAGATTGATGCGATGGCATCTGCGGATGCCTCATTTGGCCGCAAGGTTTTGCAGGCCGCAATTTGAGGAGACCGGTGGTCTACCTCAAGGGTTTTTTTCTGTTGAAAAATTTCTATTGAGTCTCATCATTGAGGATGAGCATTGTAAACTTCTAGTTGGCACCGGTTGGGCCTTCTAGATTGGATTTGATTTCCATTTTCCCACCCCTCATTTGTGGTACTGCTTTGGGACGTCCCGAGGGTGTTGAATCACCGAGGACTACGTCTGTCAATGAGCGATAGAGAAAAATTGATTTTTGTAAAATCTTACCGTAAAATCCTTTTCTCTTAGCTCATTGACAGACGTAGTACCCGCCCCTCTGTTTTTGAGTTGGGTTGGGTTAAATTCTCTAAACACTGCTTTTGTGACATAACTGATTTGCTAGAGCAGGAAGTGAGAGGATATACCCTCTGGGACTGCCCCTAGGGTGTGGCCAGAACGTTTTCTTTCCTGTCTAGTCCTACTCCTGTAGAGGGCAGCATAACCCGAGGTTGTTGAATCACCGAGGACTACGTCTGTCAATGAGCTAAGGGAAAAGGATTTTACGGTAAGATTTTACAAAAATCCATTTTTACTAACTTAACACTTAACATTTAAAATAAAGATACACATACGGTATTTCTTTTTTTTTTTTTTTTTACGTATTTGCAAGGAAAACACAGGGCCAAGATGAGCACTATATCATACATGGACTCTTGACTTAAAATTTATAGTTTTAGCAAGACCATTCTCACAGTGAATGAATGCTGTATTGTAGCAATAAGTTTTCTTTAATGTTTTCTCCTCCACACTCTGTCTCCACTGCATATAGAGTCTGAATTTCTTGGCTGCCAGCTTCATACTTGATGCTCCCTTCTGATGCTGCCATAATTTAATGATCAAAACAGAATAATATGTTCCCATTCGGAATGTTTTGACAGGGTTAGATGTCCCTGGGACCTGTTTTCCCACCGTGTGTTGTAGGCCAGTGATCCTTTGTTGATAAATGGCATAATATTGGGTGGCATGGACAGCTAAAGGTCAATAGGTTTGGGTACTGATGTAAGATTGATAGATCTGTCTTTCCAAACTGTGTTTATCGGAGCATGGAAGTGTGATATGAAACGTAAAGGCTTTCCTGACAGCTAGATGGAAAGCATCCTGTACCTTGGTTTAGTCCAACCTTTCTCAACCATTTAACGCTCGAAGAACACCTAAAATATTTTTTAGATCTCAAGAAACCTTTCCTAAATATTATGCCTACAGCTTAACTCTGCACGATCAGAAAGTTTTAAATAAAGAGGATGACATACCTTTTAAAAAACCACATGCTGCATAGGGAAGTTATTTTTAATAATAATCTTCAAATTAAATGAACAATAAAACTGAAAAGAAATGGAGATAGTGAAAATTGAGGTGTCATTGGAAAATTGGCACCTGCATTAGTGGTCAGAATAGATCAATCTGCCATTGCTCAATGCTCAAGGAACCATAAGCAACCTCTGGGGAAACCCTACGGTTCTACCAAGCCCTGGTTGAGAAGGCTGGTTTAGTCAATTTACAATGACGTTGGATTGCTTGCAGTTTCTTGTATACTGCCTACATTCATGTTGTTCATCAGTTTTTTTTACCCCAGTGAACATAATTAATAAAATACTGCATTAATTTATAAATAATCAATTCTAATAGCTGATTGCAAGTTAAAGATGCAGAATGCATGTTAAAGACTATAATATTTATGTAGCAGCTGGTGTACAGCTAGTACGTTTTTTGACAATTTCTTTTCATACTAAAGCTCTCCATAATTTTCAGGGCTCTCAAAAGATCTGACCGTTTTATTGATTCATTTTCAGCATAAGAAATTAAAGTGATACTAAACACACACTGTTTAATTTACATTATCCCATCTTTTTCTGTATATGCATGATGGCACTGTATATATTGTAATGAAAAAAAAACACTTATTTTCTAATCGATATACATCTGTCACATGACCCTGGTCTTTTCCAGCCTGTCTGTAGGGAAGCATAAGCAAGAGGAGGTTATAGTCCTATGCTGCTGGTCACGTTAAAAAAGAAAAAAAAAAAGTATTTGGGGCACAGCATAAAAACAAATAATATCATTAAATTGTTATACAAATATATGTTTGATATCATCTTTATTATATTTTGGCAGTAACAGTAACATGATGTGGGTGGATTTCTGCCAGTCACAGGCTGTGTTACGCCCATCCAACCTGTGTCTTAGAATAAGAGGGAGGTGAAGCCTCCATTAATCTACATATAAAATTCACCCCCATTGTGTTTAGCTGGTTAGTGGGCATGGAGGAGAAGGGAAGGAGTGGGCTGTCATTTGCAACTGTGTCACTTGGGCTTCTCAGACGTAATAAGGAAGAAATGCTCTGCAAATAAACTCCCTGAAAACTGAGCATGTGCACTAGCTGTCCACACTTCTCTGCAAAATCCCCAACTACATTGGGGACATAATCAAAAGGGGCAAATAAAGAACAGCAGAATCAACCAAGTTTTTTCAGAATACAGAAGACTAATCCCATGGTGACTGGGAGAGTATGCACATGTAAAACAGAATTTTTAAAGAGTTTTTAATCATTTAGGCTTAATGACACTTTATTTGTACCTCCTGAAATCATTTACAAAAAAAAAATGCACCATGATCCAGTCCAAAACCATGCACTAAAATCCATTTGCATCAATTACCATTATGGTTTTTTTTTTTTTTTTTTTCATTTATGCAGTTGTGGTTGACAGATAATGCCATTTGCAGGACATTTTAGGGTATTCAGTCAAAATGCTGATTGTCTGCTTTTTTCTTTTGGTTAGGTGGATTTTGCAAACCGTTTTGTTGGTGGTGGTGTGACAGGCTCTGGTCTTGTCCAAGAAGAGATCCGCTTCATTATCAATCCTGAGCTGATCGCGTCAAGACTCTTTACAGAGGAATTGGATCCCAATGAGTGCCTTATTATCATAGGTGAGCATTATAAATGATTTTACATTGAAAGAGATCATTTCATGTCACTTCTCAACAAAATAGATGGCTGGAATTAAAGGTCTAGTTAAACTCTCAGAAAATCAATTCAAAATTAAGAGCAGAGCCCATTTATGGCTGTTTAACCATTTAACTTGCAAGAAGTGGCTGGAAGCTGCTGTTGGTTGCAAATGATATTCAACGAGGAGACAAAGCTAGAACTTAGGACTAGTGTATATGGGCATTTGAGACCTGTTTCGTTTTTTTAATTTATATATTTTTTTTTTATTTCTCTGTTTGAGTTAAGCTAAATGCACAGATAAAATAGGTATAAGGGATCAGTTTTACCTGCCAAAGCAATTGTATTTCTGTCCATCCAGACCTGATAATCACACAACTTTGCCAGGCTGCTTGGCTGCTCGGATTTGTCTCTGCTGAAATTGGGTACCGAAAGTCTTTTCTTTCCCCCAGTCTATGACTAAATAGTGAAAGTTGAAGCAGCAGACTCATGAACTCCTCTCTCTCTCTGCTTTCTGCTCTCCACTCCTCTAAGCATGTTTCTTGTTAGCATGAGAACACTGCCAGCACTACAGATTAGCTCCTTGTATTGCTTCTCTTTCAGCCACGCTGAGCTCCTATAATACAATGTGCTGCAAGTCACAGATACCTATAATGCTTCCATTCAGAAAATACATTTGATGATTTATTAAAGCAGAACTGAACCTACGTTTTAGGAAACTGCGATTAGGCAGCTCCTTGTTACTGAAGAGACATTTTATGTCTCTTCTGCACTAATACACTTTACCTGCTTGCTCACAGTTTTCTATTAAATGAACATTGAGCTGTGCATGCGCAACTCAGCGTGCCTTCCCAGCACACTCCGTCTGTGAAGGAATGACTGACCCCTATGCATAAATGCAGGATGATGTCATCCCTCAGTGGGCAATCAGCAATCCAAAAACCCAGCACCTGGGGGAGACAATGACCGTGACCGGTGGGGGATGGAACTGCGGCATCATTAGAAAGAGATGGGGAGTTTAGTTCTGCTTTAATAAATACTGAGCTGCATTAATGTGTGCCTTTTATTTCTGCCTGGAATCTGCTTTAATGCAGAACAAACTAACATACACTACTCCTAAATATGCTTTGTGAGAAAACAAAAAAGGAATGTTCCTCTCCTGCCTCGACCTCTGGTAGCACCGCTTTTATTTAATAAATTCCTTATTTTTGATTCCGTTAACTTTATTGGGCTGTAAAATACATGAAGTAGTATTCCTCACCACCACAACCTGGCTCCTCAAGGGACACGTTTCACTCATCAGGGGTGTATTCACGAATTTATCATATATAGACACCATGGTCACACAGCATATTTATTCTGTTTTTGAACTTAAACTTTAAAGGGTTAGTTCACCTTTACCAAAAAAACTGCTTATGCAGATAAGGGGCATCTGTAAATTAAAATTACTGGAGGAAAAGTTGGCACTGGGGATAACCACAACTAGCGATCTTCTTTTATTGATACAACATGCATACCTGCTGTAAAACACCTAATGTGTTTTGGCTGTCAGGGCTTAGTCATGGCCAAGACTAAGGCCTAATGGCCGAAACTCGTTGGCTGTTTTATGGCTGCTAGTAGTTCTACCCAGTGTTGACTTGTTCTCCAGTGATTTATGATACAGAGGTATTGGCAGTCTGACAGTCTGAGCACCGGTGGAGCTGGGGTTTTGAGAGGGTGGAAGTGCTAACACACCTCTTTTCCTTTGGATAAAAACATACTGTGAAGCTTTGACTAAAGTTGAATAATGCCCTTGCTATTGGTGTAAACCATTTATATACCCCATGAAGCCTGACTGGGACATTGCTAAGCGAGGCCCAGCTGGTATTGTTGTTCTTCACCATCACAGGAGTGAGCTCTTTCTCTGATTCAAACGCAGTGTTTTGAGAGATGTGAAGGTGAACAGTAACGGCTAAGTGTCCTTAGCAGTGTCCTAGGAGTTTTCCATTCAAGCTTCATGAGGTATGTAAATAGTCTGCATCTATTGCAAGCGCATTATTCAACTTTGGTCATAGCTGCACAGTTAGTTTTTTTCTACAGTTTCCCCTCATCTGCATAGGCAGTTTTTGGGTAAAGGTTAACTAACACTTTTCTGCAAATGTGTGATATAACCGTTTCCATGTGAATATTTTTGGAGATGCAGCAAATTCAGTTGTAATACAAATGGATGAGATTTTGGATGAGATGTTTGTCCTTAATTTAAGTACTTTTTTCCAATCCACTTTAGTTTATTAGACTTTCTGTTAATGAATTACAGTGATGTGGTGTTCTTTCCCATTAATGGTAATAGCCTTTTCATCATCCTTGTTATGTGGCTGGCTGTGTTCCATCTCACTTCTCTGGCCAGTCCTCTCCTTCTGCCACACTTTCTCTTCCCGACAAATTACATTCCTTATGACTGAGGCTTCATGACTTATGTCTAATGGATGAAGCAATGCAGCTTTAATTTGTACAAGAGCTTGAGATATTGAAAAGAAATTAAATTTGCTGTGATTTTTTGCTGCATCTGCTTAGCATCGACTTGGTAATGGTCATAGTTCTAGTCAGTATTTTAACATCTTCCAGCTACAAGATGTCTGAGCAGTAGCCCTGGTAAATCTCTAATGCCTTGAAGATGTACAAGATCCTGGACACCACGCTTATTAGCTTGCTTTATGTACTTACCTATAGTTAACTGAGTTAAGAACACACAGATCTGTTTTCAGTAATGCTCATTATGTAGCTTTTGTGAATTTCATGCTTTTATAATTTTCTGGAAGCTTTTGCACAAAGGATTTAAAGAATTAGGGCATTGTTTGTGTGATTTAAAGTCAAGCTCTAGCATTGTTTGAAAGTGTATATAAACAAGTTTTAAAGCGCTGTATAAACTGTTGGCGCTATATAAATCCTATATAATAATAATAAACTGGGTACACACTTTAAAATTTTTTGCATTCAACCCGCAAAAAAAAGTTCGCTCTCCGGTCAGAGCCACTAAACTGACTATGCAAGGATAGTATAGTGATCTCCCCCTGCTAAGCTATTGCCCCCCCCCCCCCCCCCCCCATTGGCTGAGACCGCTGACCTGGTGTCGGTTGGCTGCTGGTTTTCCAGCATGCCTGTCTGACAGGAGCCGGCCAAACAGACAGACCGACATACACACGGTCCCGAAAGTCGGACTTCTTTTTTTTTTTTTAACTGGCAAATATCGCTCGACATTTGGCCCACATATACCTGGCTTTACAGTAGACTTCTTCTGTTTGCTTCCTTTTGGTCTAGTAAATACTGTATACTGTTGCAAATGTTAGATCTGATAAGTGCAAAAATACCTGTTTTCTCTTCCAACAGTCGCCGCCTCTTCATATTCGTCACTAATGGGGTTATTGACCTTAGCTCCGTAGGAGTAGCTAGGCAACAGAATATATTAATATCAAAGCTTTTAGCATATCCCACCCCCAGGGGGTGGTCCCCTCAGTCAATATCTCCCTACTTCCTGCATTTCCAACTCAGTTTCTAATGCCTAGCTCAGGAGTAGGTTAGGCTGTTCCTGTGCTGGGGCTCTTAGTCTCAGCTTCTTTTCTCTTTTTGATTTTCTTTGGAGTTTTTTCTCTTTCTTTTACTTAGCTGTTTATTTTCAGCGTTAGTTAGCTTCTTCTGATGAAGATGATCGTGCGGAGCTGGGTCTCAGTCTGGCCACCCTGGATCCCAGGGCTCAGGGCCAGGGGCTTCCCAGCCTGCCATCGAGCGTTCAGCTTAGGTTTTGCCCTGGCACATTGGATGACCCATCCCTGTTCGCTGCAGGGATGCTATCGGTGAGGTGGCTACCTCACTGGACGCCATTGCGGTTTCGCACCGCAGTTCCGCTGCGTCATGCTTGCGACACTCCCTGTCCTCAGTGCAGCGGTTTGGTCGCTGGAGCAGGCTCCCCACGCCATCAGGACTGGTAAGTGTAACTCTATGTGGGAACCTGTCTATTTGTGTGTCAGTCTGGGACTGTGACCCTGCATGTCTGTGTGGCTGCTGTGCTCCCTGTCAGTTCCTGTGTGGACTTGCTGCCTGTGTGTGGGCTGTGAAGGGGGGGGCTCTCCCGCTCTGCTGGATGTATGCATGAAGCAGTCAGACTTTGAGGCATGCTGTGCGGCGATTTGAGGCAAAATCATAGGTGACCGGTCCTGGGTGGTACTGCACGGCGTTTTGGCGCCAAACACCGCCATTTTAGCAGCGATCGATCAGGCCACATGTCGGCGCCATGTTCTATTTGCCCAAGGAATCCTCAGTCGGGCGGCCATGTTTGTGTAGCCTTGCATAGGCTTCATAGGGGCGGTCAGTCTTGCATCACTTCCTTTTGCTCTGGGACAGCGATCGGTGCAGCAGTCTGTGTGATCTCTCCAAGTTTTTATCTCCCCTTTTTTCCTGTATTTCTTGCCCAGTTTCTTGTCCCTGTGGGGGTCTGTGTATTCAGTGGGTGCGGTGGGCTACGCTCGCCGCAATCTTAAAGGGGCAGTACCCCTTTCTTCCTTATATTGCTGGGGCATGGATTCTCAGGATTGCAAGTTTCCTCCCACCTTGGTGGGGGGCCAAGGGGCTGCTGCTTCCCCCGAGGGGGTTGATCTGGCCACTATTGTGGCAAACTTAGCTGCTCAAGTGCAGATGCTGGTGGCTGATCGATCCACAAAACGGCCCAGGGTGTCTATTTCCTCTGATTCAGAGGGCGATGGGGCTGCTATGGCTGGAGTGCCCTTCTCAGGGTCTCACTCATCCCTGGACCTTGTGGGGTCTGACGGGGAGGCTGAGGTGGAAGGGGTTGATAATTCTCCCCCTGGCTCGTCTGAAGAGCTTGCACTCATGGATGAGTTAGTTGCTTCTATCAAGCAAATGCTGCATTTGCAGGATGAACCATGTCCTCCTGCTTTGATGTCCTCTTATGGGACGCAAAGGAAACGCAAAACATCGCAGGTTTTTCCTTGCTCTACGGAATTTCAGCGCGCTGTTGATGAGCAATGGCGCAATTTAAAAAAGCCTTTTGCTGTGCCAAGTAGGTTCAAGCTGCGTTATCCCTTTACACCAGCTACTGATGAGCGTTGGTGTGTGCCGCCTCAGGTGGATCACGCGGTGGCAATTTTGAATAAATCAACTGCGATCCCTGCTGAGGATACCCCGGTGTTCCGGGACCCGACGGACAGGAGATTGGAATCTCTGGCCCGTCATGCCTATACGGTTGCTGGCTCTATGCTGAAGCCTATTTTTGCTTCCATTATGGCAGCCCAGGCTATTGCGGATTGGACGCAGGTGCTCAGGCGCACTCTGGTGGCTGACTCTGCCCCGCTGACAACTTTGGCTATGGTGGATCAGATTCATCAGGGTGTCATGTATTTGTGTGATGCGGACTTAGATTTAGTCCCTTTGGCTGCGCGTCTTTCTAGTGTGGCGGTCTTGAACCGTCGCCTGATATGGCTGAAATGTTGGTCGGTTGACCAATCTTCCCGCAAGACTTTGGCTAATTTGCCCTACGCGGGATCTCGCCTTTTTGGCGAATCTTTGGATACTCTGATAAAGGGTATTTCTGGGGGTAAGAGCACTCTCTTGCCCTAATCTCACAAGAATAAGTTTGTTCGTGGTAAGAAGAATGCCTCGTTTAGGCCCTCTCAGGGGTCCTTTCGTGCCTTTCGGTCGCACTATAAGGGTAAGCCCTTCAAGGGCCAAGGCTCCCAGAGGAAGCCGTGGACGGGTAAGCAGAAGTCCGGCCAGTCCGGGCCCGCTGCCCATAACAATGCGGCCTGAAGGGACGCCCTCACCCGGTTCTGGGGTGGGGGGGACGTTTGCTCGGTTTTCTTCAACCCTGGCTGGATCGCATTCGGGACAGGTGGGATCAGGAAATCGTTCGATCTGGATACAAGATCGAGTTTCTTTCTCGAACGGCGGGCAGATTTTCCCCCTCAAACCTTCAGCTGACTCCGGAGCGCTTGCAGGATCTGCACCTGGCGGTGCGGGACCTGCGGGCCCAGGGAGTGGTGGTTCCGGTGCCTCACCGGGACAGATTTCGGGGGTTCTATTCCAATCTGTTCACTGTGCCCAGAAAGGAGGGCAAGGTACGTCCGATTCTGGACTTAAAAGCTCTGAACCGCTTTGTGCGGGTTCGCAAGTTCCGCATGGAATCCCTGCGATCAGTGGTGGCTGCCCTGGTTCCGGGGGAATTCATGGCCTCCATCGATTGAAGGATGCGTACCTTCACATCCCCATTTTCGAGGGTCACCAGAGGTACCTTCGTTTTGCCATTGCGGAGGATCATTATCAATTCGTGGCGTTACCCTTTGGTCTCGCTTCGGCTCCGCGGGTTTTCACCAAGGTGCTTGCGCCGGTTCTGGCCTTATTGAGGGCCCAGGGCGTTTCTGTCCTGGGGTATCTGGACGAAATCCTGATTCGGTCCGCGACTAGTCAGGGCCTGGTGAACGACCTGTCCATCACGATGCAGACTCTGCAGGAATTCGGTTGGACGATAAATTTTCCAAAGTCAACGTTGTGTCCGTCGGTTCGTCTTCCCTACCTGGGGATGATTCTGGACTGTTCAAGCGAAGGTCTTCCTGCCGGAAGACAAGCTTCGGACACTTCAGTGCGAAGTCAGGTCCCTCAGGGACAATCAGTGCTCGTCCCTCCGGACGTGCATGAGGTGTCTGGGATTGATGGTTTCGGCCTTGGAGGCGATTCCCTTCGCCCAGTTTCACACGCGGGAGCTTCAGGCGGAGGTCCTGGCCAAGTGGGACGGGCGTCCGCAATCTCTGGATCTGCGGCTGTCGTTGAGCCGTCTCACCCGCAGGGGTCTTTTGTGGTGGCTCCAGTCCCCGGCGGTGTCGGGGGGCAAGTCTTTTCGTCCTTTGTCATGGACGGTGATCACCACGGATGCCAGCCTGTTGGGCTGGGGTGGTGTTCTGGGCGTTCTGTCCGCCCAGGGTACTTGGTCGAAGGAGGAATCCTCCCTTCCGATCAACATTCTGGAATTGTGAGCGATAAATCTCTGTCTACTGCGTTGGACGGACAGGCTTCAGGGCCGTCCAGTTCGGGTACAGACGGACAATGCCACAGCGGTGGCCTACATCAACCACCAAGGGGGCACCAGGAGTGCCCGAGCGGCTCGGGAAGTAGCCGACATTCTGTCTTGGGCCGAGACGCACGTCCCGGCGATATCTGCAATTCACATTCCGGGGGTGGAGAACTGGCAGGCGGATTATCTGAGCCGCCAGACCCTGGACCAGGGGGAATGGTCCCTTCACCCGGATGTCTTCCAGATGTTGTGCGCGAAGTGGGGGTCCCCAGATGTGGACCTATTCGCGTCTCGTCTAAACCACAAGGTGGAAAGGTTCGTGGCAAGGACACGCGATCCTTGGGCAGACGCCTCAGACGCGTTAGTGGCGCCCTGGCATCAGTATCGTCTGATGTATGCCTTTCCACCGATTCAGCTGCTGTCCAGGCTCCTTCGCAGGTTGGCCTCGGAACCGCACACGTGATTCTGGTGGCACCGGACTGGCCTCGCCGGTCTTGGTACGCAGACCTCGTGAGTCTGGCGGTCGACGCTCCGTGGCGTCTGCCACTTCGAGAAGATCTCCTGTCTCAAGGACCGATATTCCATCCTGCTTTACAGTCGCTGGCTTTAACGGCCTGGCTGTTGAGAGCCAGGTCCTGAAGGATAGGGGTCTTTCCCCTGAGGTCATTCCCACTTTGATCAAGGCTAGGAAGGCATCTTCGGGGAAGATTTACTACCGTACTTGGAAGGCTTACTTTGCCTGGTGTGAGTCCAGGGGGTATTCCCCTCGCTCGTACTCGGTGTCGAGAGTGTTGGCTTTCCTTCAAACGGGCGTGGACCAGCGTTTGGCGTTGGCCACAATAAAGGGTCAGATTTCTGCGCTGGCCATTCTCTTTCAACGCCCTGTGGCGTCTAACTCTTTGGTTAGCACCTTTGTTCAAGGGGTGCGGCATTTGGTCCCTTCTAGGAGGGAGCCTTTGCCTCCATGGGATTTGAACCTTGTTCTGTCCGTGTTGCAACATGCTCCTTTTGAAAATATCAGGGAGATCTCGTTGTCTCTGTTGTCCAAGAAGGTTGCCTTCTTGGTGGCGATCACTTCGGCTCGCAGGGTGTCGGAGCTGGTGGCCTTGTCCTGCAAATCCCCGTATTTGGTGATTCACCTGGATAAGGTGGTCTTGCGACCTAACCCGTCTTTTCTTCTGAAGAGGATCTCAGAATTTCATCTCAATGAGGATATTGTTCTGCCTTCGCTTTGCGCGAAGCCTAAACATTCGAAGGAGGTGGCTTTGCATTCCTTGGATGTTGTTAGGGCGATGAGGGTTTACCTGTCATCAACTAACTCCTTTCGCAAGTCGGATTCTCTCTTTGTCCTTCCTGAGGGACCTCGGAAGGGCATGGCGGCCTCGGCTGCGACCATCGCCAAATGGATCAGACAGACGATTGTGCAAGCCTATGCTTTGAGGGGGAAGGTTCCTCCTTTTCCTGTGAAGGCCCACTCTACCAGGTCTCTGAGTACGTCTTGGGCCTATCGTCATTAGGCTTCCGTGGCCCAGGTGTGTAAGGCGGCGACTTGGTCGTCCATTCACACCTTTTCAAAATTCTACAAAGTGGATGTTCAGGCATCGGCAGATGCTTCCTTTGGCCGTAAAGTTCTTAGTGCGGCGGTGCCTTAGGGTCCCTTGTTTGGGTCCTTGGCTGTTGGGATGTCTTTATCCCTAGGTTACTTGTTTTCCTGGGTTGTTGCTCCTGTTGAGCACATTTTTTCCTGTTGCCCAGTTGGTTCTCTTACTTGGTAAGGTTCCTTTCTCTGATGTGGGTACTGCGTTGCTTTAGGCGCGGCTGCCACCCCTCATGTCTATACTGCTATGGGACGTCCCCATTAGTGACGAATATGAAGAGGCGGCGACTGTCGGAGGACGTAAGAGAAAACTGAATTTTTGTAAAATCTTACCTGTAAAATTCCTTTCTCTGAGTCCTCCGACAGTCGCCGCCCCCGCCCCTATTTTGGGGTTTGTTTATGTTCTCTACTGCTATGCTACTGAAACTGAGTTGGAAATGCAGGAAGTAGGGAGATATTGACTGAGGGGACCACCCCCTCGGGGTGGGATATGCTAAAAGCTTTGATATTAATATATTCAGTTGCCTAGCTACTCCTACGGAGCAAAGGTCAATAACCCCATTAGTGACGAATATGAAGAGGCGGCGACTGTCGGAGGACTCAGAGAGAGGAATTTTACAGGTAAGATTTTACAAAAATTCCGTTATTCCTTCCAGAAATCTTGTGAGCTAATAACATCCTGTGCTCTCTGCCCGTTCTACACTGCTGCCAGTTACATTGTTTCCAGCTCTGTGGACTACAGATTACTTCCCCTATGTTATGAAGAAGAAAAGAGGGGGAAGTGGCCTGTAGTTGGTTCCTGTAGTGATAACGCTGCTCCTGCATAGATGCAATACAGTGAGTTATTTTCACCATAGGACAGGAAGTGTTACTGACCGGGTCCCCAGGTGAAAATAAAGAAACAAAAGCCTGAAAACCATATTCAACTATATAAGAGCTAGTTAACTGCTACAGTATATATACAATTCTTGTTCTTGGGTTATAATAAACTTTAAATTTTTTAGTTCAATTTTCTGCCACATTTTTTACTTATTTGTGACACCCATTTTGGAGATTTTGCCTTCCTTTTCACATGATGACTGTAGGAGAACTGGGGCTTGCAACTGTCATTGGGACAGAAAAGCAAGAGACCGTAATAAAACACTGTCTGAAGTTGTCACATTTCCCCTCTTACGGTTTGGGTTTTTTTTTTGTCCCCCATTGAAGAGAATTTACTACTTTAGATGTTAAACCTGCTAGCCTGTAGTTACCAGCTATTTCCCTATTACCCTTCTTATTATACAGTATTAACTGTTCACCAGTTTTGGGGAGCTTCTCCTTTTAGAAGAGATTGATTACAAATATCAGTTAATTGCCCAAAATCTGGCCCTCAAGGGTTCTGTTAGGCGCTATGATGAATATTATCGGGACTCACTGGTTTATTAAGCTTTAAGCAAGCCAATTCATCTGCCAGTAGCCTCTGCCTCTATAAACCCTGGCCACTTCACTGCCTAATGGGAAAATACGTAATTTGGCAATAAATACCAGGGTTATAGCTGTAGCTAGATTACATCACCCCGGTATTTTATTTTCCCTCAGGCGCTGAACTTTCAGATAAAAGTGATTCCTGGGGCGGATTCACCAGGGGATCGCTTTTAGAAGCGACAGGAGGAGTGCGCCTCCCGACGCTTCCTGGAGGTTCCTGGGCTTACGTTACCAGTCACTGAGCCCAGGAAACCATCCAGTGGTGCCATAAAGATAAGCGATGGCAAGATGGCCGCCGCTCAGCTCTATGCCTTCGACCAGAGCGACGTTCCTTCCGGTTCTCATGCCATGTAAACATGGGTTTTTTTTTTTCTTTAAGCAAAAGAATAAAAACATTTTTTTTTTTTTTTACTTTTTTGCTTTTAAGGGTAGAGGAGAGATTTGGGGTATCTTAGATCCCAGATCTTTCCATAAAGAGGACCTGTCATGCTGTATTGTTATCGAAAGGGATGTTTACGTTCCTTGGAATAGCAATAAAAGTGATGAAAACATTTATTTTAACCACTTCTGAACCGGAAGATTTTTTGTGATTCGGCACTGCGTTACTTTAACTGACAATTGCGCGTTTGTGCAATGCTGTACCCAAAAAAAATGTCCTTTTTCTCCCACAAACGGCTTTCTTTTGGTGGTATTTGATCACCTCTGCAATTTTTAGTTTTTGTGCTATAAACAAAAAATTAGCGATAATTCTAAAAAAAAAAAAAAAAAAAAAAAAATTCACTTTCTGCTATAGAACATTCCCAATAAAAAAAAAAAAAATAGATAATCAAATTGTTTTATCGTTTTAGGCCAATTTGTCTTCTGCTTGATATTTTTTGTAACAAAAAATCCCAATAAGCATATTTTGATTGGTTTGCGCAAAAGTCATCGCGTCTACATACTAGTGGAAAGATTTATGTCATTTTTATTTATTTTTACTAGTAATGGCGGCGATCAGCGATTTTTAGTGGGACTGTGACATTTCGGTGGACAGATCGGACACCTAACTACATTTTTGACACTTTTGGGATGACCAGTGACATTACTACATAGTTACATAGTAGGTGAGGTTGAATAAAGACAATAGTCCATCCAGTTCAACCTGCGTAGGTGTGTGTGGCTGTAATCATCTCACATAGCCCTGAATGTTCTGATCCTTGAGATGTATGTCCAAGAGTCTTTTGAAAGCCACCATACTTCCCGCAGAAACTACCTCTTGTGGTAGAGAATTCCGCAATCTTGTAGCCCTAACAGTAAAGAACCCCCCACGTTGCCAGAGGTTAAAACGCTTCTCCTCTAATCGCATTGTATGCCCTCGAGTCCTCATGCAATCCCTTCGACTGAATAGCTGTTTTTCTATGCCGAGATCCCCATTGAGATATTTATAAATTGCTATCATGTCCCCCCTCAGGCGTTTCTTCTCCAGGGAGAATAAATCAAGCGACGCTCTTCATAATTAAGGTCCTCCAATCCCCTAATCAGTTTAGTTGCCCTTCTATGGACTCTCTCCAGCTCCAACACATCCCTCCTAAAGGACTGGTGACAAGAACTGGACAGAATACTCCAGATGTGGTCGGACCAGAGTTTTATAAAGTGGAAGGATTATAGTCTTATCTCTGAAATACATCCCTTTCTTTATGCATGCTAATATTCTGCTGGCTTTGGCAGCTGCCGCTTGACATTGCATGCTATTGCCTAATCTATCATCAACCAAGACTCCCAGATCTTTCTCCATTTTTGATTCCCCCAAGGGCTCCCCCCCCACTAACGTGTATTGTGCTTTTATGTTTTTAGTCCCCAAGTGCAAAACCTTACACTTCTCCACATTAAACCTCATTTGCCATGTCGTTGCCCACTCGGTTATTTTGTCCAGGTCATTCTGTAGGATATCTGCTTCATGCTGTGCAGTTATTGCCCTGCCCAATTTTGTGCCATCTGCAAAAACTGATATCGAACTACTTATCCCGTCCTCAATGCTGTTTATGAATAAATTGAACAAGGTTGGTCCCAGGACTGAGCCTTGGGGGACCCCGCTTACCACCTCAGACCAGTCTGAGTATGAGCTGTTTACTACCACCCTTTGGACACGCCCTTTTAGCCAGTTCCGTATCCAAGAGCAAACCCTGCTGTCGATACCTGCAGACCTATTAAGCACTTGTGGGGAACTGTATCAAACGCCTTAGCGAAATCCAGGTACACCACATCCACTGGTCTCTCCCTATCTAGCTCACAGCTCACCTCCTCGTAGAATGTTAAGAGATCGGTTTGACAAGAATGCCCACTTGTAAACCCGTGCTGATTAATGCTGATGATGTTGTTGTCTTTAGCAAACTCTACGATATAGTCCCTTATCATCCCCTCCAGAAGTTTACATACTATCGATGTCAAACTGACAGACCTATAATTTCCCGGGATATGCCTCTGCCCCTTTTTGAATATCGGTATCACGTTGGCTTTCCTCCAATCCCCTGGTACATTTCCTGTCATAATGCTGTCAGCAAAGATCAGGAACAGTGGTCTAGATATAACCTTACTGAGTTCCTTGAGTACTCTCGGATGTTCGCCATCCGGGCCTGGTGATTTGTTTGTGTTAAGTTTATCCAGCCTTTCCCTAATTTTACCCTCTGTTAGCCATAGCGGCAAGTCCTGTGTATTACTACTAACCATACAGTCATGGTCATTGTACCCCTCCTTTTCCTGTGTAAAGACTGACGAGAAAAAGGCGTTCAGCACGGTTGCCGGTAGTTTTGTGGAAGTTAATCGTGAATGGTGATTATGTTTATTCCTGTTTGGTCTGAGGTTTTCCCGCACAGACCCCCCAATTGACGTTATGGAACTACTGTCGGCACTGACTCTACTACTGCCTTCTGTCCTTTGCTCCCTCCTGACTGACTCTACTTCTGAGCCCTCCCCCCCCCCGTCTCCTAGTTTAAAAGCCCCTCCAACTTGGTGGCCATCTTTCTCCCCAAAAGAGCTGTACTGTCCCCATTAAGGTGCAGCCCATCCTTACTAAAGAGCCGGTAGCCAACTGAGAAGTCAGCCCAGTTCTCCAGGAACCCAAACCCCTCCTTCCTACACCAATTCCTCAGCCACTTGTTGTTAAGTTCCCTAAGCTCCTTCTGCCTCTCCTGTGTGGCTCGAGGTACAGGCAGTATTTCAGAGAAAACCACCATGGAGGTCCTATTACTCAATCTATTACCCAAGTCCCTGAAATGATTCTTTAGGATCCTCCACCTTCCTTTTACTTGGTTATTAGTGCCCACATGCACCATGACCGCTGGGTTATCCCCAGCCCCGCCCAATAATGGGTCTACCAGACCTGCGATGTGCCGAACTCGAGCGCCTGGTAAACATACTGTCCGGCTACCGCAATCTTTTCGACACATTGCCCTCTCTGTCCTCTTGATGATTGAGTCCCCAACTACCACAACCTGTCTAACCTTTCCTGAATCTCGGCCCCTCTTCCTCCTGGAGCCGCCACTCCCCTGGCAGCTGGGGGAGGGCGCCTGCTCCAGCACTGCCACCCCTGAGCTTATATCCCCCTCAACCTGCAACTTGGCAAATCTGTTAGGGTATACCAACTCAGGACTGGCCTCCCTGACACTCATCCCTCTACCCTTCCTAACAGTCACCCAGCTGCCTACCTCTGATGCCTGCGTCTCCTCTACTCCTCCCTCCTCTATGCTTGCCCCTGCCAGCGCCTGATGGGTAATGTCCAAGCTCCTTTCCAGGTTGTTGATGCAACGCAGTGTTGCCACTATGTTTTCTAGATCCAGGATCTGGGCTTCCAGAGCAACAAGTCACTCACATCCTGCACAGCAGTATTCGCCCTTGATTGGTTCATCAAGGAACGCATACATGCAGCAAGAAGTGCACTGAGTGGCATCCGCAATCCTGTCGGACATTATTACCCACTACTCTATGGGGATAATGGTAACGACCTGCTATTCCTTACCTACACTACCTCTATCTTCCCTGGTACTAAACCTGGAGTACTCACCAGTCGCTAAGATACTCACCAGTTGCTAAGATACTTACCAGTCTTCCCAGGTACTCAGTCGCAGAGTACGCTCAGTCAGTCACAGGGCACAGTCAGTCGCAGGGCACCGTCAGTCGCGGGGCACCGTCAGTCGCAGGGCACCGTTACACAGCTATCAGTCGCAGAGCACGGTTCACAGCTATCAGTCGCAGAGCACGGTTACACAGCAATCAGTCGCAGTTATAGTTAAAAATATGCACTGTTACTCTACTAATAACACTGGCAGGGTAGGGGGTTAACCCAGGGCCATCAAAGGTTTAAATGTGAGCCTAGGGGGTGTTTTCTAACTCTGGGAGGGATGGCCTTGGGAGTCTCTGGGAGGGAGACTGCCGTTCACTCTCCACAAGGAGCGATCGTGGGTACCCGGCGCCAATCGCGGCCGCCGGCCCAGCGAATCAGCTTCCCCGCTGGTGAATGGGCGCGTGTGCCCCCAGGGCCGCTTTTGCGAACAGCCATACAGGTATGGCGATTTGCGGGAAACTGTCGCCGTATAACTGCGGTGGCTGGTCGGCAAGTGGTTAAAGGGATAGTGAAAAAATTTAAAAAACTTAATAAAATGTAAAAAACTTATATTTTTTTCAGGTGCCCCCCTGTCTCTGTGTGCTCATACGCAGTCGTGAACGCATACGTAGGTCGCACCCACCTATGTAAACGGTGTTCGCACCACATATGCGAGATATAGCCGCAAACGTCTGAGGAAGAGCAATAATTTTAGCACTAGAACTCCTCTGTAACCCTAAACTGGTAACCTGTAGAACATTTTAAATCATCGCCTATGGAGATTTTAAAGTACCATTGTTTGGCACCATTCCACAAGCGTGCACAATTTTAAAGCATGCTAAAAAAAAAATATATCATGTTTTGGGTGTTCGAAGTCATTTTCTAGAAAAAAAAGACAGATTTTTACTTGTAAACAAGTGGCAGGCCTGGTTCTTAAGTGGTTAGAAAAGATTGATTAAAAAGATCAGTTAATGGTCCCAAATCTAGACCTCAAGGTTCTGCTAGAAGCTATGATTAATATTATCAGGACTCATTGGTTTTTTTAACCGCTTCCTGACCGCCCGCTGCAGTTTTACGTCGGTACGTTAAATACCATGTTTATGGCAGCAGATAGCTGCCTTAACCCCGGTATTTTTTTTACAGGGCGGCGGTCCTCTTTCACATAAAAGTGGTCCCAGTGGCACCCCCCTCCCGCCGCTTCCCGTTTTTCCCCGCTTACCTGAGCCGTCAGTAGAAAGCTATCCGGTCCGTCCATGTCCCAAGGAGGAAGGCAAGATGACCCCCACTCAACGCTATGGCCTTGAAGGACCGGAGCTACATCATACCATTAAATGGCCATTTCGTTTTTTTCTTGCTAGAAAATTTTTTTTTGCTTTTAAGGGTAGATGTGGGATCTGAGGTCTTTTTGATCCCAGATCTCATATTAAAGAGGACCTGTCCTTATTTCTATTACATGTTTACATTCCTTGTAAAAGGAATAAAAGTGATAAAATGTTTTTAAAGGGACAGTGTAAAAATAAAAGGTAAAATAAATAAGGGGAAAAAAAAAAACAATTTCAAGCACCCCGTCCCTCTGAGCTTGCGTGCAATTTTGAAGCATGACATGTTTGGTATCTATTTACTCGACGTAACATTATCTTTCACATTATAGAAATATTTGTTTTAAATTTAAAAAAAGTATTTTTCACAAAAAAATTTGCGTTTGTAACACCGCTGCGCAAATACGGTGTGACATAAAGTATTGCAACAATCTCCATTTTATTCTCTAGAGTCTCTGCTAAAAAAAAAAAAATATATATATATATATATATATATATATATATATATATACTGTATATAATAATTTAGGGTTCTAAGTAATTTTATAGCAAAAAAACACTGATTTTAACTTGTAAACAACAAGTGTCAGAAATAGGCTTGGTCCTTAAGTGGTTAAGCTTTAGGCCCCTTTCACTCTGGCACCTTCGTTATGTGGAATCCACTTGCTCAGCAGGGGATCTCTCCGCTGATACCCGCTGAGGAGACAGATGACAGATCTATGTCTGCTCCGCTGTGCAAAGCGGACACAGACACAGTCCCACTCTCCTCTATGGGGCAATCAGATGGAAACAGACCGCCTGTCAGTCTCCAGCCAATGCCATTTGATTCGATCGGACGGATGGAAAATAGGACCGTCATGTGTCCACTGACATCTGCCGCTCCATAGAGGACAATGCAGTGTCCAGTCAGATCCGCCTGAAAAACTAACAGGCGGACCTGATCGGACAGCATGCGTGAAAGGGACCTTAAGCAAGCCAGTTCATCTGCCAGTAGTCTCTGTCTCTATAAACCATGAAATGAACCGTTACCACTAGAACCAATATGTTCCTTCAACTTTCTTTTATTGTTTGTATCATTTATTCTAACGCACCTCCTGAGACACAACTCTGAGGAATAAGCACAGGGGGGCACAGCAGACAACGCTTCTGTCTGTCTGGGGGGGGGGGGGTGGAGTGTTAAATGTATTATCAGATTTAGATACACTAGCCAAACTCTAGCTCACACAAATTACAAATTTTAATCACCCCCGCCAGTGTTAAATGGTTTGTCTCATGCATGTAAACTGATACATTCTGCTGGAGAGCTTGTTCTTTTAATAAAAAAAATCAAACTTGCTGGCTGGTTCACCAGATGAAAATAGATGAACATTTTTGTTTTTGGATTTAATACATTCTTCACTTCAGTGCTTTCAAATGTGCTTATTTCTTTTCTAGGTGCAGAGCAGTACAGTGAATATAAAGGATATGCTGAAACCTACAAATGGGACCGTGTTCATGAAGATCAAGCTCCTAGGTAAGCCTTTAATTCTGTTTTTAATTTTGCTTGTGCGGTAAAAAGATTTTTTTAGATTTCAATGTGGAGCTCCACCAAAAAGGGGGGCGCTCTGTTTGCACCCTCCACTGCCACATTTGTTTTTTTTTTTATTATTGTTATTTTTAGTTTTGTTTTTTTTTGGGGGGGGGGGGGGAGTGAGTTAAGCGGGTACCTGGTTCCCCCACAATCTTCTAGGACACATCACAGGTCGCAGAAGACTAATGGCCCATTCACATCGCACAGCGTAGCTCGTGCATGTGCAGTAGGAAACAGGCTGTGAAGCCACAAGGCTTAACTTTCTGTTTCCCTTACAAAAGATGCCAACGCCTGCACCCAAAGGCGATTGAAAAATCTGTTCTGGTGAGGACATCGCTGGATCCCCGGAAAAGTCTTTTTTTGGGAGAACCCTGGAGCTCCTCTTTAAGAAACTGTTACCAAAATAGAAATAGCCAACAATCCACATGAACAGAATTAAAGCAAAAGAAAACACCTTTTTCTCTTACATTCCTGTGGAGAGGTGTTCTGTCCGGAGCGGTGCCCACCTGGTTCCACGGTATGGTAAGTAGTTGTCCCCCCTCTCCCCCTTGCGGGTTTTGGAGTAGACGTGGGCCCCTCCCTGGGGCGGTGGGACCCTCGGGTTCCCCTCCTTCTCCCCAACCCCTCTAGGGTCACCGTGGGTCTTCCTCACCCCCTCTAGGGTCACCGTAGGTCTTCCTCACCCCCCCACCCCCTCTCTGGAGGTTGTGAGCTGGCTTTTGCCATATGCTATGAATTGGGTGTTGCTGCTGACTGGTTCTATCTGGGGCACACCGGGGGTTACAATGGGGTCCCTCGCCACCCTGGGGGTTAGTGACCTGGGCAGGGGGGGTCCTAAGAGCTCCCCGGCTGTTGTGTTGGGCTGGGGGAGCAGTGGGTTCACATCCGTAGGTCCGCCCTGCACACTCGGCAGAAAATTTAGCTTGTAACCTACCGGCAGGACACTGTTTGGGTGACCCCAGTGAGGGTGGCTGAAGCCACCACCCTTCGTTTGGGCATCTGCCTTCTCCCCCATTGTCCCTGGGTGATCAGATTCGGCGGGCTTCACGCTTAGGCGGCGGGGCGCCCGCAGTAGGCCGCGGCCAAGTGGGCACCTTCTGTGAGTGTCCTACAGCCACCCGCCTTCCCTTGGATGAGATCTGTGCGGCTGGGCCTCTACCAAACTACTAGGCCATGCAGCCAGTTTGGCGCCTTTCTTAGAAGAGGGGGCGCTATGAGGGTGGTCACCTTTTTGATGACTGCATGCCACCATTATTGCATAGGGCACTTTCGCTTTTAGTGCTGCGGACCCTCTGGGTACCTTGCCTGCGCGTCCGCATCATGGCGGACGGCCCACTGTAAGGGGGATTTTCGTTTTCATGTGGGCCTCTATGGAGGTGCTCAGAGGGCGATCCCCTTTTCTCTATCGCTCATTGACAGACGTAGTCCTCGGTGATACAGCACCTTCGGGTTATGTTGCCTCCACAGGAGCAGGACTAGACAGGAAATAAAAATGCTCTGGCCACACCCCAGGGGCAGTCCCCGAGGGTATATCCTCTCTCTCTCCGCCACAGCAAATCAGTTTTTTTCTGTCTAGTCAGGAGTAAGGACCTAGATACCTTGCTGGGATCTTCGGTCCTGGCAAGATTTTTTTCTTAAAAAGATTTTTTAGACCGCTTTTTTCTCCAGTGTTCCTGTGAGATCTTCAAGCAAGAAAGCTGAACTGGGCGACGGGCTGGATGTTGAGATCCGGTGGTCACCCCAGTTCAGCCTACGAGCGCGTGCAGGCCATAGCTCCGCGCTGGGTCGGCCGCGACATAGTCCCACTGGGGGACTGACCCCGCGAGTTAAACGTCTCGCTGAAACGCCAAGGACCATGAGTCACGGCGTCCCTATTGGTCGACAGCCCTCCCGCCCCGGTGGATAGGGGTACTGTCAGGAGTTGGTGCCCGCCTGGTTCCGGTATGGTGAGTAGTATGTTCCCCCTTTTCCCCTGACGGGTCTTGTGGTGAACGCGGGCCCCTCTCTGTATGGTAAGATAGAGTCCCCCTCTATCCTATAACATGGCACAGATCCCCCTACTTTGAGTGTGATTTTTTGTGCAAAAAGCCAGGAGGCTTGGTTTGGGAGCTAACAATCTAATTGTATACATGTTAAAAAGATTGTAATCAGTGGCAGTCTGGGAATCTTACTGTAATAATAATAAAGTACCTACCAGTCAGAAGCCACGGACATGTAGACTGCCTTCCTAGTCAAATCTCCAGCAATAGCAGGCCTTCCGAACGGCCATGCGGTCCGCCAGGGCCGGTACCGCCAACCACGCCAAATCCCCATGCAGAGAAGGTGTTGTGTGCTCTGCAGCACACCGCTATTCGGTACAGGCCGCCGCCATTTTTTTTGCTGGATCGCACGAGCCGCCATTTTGGCGTAGCCTCGTGTCTCCAGCATGGGGGCGGCCATGTTTGAGGTGATCCAAACACCTCGTGGAGCTAGGGGAGGCGCCGGAAGGCGTGCAGAGGGGCGGAGCCGCCTCCTTTCTTCCTGGGCAGCCAGCCAAAAGACTTCCTGTTTGTGAAGACAGCGCTGTAACCTGTTGCAGTTAAACTGTGAGCATCAAGTGGTGAGCCTGGGGGTCTATCTCTCTCTCTCTCGATCGATAGGGATCCCTAGCAGGTAACACTAAGGGGCTTTTTGTGGCGCTGGGGGTCTGAAAAAAAAAAAAAAGTTTTTCTCTATCGCTCATTGACAGACGTAGTCTTCTTGATTCTCAAGAGCTGGGTTATGTTGTCTCCGCAGGAGTAGGACTAGGCAGAAAGACAAAACGTTCTGGCTCCACCTTAGGGGCAGTCCCTGAGGGTATATCCTCCCTCTCTCTGCTACAGGGAATCAGTTCTCGATTCAACAGGAAAGTTCAGAGATTCGTGGCTCGCTCCCGCGATCCTCTAGCAGAAACCGCAGACGCACTGATCGCCCCGTGGGGGCAATACCAGCTAATGTATGCCTTCCCTCCTCTTGGGTTACTGCCAAGACTTCTTCGCAAGATAGAGGAGGAAGGAATTCCAGTAATCCTGGCAGCTCCGGACTGGCCTCGTCGAGCTTGTTACGCCGACTTGGTCAGACTGATGGCGGACGTCCCGTGGAGACTTCCTCTCAGGGAGGATCTACTGTCTCAGGGACCGATCTTCCATCCTGCTTTACGATCGCTGGTTTTAAACGGCCTGGTTATTGAGACCCAGGTGCTGAAGGACAAGGGATTGTCAGCTTCAGTTATTCCTACTCTAGTTAAAACAAGGAAAGCGACTTCCAGAAAGATTATCATCGTACATGGAAGTCTTATATTGTGTGATGTGAATCCCTTGGGTTCCATCTACATCTTTATTCGGTAGTCCGAATATTGGCTTTCTGCAACAGGGAGTTGAGCAGAAGCTGGCCTTGAGTGTTATCAAGGGTCTGGTTTCAGCATTTGCTATCTTCTTTCAGAAGCTTTTGTCTACTCATTCCTTGGTGCGGAATTTCATCCAGGGGGTGCGACACCTGGCTCTGCCAGTGCACGCGCCGTTACCATCCTGGGATCTTAATTTGGTGCTGTCGGTTCTTCAGACACCTCCCTTTGAAAATATCATGGAGATTCCCTTGCCTACTTTATCCCAGAAGGTGGTCTTCTTGGTGGCTATCACTTCTGCACGCAGGGCGTCAGAACTGGCTGCATTATATTGTTGTTCCCCAGATCTGGTGGTTCATAGGGATAAGGTTGTTCTTCATCCGAATCCATCCTTCCTTCTAAGGTGGTTTCAAAGTTTCATTGAATAAGGACAGTGTATTGTCCTTCCTATGTCCTTAGCCCAATCATCCTCGAGAATTTGCATGGCATTCCTTGGATGTAGTTCGGGCGATCAGGATATACTTGAATACTACGGATTCAATTTGTAAGACGGATTCACTGTTTGTGATCACGGATGGCCCTAAGAAGGGGTTGCCTGTTCTGCTGCGACCATCTTTAGATGGATCAGACAGACGGTGGTATAGGCTTATTTTATCTAAGGGTCGGGATCCCCCGTTCCCTGTTAAGGCGCATTCTACTCGGGCGCTTAGAGTTTCCTGGACCTTCCGCCATCAGGCGTCAGTGGTTCAGGTTTTCAAGGCGACTGTTTAGTAGTCGGTTCATACCTTTACAATATTGTATAAGGTTTATGTGATGCCATCGTCAGATGCCTCTTCTGGCTGCAAGGTTCCTGCAGGCCACTGTTTGAGGAGACTGTTGGTCTACCTCGAGGATTTGTGGGGTAGGTCTCATCTGTTTACTCGATGAGTCCTTTGATACTTCTGGTTGGCTCCGGTTGGGCCTTCTAGATTGGATTTTGATTCTGTCAATCCCACCCCTCATTTTGTGGCACTGCTTCTGGATGTCCCAGCTCTTGAGAATCAAGAAGACTACGTCTGTCAATGAGCGATAGAGAAAAATGGATTTTTGTAAGATCTTACCGTAAAATCCTTTTCTCTTAAGCTCATTGACAGACGTAGTACCCGCCCCTCTATCATGGAGTTGGGTTGGGTTAAATTCTCTGTACTGCTTTAAAACAGAACTGATTCCCTGTAGCAGAGAGAGGGAGGATATACCCTCAGGGACTGCCCCTAAGGTGGAGCCAGAACGTTTTGTCTTTCTGCCTAGTCCTACTCCTGCGGAGACAACATAACCCAGCTCTTGAGAATCAAGAAGACTACGTCTGTCAATGAGCTTAAGAGAAAAGGATTTTACGGTAAGATCTTACAAAAATCCATTTTTTTTATTTAATTGAATTGTATTATCCGGGAAGTTACTGGAATAATCATGGACCCTGCCACACAAATTCCCCCACCTGTTTCCCTCGAGGGGGCCACGGGACCCGCCGAGTATGGATGCATTTACAGCAGTTTTGGAGTCTTTGGTGGCTCAGGTGGAGGCAGCCTGTCAGGGACGGGGGTCAAGGAAGCGACCCCCGCCTACCCCTATATTATCTGACACCTCTGACTCAGATTCAGAGATGGTCACTGCAGCTGCAGGTCCCTCTGCAAGGGCTGTTACCTCAGGTAAAGCTCCCTCAGACAGTGAGGAGGACGTTCCTTCTCCCGCTATAATTCAGGAAGAAGCATTGGTGGACGCACTAGTTGTGGCAGTGCGGGAAACCTTAAGACTTGAGGTTTTACCGGCAGAGGCAACTGAAACAGAGATTCCCTTTGGTACTAACAAGCCCATCAAAACGGTGAAGGTTTTTCCTGTACCCAAGTGTTTTGGTAATAAAATTAAAGGAGAATGGGAGCATTCTAAGCGTACCTTTACGATTTCCAAGCTAGACGCTATCCATTTGAGGAATCCTTCATTAAGAAATGGACGGTACCACCAGTGGTGGATCCACCTATTTCCAGGCTGAATAAAGCCACGGTTATCCCAGTGGAGGACACTTCGTCCTTTAAGGATCCGGTGGATCGGAAGATGGAAGCAGAGTCCCTCTCTGATAGGGTCAGCATTTAGACCAGTAATTGTTATTGGTCTAGTTTCCCAGACACTTACGGAATGGGCGAGATTGGTACGCCAAGACCTTAGGGGAAAAGATATTCCCCAGGAAACATCTGATTTGATGGAACAGATTATACAAGGGCTACAGTTTATCTGTGACGCAGCCCTGGACACTACTCCCCTATTAGGGCATGCATCTATGTCAGCGGTAATCCTCAGACGTGTGCTGTGGTTAAAATGCTGGTCAGCTGACCTAGGTTCCAAAAAGACCTTGACGAATCTCCCCTTTCAGGGGAATCGTCTATTTGGGGCCACCCTAGATGAAATTATTAAGGATGCCACTGGGGGCAAGAGCACTTTCTTGCCACAGGCTGCTAAAGCTAAGGGACCTCGCAACAAGCGAGGACCTTTCTTTACCGCCCATAAAGGGTTCGTACGCCCGGCTGGAACAAGCGGGAAAGGCAAGACTCCTCCAGGAGGGTTCAAGAAAGGCTGGTCGGACAAACGGAGGACCAACTCAGCCAAACCTGAAGCAAAGGATTACACAGCCTGAAGGTGCGCCCCCACCCGTGTTGAGGGTGGGGGGAGGTTTTCACCGGTATTCAGGACATTAGATCGAGCATCGACCACTACTACCGGTGCGATTCTTCCCTTCCAACATTTAAGTACTACAGGGAGCGGTAGTCACCGTTCCCTGAATAGATCTTTTCCTTTACCTTTTCCTAAGATTAGTCTCTATTCCCCACAGGAATCGGATCTGGTTGACCAGACAGACCAAGAAGCCTCTAGCTGGGTGACTTCGGTCCCTGAGGTTCAACCAGAAAAGATCACCCTTCCTGATAGGAATCAGGTATCTGATAAATGTGTGGGAACAGAAAACGACCAGACTTTCTCGGATGGTCGGGGCCAGATAGCTCTAGGGACGCCTGGTTCAGATCCAGTCAGCGCCAGTGGTCCTAGAAATTCTAGGCTGGCCTCGTCAAGCCGGCCTGGCCGACTTGGACATGCTAGTCGCAGACGTTCCGTGGGAACTTCGTCTCAGGGAATGTCTGTGGTCTCAAGGACCAATTTACCATCGTGCTTTACAGTCGCTGGTTTTAATGGCCTGGCCATTGAGACCCAAGTACTGAAGGACAGAGGGTTGTCAGCTTCAGTCATTCCTACCCTTATTAAAGCAAGGAAAGCGACTTCCAGCAAGGTCTATTATCACACATGGAAGACTTATATTGCGTGGTGCGAATCTTTAGGATTTCCTCCACGTACCTATTCGGTGACTCGAATATTGGCTTTTTTGCAAAAAGGGGTTGAGCAGAAACTAGCCTTGAGCACCATCAAGGGTCAAGTTTCAGCATTAGCAATCTTCTTTCAGAAACCTTTAGCTACCAAGTCCTTGGTGCGGAATTTCATCCAGGGGGTGCGGCACCTGGCTCCACCAGTCCGCGCGCCCTTACCGCCCTGGGATCTTAATTTAGTTTTGTCGGTTCTACAGAAACCTCCCTTTGAAAACATCAGGGAGATTCCCTTGCTTACTTTATCCCAGAAGGTGGCCTTCTTGGTGGCTATCACTTCTGCTCGCAGGGTGTCAGAACTGGCTGCATTATCATGCCAGTCCCCATACCTAGTGATTCATAGGGATAAGGTAGTACTTCATCCTAAGCCATCCTTTCTTCCTAAGGTGGTTTCAGATTTTCATCTGAATGAAGATATTGTACTACCTTCCTTGTGTCCTCAGCCCAATCATCATCGGGAACATGCGTTGCATTCCTTGGATGTGGTTCGGGCAATCAGGGTATACCTGAAAGCTACGGAATCATTCCGTAAGACGGATTCACTTTTTGTGATCACGGATGGCCCCAGAAAGGGGTTGCCTGCATCTGCCGCGACTATTGCCAAATGGATTAGACAGACGGTGGTACAGGCTTATTCTATTAAGGGTCAGAGTCCTCCGTTCCCTGTTAGGGCGCACTCCCCTCGAGCGCTCAGTACTTCCTGGGCCTTTCGCCATCAGGCGTCAGTGGTCCAGGTATGTAAGGCGGCCACCTGGTCGTCGGTACATACCTTTACAAAATTCTATAAAATTGATGTGATGGCATCGGCGGATGCCTCATTTGGCCGCAAGGTTTTGCAGGCCGCAATTTGAGGAGACCGGTGGTCTACCTCGAGGGTTTTTTTCTGTTTGAAAAATTTCTTTTTGTTGAGTATCATCATTAAGGATGAGCATTGTAAACTTCTAGTTGGCACCGGTTGGGCCTTCTAGATTGGGATTTGATTTCCATTTTCCCACCCCTCATTTGTGATACTGCTCTGGGACTTCCCGAAGGTGCTGTATCACCGAGGACTACGTCTGTCAATGAGCGATAGAGAAAAATGGATTTTTGTAAAATCTTACCGTAAAATCCTTTTCTCTTAGCTCATTGACAGACGTAGTCCCCGCCCCTCTGTTTTTGAGTTGGGTTGGGTTAAATTCTCTAAGCACTGCTTTTGTGACATAACTGATTTGCTGTGGCGGAGAGAGAGAGGATATACCCTCGGGGACTGCCCCTGGGGTGTGGCCAGAGCATTTTTATTTCCTGTCTAGTCCTGCTCCTGTGGAGGCAACATAAACCGAAGGTGCTGTATCACCGAGGACTACGTCTGTCAATGAGCTAAGAGAAAAGGATTTTACGGTAAGATTTTACAAAAATCCATTTTTTGTTTTTCTTTTTTTAACAGGGTCCAGTAGGTGGTCCATTAGTGCTCTGGGTCGGTGTTCCCTTTGCGCAGTCGGCGACCCTCACCTGCCTGTTTTGTGTCTATATATATATATATATATATATATATATATATACAGTGCCTTGCGAAAGTATTCGGCCCCCTTAAACTTTTCGACCTTTTGCCACATTTCAGGCTTCAGACATAAAGATATAAAACTGTAATTTTTTGTGAAGAATCAACAAGTGGGACACAATCATGAAGTGGAACAAAATTTATTGGATATTTCAAACTTTTTTAACAAATAAAAAACTGAAAAATCGGGCTTGCAAAATTATTCAGCCCCCTTAAGTTAATACTTTGTAGCGCCACCTTTTACTGCGATTACAGCTGTAAGTCGCTTGGGGTATGTCTCTATCAGTTTTGCACATCGAGAGACTGAAATTTTTGCCCATTCCTCCTTGCAAAGCAGCTCAAGCTCAGTGAGGTTGGATGGAGAGTGGTTGTGAACAGCAGTTTTCAGTTCTTTCCACAGATTCTTGATTGGATTCAGGTCTGGACTTTGACTTGGCCATTCTAACACCTGGATATGTTTATTTGTGAACCATTCCATTGTAGATTTTGCTTTATGTTTTGGATCATTGTCTTGTTGGAAGACAAATCTCCGTCCCAGTCTCAGGTCTTTTGCAGACTCCATCAGGTTCTCTTCCAGAATGCTCCTGTATTTGGCTCCATCCATCTTCCCATCAATTTTAACCATCTTCCCTGTCCCTGCTGAAGAAAAGCAGGCCCAAACCATGATGCTGCCACCACCATGTTTGACAGTGGGGTTGGTGTGTTCAGGGTGATGAGCTGTGTTGTTTTTTCGCCAAACATAACGTTTTGCATTGTTGCCAAAAAGTTCGATTTTGGTTTCATCTGAAAGAGCACCTTCTTCCACATGTTTGGTGTGTCTCCCAGGTGGCTTGTGGCAAACTTTAAACAACACTTTTTATGGATATCTTTAAGAAATGGCTTTCTTCTTGCCACTCTTCCATAAAGGCCAGATTTGTGCAGTATAGGACTGATTGTTGTCCTATGGACAGAGTCTCCCACCTCAGCTGTAGATCTCTGCAGTTCATCCAGAGTGATCATGGGCCTCTTCGCTGCATCTCTGATCATATATACTTTCATCAGGTTCCACATAGCCCACCTCCTTAAATCAGGGTTCCCAGAGCCCCCCCCCCTTACATCAGGGTCCCTAGGGTCTCCCCTCAACAAATCAGGGACCCCAGAGTTCCCCCTTTATGTCAGAGTCCCCCATTCATTTGGATTCCCAAAGTCAGCCCCCTTACATCAGGACCCCTAAAGCAACCTTACATCAGGGTGCCTAGAGCCCATTCCCTTTCAATAGGGTCCCTAAAGTTTGACGGAAAGAGCAGAGTGGGGTAAGGAGAGAGGGGAGGTTTAAGAGAATAGTTGGGGTAGTAGAAGGGAAGGAGGGAGTATTGTGAAGACCCCAGCCTACATCAGAGTCTATTCCTTCTCATTGAAGCAATCTGCTACAGGACAGGTGGAAGCTGGAAGGTTGGGCACTGGGACTGGATAGGTTTGGGGCATGAATGCCAGGGCATGGGGGAGGGACAAGCTCTTGATTGGTTGCTAGGACATGGGCAGTCCTAGCAACCAAACCCTAGCGATGAGAACAGCCGGCAGCAGTGGTGGATGCCATCAGCCGCTGTACATTCAGAGACGGTGCTGATTGCTGCACAGCCTGCACTGTTGCTGTGCAGCATGGGTATTACAGCAGATGCACTGACTGGGTATTTGGATAGGACCCTCTGGGGTGGGGGGAGGGGGTTGGACCCAGCAACAACTGGCCGTGGCTATGCCCTAGGTGGCTGCCTATTTTGCCTAGTGGTAGCCCAGCCCTGGAAATATTTCCTAATTGCAAAGGAGACTTTTTCCTAACACTTCTATAGTATAGTGACAGCAGAACTGAAGTAAAAAAAACGTGAACAGGCAGCAATATCTCTTCTGCAATCAAATAAACTTTCTCTAGCGCTCATTGACAGACGTAGTCCTCGGTGATACACCACCTTCGGGTTATGTTGCCTCCACAGGAGCAGGACTAGACAGGAAATTAAAAAGCTCTGGCCACACCCTAGGGGCAGTCCCAGAGGGTATATCCTCTCTCTCTCTCTGCCTCAGCAAATCAGTTATTTTCTGTCTAGTTAGGAGTAAGGACCTAGATACCTTGCTGGGATCTTAGGTCCTGGCAAGAATTTTTTCTTAAAGGATTTTTTAGACAGCTTTTTTTCTCCAGTGTTCCTGTGAGATCTTCAAGCAAGAAAGCTGAACTGGGCGACGGGCTGGATGTTGAGATCCGGTGGTCACCCCAGTTCAGCCTACGAGCGCGTGCAGGCCATAGCTCCGCGCTGGGTCGGCCGCGACAAAGTCCCATTAAAGGACTGTCCACGCGAGTTAAACGTCTCTCTGAAACGCCAAAGACCATGAGTCACGGCGTCCGTATCGGTCGACAGCCCTCCCGCCCCGGTGGAGAGGGGTACTGTCAGGAGTTGGTGCCCGCCTGGTTCCGGTATGGTGAGTAGTATGTTCCCCCTTTTCCCCTGACGGGTCTTGTGGTGAACGCGGGCCCCTCTCTGTATGGTAGGATAGAGTCCCTCTCTATCCTATAACATGACACAGATCCTCCTACTTTGAGTGTGATTTTATGTGCAAAAAGCCAGGAGGCTTGGTTTGGGAGCTAACAATCTAATTGTATACATGTTAAAAAGATGTAATCTGTGGCATTCTGGGAATCTTACGGTGTTAAGAATAAGCTACCTACCAGTCAGAAGCCACGGACATGTAGACTGCCTTCCTAATCAGATCTCCAGCTATTAGCAGGCCTCCCGAATGGCCATGCGGTCCGCCAGGGCCGGTACCGCCAACCACGCCATATCCCCATGCAGAGAGAGTGTTGTGTGCCCTGCAGCACACCGCTATTCAGTACAGGCCGCCGCCATTTTTTTTTGCTGGATCGCACGAGCCGCCATTTTGGCGTAGCCTCGTGTCTCCAGCATGGGGGCGGCCTTGTTTGAGGTGATCCAAACACCTCGTGGAGCTTGGGGGAGGCGCCGGAAGGCGTGCAGAGGGGCGGAGCCGCCTCCTTTCTTCCTGGGCAGCCAGCCAAAAGACTTCCTGTTTGTCAAGACAGCGCTGTAACCTGTTGCAGTTAAACTCTGAGCATCAAGTGGTGAGCCTGGGGGTCTATCTCTCTCTCTATCTCGATCGATAGGGATCCCTAGCAGGTAACACTAAGGGGCTTTTGTGGCGCTGGGGGTCTGAAAAAAAAAAAAAAAAAAAAGTTTTTTATTTTTGAATTATATTATCCAGGAAGTGACTGGAATTATCATGGACCCTGCCACACATATTCCCCCACCTGTTTTCCCTCGAGGGGGCCACGGGACCCGCCGGTGCACAGAGTATAGAGTCATTTACAGCAATTTTGGAGTCTATGGTGGCTCGGGTGGAGGCGGCCTGTCAGGGACGGGGGTCAAGGAAGCGACCCCCGCCTACCCCTATACTATCTGACACCTCTGACTCTGATTCAGAGATGGTCACTGCAGTTGCAGGTTCCTCTGCAAGGGCTGTTATCACAGGTAAAGCCCCCTCAGACAGTGAGGAGGACGCTTCTTCTCCTGCTATAATTCAGGAAGAAGCATTGGTGGACGCACTAGTTGTGGCAGTGCAGGAAACCTTAAAACTTGAGGCTTTACCGGCAGAGGCAACTGAAACAGAGATTCCCTTTGGTACTAATAAGCCCATCAAAACGGTGAAGGTTTTTCCTGTACCTAAATGTTTCGGTAATCAGATTAAAGGAGAATGGGAGCATTCTAAACGTACCTTTACTATTTCCAAGCGTATTGCTAGACGCTATCCGTTTGAGGAATCCATCATTAAGAAATGGACGGTACCACCAGTGGTGGATCCACCTATTTCCAGGCTGAATAAAGCCACGGTTATTCCAGTGGAGGACACTTCGTCCTTTAAGGATCCGGTGGATCGAAAGATGGAAGCAGAGTCCCGCACCATCTTCTCTCTGATAGGGTCAGCATTTAGACCAGTAATTGTTATTGGTGTAGTTTCCCAGACACTTACGGAATGGGCGAAAATGGTACGCCAAGATCTTAGGGTAAAAGATATTCCCCAGGAGACATCTGATTTGATGGAACAGATTATACAAGGGCTACAGTTTATTTGTGACGCAGCCTTGGACACTACTCCCTTATTAGGGCATGCATCTAAGTCAGCGGTGATCCTCAGACGTGTGCTGTGGTTAAAATGCTGGTCAGCTGACCTAGGTTCCAAAAAGACCTTGACTAATCTCCCTTTTCAGGGGAATCGTCTATTTGGGGCCAACCTAGATGAAATCATTAAGGATGCCACTGGGGGCAAGAGCACTTTTTTGCCACAGGCTGCTAAAGCTAGGGACCTCGCAACAAGCGAGGACCTTTCTTTACCGCCCATAAAGGGCGCCCGGCTGGTACTAGCGGGAAAGGCAAGACTCCTCCAGGAGGGTTCAAGAAGGGCTGGTCGGACAAGCAAAGGACCAACCCAGCCAAACCCGAAGCAAAGGAGTACACAGCCTGAAGGTGCGCCCCCACCCGGTTTCAGGGTGGGGGGACGTTTTCACCGGTATTCAGGACATTAGATCGAGCATCAACCACTACTACCGGTGCGATTCTTCCCTTCCAACATTTAAGTACTACAGGAAGCGGTAGTTACCGTTCCCTGAATAGATCTTTTCCTTTACCTTTTCCTAAGATTAGTCCCGATACCTCACAGGAATCGGATCTGGTTGACCAGATAGGCCAAGTAGCCTCTAGCTGGGTGACTTCGGTCCCTGAGGTTCAACCAGAAAAGATCACCTTTCCTGATAACTATCAGGTATCTGATAAATGTGTGGGAACAGGAAACGACCAGACTTTCTCGGATGGTCGGGGCCAGATACCTCTAGGGACGCCTGGTTCAGATTCTATCAGCGCCAGTGGTCCTAGAAATTCTAGGCTGGCCTCCTCAAGCCGGCCTGGCCGACTTGGACATGTTAGTCGTAGACGTTCCGTGGGAACTTCGTCTCAGGGAGTGTCTGTGGTCTCAAGGACCAATTTACCATCATGCTTTACAGTCGCTGGGTTTAATGGCCTGGCCATTGAGACCCAAGTACTGAAGGACAGAGGTTTGTCTACTTCAGTCATTCCTACCCTTATTAAAGCAAGGAAAGCGACTTCCAGCAAAGTCTATTATCACACATGGAAGACTTATATTGCGTGGTGCGAATCTTTAGGATTTCCTCCACGTACCTATTCGGTGACTCGAATATTGGCCTTTTTGCAACAAGGGGTTGAGCAGAAGCTAGCCTTGAGCACCATCAAGGGTCAAGTTTCAGCATTAGCAATCTTCTTTCAGAAGCCTTTAGCTACCAAATCCTTGGTGCGGAATTTCATCCAGGGGGTGCGGCACCTGGCTCCTCCAGTCCGCGCGCCCTTACCGCCCTGGGATCTTAATTTGATTTTGTCGGTTCTACAGAAACCTCCCTTTGAAAACATCAGGGAGATTCCCTTGCTTACTTTATCCCAGAAGGTGGCCTTCTTGGTGGCTATTACTTCTGCTCGCAGGGTGTCAGAACTGGCTGCATTATCAGGCCAGTCCCCATACCTAGTGATTCATAGGGATAAGGTAGTACTTCATTCTAAGCCATCTTTTCTTCCTAAGGTGGTTTCAGATTTTCATCTGAATGAAGATATTGTACTACCTTCCTTGTGTCCTCAGCCCAAGCATCATCGGGAACATGCGTTGCATTCCTTAGATGTGGTTCGGGCAATCGGGGTATACCTGAAAGCTACGGAATCTTTCCGTAAGACGGATTCACTTTTTGTGATCACGGATGGCCCCAGAAAGGGTTTGCCTGCATCTGCCGCGACCATTGCCAAATGGATTAGACAAACGGTGGTACAGGCTTATTCTATTAAGGGTCAGAGTCCTCCGTTCCCTGTTAGGGCGCACTCCACTCGAGCGCTCAGTACTTCCTGGGCCTTTCGCCATCAGGCGTCAGTGGTCCAGGTATGTAAGGCGGCCACCTGGTCGTCGGTACATACCTTTACAAAATTCTATAAAATTGATGTGACGGCATCGGCGGATGCCTCATTTGGCCGCAAGGTTTTGCAGGCCGCAATTTGAGGAGACCGGTGGTCTACCTCGAGGGTTTTTTTCTGTTTGGAAAAAAAAAAAAAAAAAAGATTTTTTCTCTTTTTTTGTTGAGTCTCATCATTAAGGATGAGCATTGTAAACTTCTAGTTGGCACCGGTTGGGCCTTCTAGATTGGGATTTGATTTCATTTTCCCACCCCTCAGTTGTGATACTGCTCTGGGACGTCCCGAAGGTGGTGTATCACCGAGGACTACGTCTGTCAAGGAGCGCTAGAGAAAAATGGATTTTTGTAAAATCTTAACGTAAAATCCTTTTCTCTTAGCTCATTGACAGACGTAGTCCCCGCCCCTCTATTTTTTGAGTTGGGTTAAAATCTCTAAAGACTGCTTTTTCACATAACTGATTTGCTGAGGCAGAGAGAGAGAGGATATACCCTCTGGGACTGCCCCTAGGGTGTGGCCAGAGCTTTTTAATTTCCTGTCTAGTCCTGCTCCTGTGGAGGCAACATAACCCGAAGGTGGTGTATCACCGAGGACTACGTCTGTCAATGAGCTAAGAGAAAAGGATTTTACGGTAAGATTTTACAAAAATCAATTTTTTCTGTCTGTTTGCAATCTCCTGCAAGTGTACATGCATTGAAACAGCCAAAAGGTGTCTGTGTGCTTTTGTTTGGTCTCCTGATACTATCTTTGTTGTGATTTTTCTATTTTTTAATTCAGTGATGGATATTAAAACATATTTTTTTCTGAAACTAAAAATACTTTCAAGTCCTATAGAGCAGTGTTTCTCAACCTTTTTTTTCAGTCAAGGCACCCTTTAAAAACGATGGACAATCTCAAGGCACCCCATTCTAAAATGTAAAAACTATTCAAATAGTTTTACATAATGCAGAAACCTCCATAAGTCAAAGTAGGACACCCGACATTAGAGTTGTTTTATTCTTAATAAAGCAAATAAACTTTTGCAAACTGGTATTGACTAGTATTCCAATGTTTCTCCATCACTCAGCTAATGTGACCCCACCGCTGATGGAGAGGGACAGGGGAGGATCAAACAAGGATGCTATGCAGGCGACTGACATCCTCCTTATCAACTAATGACTCCCTTGGTCATTAGAACGCTGGCAGCTAGTAGGTTGTAATGGTGGACAAAGAAAACCTTTGACTTGGTGTAACTAAAAGGCAGATTTCGTGCAAATGCCAGCTTGTATACAATTTTTAGGCACATTTTAGGCATTTTACCAAGACACCCTGGATGAAAAAGACTGGCATAAAGTATAGTACAGTCTTTTTTCAACCTAGTCAAACCCTTGAAAAAAATTTCCAGTCTCGGGAAACCCCTGTTAAAAGTTACTTTGCAGTGCATCCAGAAATTATTCACAGTACTTCACTTTTTCCACATTTTGTTATGGTATGGTATGGTATGGTATGTTACAGCCTTATTCCAAAATGGATTAAATTCATTATTTCTCTTTTGTTCACACAGCTCTTCATCTTCTTGACCATAGGGATATACTGCCCCCCTACAGGAGTAGGACACTAGGCAGAATAAAAGCTTGAACACGCCTATGGGGCATTTCTTGGGGGTATACCCCCACTCCTGCTATAGGTATTCAGTTTTTTTCTGCCTATTCAAGAGTAAGGACCTAGTTCCTTGCTGGGGATCTGCTGGACTGGGCGTTGAACTGGTTAATATAGATCCTTAGGGTCCCCCCAGTCCAGCCAGCGAGTGCGTGCAGACCACAGTTCCGCGCTAGAGCAGCCGCGATATAGCTGCACTGGACAGGGGCTGGTCTGTGAGTTAAACGTCTCGCAAGGGCTCATAGGAACTGTCTTTGGCCTGAGTCACAGCGTTTCCTCCTGGCCAACAGCACCGACATTATCATGGAGCGGTGTCCTGTCCGAAACTGTGCCCACCCTGTCCTTGGTGTGGTAATCCTGGTACTGGGGTACCTGGACAATCTGCTTTTATGAGCAGAGTCTTCGTCGGCCTTGTTGGACAACTTGGAGATTACTCTGCTAATGCTGAGGAAGTTCGGTTGGATTCTGAATCTTCAGAAGTCTGCCCTAGTTCCATCCACCAGCTTAGTCTATCTGGGTCTGACTCTGGACTCGTCCTCAGCCAGAGTGTTTCTTCCTCGGGAAAAACTTCAAAAGTTGCAGGAGGCAATTCGGCTTTTGATGACCAGCAGACAGTAGTCTCTTCCGGGATGTCCTGTGTGGATTCAATCGGACAATGCCACGTCCATGGCCTATGTCAATCACCAAGGGGGCACAAGAAGTGTCCTGATGGATTGGGAAGTAGCCGGCATTCTAAGGTGGGTAGAAAGATTTGTTCAGCCCTCTCTGCTATGCATACTCCAGAGGTTTATCTGTTGGCCTCTCCCCTTAACAGGAAGTTTGAGGTTTGTGGCACAGTCTCGGGATTCTTTAGCCATTGCTGCTGACGCTTTAGTGGCTCCTTTGAGTCAGTATGGTCTGATTTACGCCTTTCATCCAGCTTCTGCCGAGACTACTACGCAGGATAAAGGCAGAAGGGATTCCGGTCATCCTGGTGACTCCAGACTGGCCTCGCCGGTCTTTGTACACCTATCTGGTACAGCTGGTCGCCAATGCTCCTTGGAGACTCCCTCTCAGGGAAGATCAGCTGTCCCAAGGGCCATTCTTCCATCCTGCTTTACAGTCGCTGGCTTTGACAGCTTGTCTGTTGAAAGCCAGGGTCTGACAGACAGAGGACTGTCTGCCTCGGTGATTCCTACACTTTTAAGAGCTAGATAATCTACTTCTAGGAAGATTTACCATTGTACGTGGAATGCGTACATTGCGTGGTGTGAATCCTCCTGGGTTTACCTTTGTTCCTTTTCGGTGGCTCGCATCTTGGCTTGCTTCCAAAGAGGGGTTGTGCAGCTCCTGGCCCCGAGTACCATCAAGGGCCAGGTCTCTGCCTTGATGGATACCATCAAAGCCCGTTGGCCACACACTACTTGGAGCATACTTTTCTCCAGGGCGTGGGACACTTGGTCCCTCCATTGCGGTCCTCCTTTCCACCGTGGGACCTCGATTTGGTGTTGTCCGTTTTCCAGAAGCCTCCTTCTGAAAATATTCGGGAGATTCCCCTGCTTGCGTTGTCTCAGAAGGTGGCCTTTTTGGGGGCCATTCGGCGCGCAGGGTGTCTGAACTGGCTGCGTTGTCTTGTCGTTCACCTTACCTGGTGGTTCACAGGGATAAGGTGGTTCTGTGCCCATGTCCGTCCCCCCCGAAGGTTATCTCTGACTTTCATCTCAATGAAGACATTGTGTTCCCCCTCCTTGTGTCCCAAGCCTAAGCATCCTAAGGAAGTTGCCATGCACTAAGGAAATTGCAGTGCACTCCCTGGATGTGGTTCGGGCAATAAGGGTGTATCTGGCAGCTACGGAGTCTTTTTAGGAAATCAAAGTCACTTTTTGTCCTCACGGATGGATCTCGCAAGGGGCTGGCTGCTTCTGCTGCGACCATTTCCAGATGGATCAGACAGACCGTGGTTCAAGCTTATTCTATTAGGGTCAGTTTCCTCCTTTCCCTGTCAAGGCGCACGCTACTCAGGTGCTTAGGGGCTCCTTGGCCTTCCGCTATCAGGCGTCAATGATGCAGGTTTGCAGTCGGCTACCTGGTCGTCTGTACACACATTCGCAAAGTTTTATAAAGTGGATGTGTTGGTATCTGTGGGTGCTTCTTTTGGCCGGAAAGTATTGCAGGTTGCTATTAAGAGGACTTGTCCTCTTTGAAGGGGTTTTTTCTTTCAGGTGAGCTCAAGTTGTTGACAGTTGAGCTCCAAGTTACCTGGTTGGCTATGTCTAGCCTTGGAGAAGTTCGTTTTTTCTGCTGTTCCCATCTCTCATGTTTGACACTGCTTTGGGACGTCCCTATGCTCAAGAACATAAAGAGCTGTACCCATCACAGCTCACAGCCTTTGCTTAATACTTTGAAGCACCTTTGGCACCAATTGCAGCCTCAAGTCTTTTTTGAGTATGATGCCACAAGCTTGGCACACCTATTTTTGGGTAGTTTCTCCCATTCTTCTTTGCAGGACCTCTCATGCTCCACCAGGATGGATTGGAGCGTCGGTGCACAGCCATTTTCAGATCTCTCCGGAGACATTCAATCAGGTTACATAGTTGGTAAAGGTTGAATATAGACAACAGTCCATTAAGGTCCAGTGTGTGTGTTTGTAAAATCATTTCCCATATTCCCGTATATTGTGTTCACTAAGATGCACCGCCAAGGGTCTTTTAAACGAATCATACTTCCCGCGGACACCACCAATTGTGGAAGAGAGTTCCATATACTTACCACCGTGACAGTAAAAAAAAAAACCCTATGCACCCTAAGGTTAAACCACGTCTCTTCCAGACTCATCGTGTGGTCCCGTGTCTTCTTACACTCCCTGGGACTGAAAAGTTTCATACTTAGACTGGGATCACCATTGAGATATTTGTATATCACTATCCTATCCCCTCGCAAGCATCTCTTCTCCAAGCGCTAAATTTATTCTCCTTGAAGTTATTCCTACAAGGTACTCTGGTCCCCATAATAATTTTGTTGCTCTTCTCTGGACTCTCTCCAGCACATCCTTTTTGAGAATTGGTGACCAGAACATGACAGAATAATCCAGATGCTACTGAAACAGAGTTTAATAAAGTGGCAGGATTATCGTTTTATCTCTGGAGTAAATTCCCTTTTTAATGCATGCTAATATTCTGCTGGCTTTGCTTGCTGCAGCTTGGAATTGCATATTTCTCAGTCTGTCTTCTACTTGGTCCCCTAGATCCTTCCCAATTCTGGAATCTCCCAGGGGTTCTCCCCCTAGTGAGTAACTTGGATTTCTATTTTTAATCCCCATGTGTATTACCTTACATTTACCAATGTTGAACTTCATTTGCTACTAGTTGCCCACTCCATTAATTTGTTCAGGTCCTCTTGTAAAGTTTCTGTATCCTGAAGTGATGATTTTGCCCTACTTATTTTTGTCGCCAGCAAACACTGAGATTGAGCTATTTATCCCCTACTCTATATAATTTATAAATAAATTAAACAGGGTTGAAATCTGGGCTCTGGCTTGGCTAGTCAAGGACATTCACAGAGTTGTCCCGTAGCCACGTAGAGTCGTTGTCCTTTCAGGCCAAAGAGTTCAATTCTTGTTTCATCAGATCAGAGAATTTTGTTTTTCATGGTCTGAAAGTCCTTCAGGTTCCTTTTGGCAAACTCCAGGCAGGCTGTTATGTACCTTTTACTGAGAAGTGGTTTCCATCTGACCACGCTACCATACAGGCTTGATTGATGGTTGTTCTTCTGGAAGGTTCTCCTCTCTCAACAGAGAAATGCTGGACCTGTCAGAGTGACCATTGTTTTTTTGGTAACCTCCCTAAGACCCCTCTTCCCCAATCGCTCAGTTTCTCCTGGATGGCCCGCTCTAGGAAGAGTCCTGGTGGAATGATGGTGAATTCCAATCAAGTTGTAGAAACCTCTCAAGGATGATCAGTGGAAACAGGATGCACCTGAGTTCAATTTTGAGTGTCATGGCAAAGACTTACTTATGTGTATGGGATTTTTTTTTTTTTTTAATACATTTGCAAAGATTTCAAACAAACCTTTTTCATGTTGTCATGGGGTATTGTTTGTAGAATTTTGAGTAAAATAATTGACTAACCAATTTTGGAATCAGGCTGTAACATAAAATGTTGAGACGCTGAAGCGCTGTGAATACTTTCCGAATCTACTGTATCTACGTCTCATGATACGTTAGGTCAGTGGGAAGAATGTTCCTCACACTTGTCCCCCCATCACTCCCCAGTTCCCTAATATGACCCCCCAGGCCTGCACAGGGTACCACTCATTGCTTCCCACTCCTGTCTTGTGGGATTTGTGGGATAACAGGCGGATGGCGATGGGGGTGATGATTTTTTCCTTTAGGCCTCGTTCATAGCTGGCAATTTGAGGATTGAGGATGGAATTGCTGCAATTCTAAATCACACTACAATCCTGGCAAAACTCACCGCGCGTTTGTATGCCATTCATTTTTAACGTCACTTCCTACTCGTTGCGGTTTTGCCACGCAAAAGAAACACGCTTGTTGCCCAAAAAGGAGCAGGAGCTTCTTTTGGGTGACCAGCTTCACGCAATGTGGTTTGCCGAGTGACTATCACAGTCAAACTTTTTGTGTTTTGCCAGGATTGCAGGGCGATTTGGAATTGTGGCAATTCCACTTACAATCCCCAAATTGCCAGATGTGAACAGGGCCTAAAGGAAAGATCATCGCCTGTGGTGTAAATGAATGGGGTTTGAAGCATAGAAATTTGCTCAGGGTGCGGAGAACTTCACTGCGCTTAAAAGCGCACTCGCGGATAGTAGGGATGCACCGAAATGAAAATTCTGGGCCGAAACCAAAAATGCAGGATGCCCTTGGCCGAAAACCGAAAATGACTTTTGTCCCCCAAATGATTTTAAAATAGAACAGGGGCATACACCAAAAACAGGCAGGCGTACACCTGTAGCTGCCACCCTGTCACAGTATAGTGGTTAATTTAATTACCAATGGTATTTGTAATATGCAGCATGAGGGCGTTAATGTATTGCCACTGCTGGTCACTGATGAATTCGTGACCGACCAGTGGCAGTTAATTAACCCCTTTGTTCTGTATTAGTGCAACCAGTATCAGTGTTAATTAACACTGGTTGCACTGCTACTGGTTGCACAAATGCAGCACAAAGGGGTTAATTAACTGCCACTGGTCGGTCACTAATTCATTAGTGACCAGCAGTGGCAATACATTAACCCCCTCATGCTGCATAATACTAATACCATTGGTAAGCTCTCCTCAGCGCCCCCCGCCTCAGCGTGCCCCCCCCCCCCCCCCCCACTGCCTCAGCATCCCTCACCATCTCAATGCAATCTCCTTACTTTCACTCGGCTCCTCCTGTGTCCTTCCTTTCAAAAGACTTGCCTCTGGCCGGCGGCCCGCCTCCCGGTGATGTCACTACTACTAACATGTGCATGAATGAACTAACACACCGGGCGGGCGGGCGAGCGGCCGCTAATAGCTATAACTATGTAAACACTTCGCTTCCCTGTCAGCGGAGATATCCGCCTGATAGGGAAGTGAAGCGCTCACATAGTTACAGCTATTAGCGGCCGCCCGCCCGGTGTGTTAGTTCATTCATGCACATCGTAGTAGTGACATCACCGGGAGGCGGGCCGCCGGCCAGAGGCGGGTCTTTTGAAACCTGCGCTGCGCCCGCGGCGGCCATATTTAGTATCGGCATCTATAACCCATTTTCGGCCGAAATGGAATAAGCCCATTTTCGGCCAAAAATTTCGGTGGCCGAAATTTCGGTGCACCACTAGCGGATAGTAATAAGCGCCATTAATCCCTTGTACTGAAAAGTACAATGTACAGCTCTTTTGTTTAACCAGTTGCTGACCGCCCGCCGCATATATACTGCATATAACATCTACCGTGAGTACACAATCAGCACACTGACACCAGTACTCATAGGCACACTTTTATCCCCCTGGTCGCCCCCTAATTAACCCTTTCACTTTCTGTCACAGTGCGTACAGTATACAGATAAAATTTACTGAACACTGTATTCACTTGTGACATCAGTTAGTGCAAGAGGCAGTTAGCAGTAGTCCAAAATAGGTTTAGGGTCCCCGCCATATATCCCCCAATAAAGATTTAACCCCCTGATCACCCCCTGTTAACCCTTTCACAGTGTACACTAATTACAGTATGCAGACAATTTACTGATCACTGTATTAGTGTCACTTGTGACTTCAGTTAGTGTGATAGGCAGATAGTGGTAGTCCCAGATAGGTTTAGGGCCCCCGCCATATATCCCCGAACAAAGATTTAACCCCCTGATCACCCCCCATTAACCCCTCCATTGCCATGTGTCACTATTGTGTGCAGATCTTTTTTCTGATCATCGTATTAGTGTCACAGGTGAAAACAGAGTCAATTCAGGACACATTTTTAGTAATACATTTTAACACTTTAAATGAGAGTAACAAACACTAAACACAATAAACACCTCCATTACTAGTATAGTGTAGTGTCTGAACGGATTAATATCTTTGATCTGATCAGAACTATACTAGCGTCCCCAATAGTTTATTGTTCCCAAAACGCAGCGTTAGCAGGATCAGCCCTGACACCTGCCAGCACCTGCGTTTAGCCCCTCCGCCCCCTTCAAGAAGTGCAGAATCAGCAGATTACTGTCATTTCAAATACTCAGCACACTAAACCGCCTGATCTCTGCTAGCACTATCAGGTACATTTTTTGGTAGCGGTTCAAACAGTCCTTGACAGCCAGGTGTTTTTTTTTTACCTTTGAGTCACACTATTTTTACCTTTTGACATCACCTATAAATGTATTGGCCAAAATGTCCAAACAGAGGTACACCAGTGAAGAGGCCTACACGGTACTGAGCATGACAGATGAGAGCGATGAGGAAACTTCACTGTCCAAATCAGGCTCAGTATTCAAACCTGTAGACAGCAGCGGCACCCTGACAGATGGCTCTGATGATGGAGTAACAGTCCCTGCTAAGGTCAGACGTACCCGACCCCATTCTTCTGTTGCTGAGGTGCAACAACCGAAGGGTTCTCGTATGCAGCAGAGTGTCGGTACTAGTGCCGCTCAACCTTCTGGTGAACTGGCAAGCACCAGCAGCCTAGTACATCCTGGTCATAGACAAACCAGCATTGCAGTAACACTTGGTGATGTGGTGAGTCCCATAAGTGCAGTTCAAGCTGGTGCTGTGGCTAGCACAAATAGTGTCCCGCAGCACCAAGAATTCAAAGACAGACCCGTAGAGCCCATAGTGTCCTTCCTGGTGCCCTTTCAAATCATGATTGGGAGCCCACCACTTTTGCAGCGCCTGTACTGCCCCCATTCACTGGCCAACCCGGAATTCAGGTGGAAACAGCCAGTTTGACTTCCCTTGATTTTTATGAGCTGTTTTTCACGGAAGATCTTTACAGATCTGTAGTGGACCAAAGCAATTTATATGCCAATCAAGTCTTCGCTGCAAATCCAAATTTGACCCTTGCTAGAGAATTTGCATGGAAGTGTCTCGCGGTTTCCAACGTTAAAACTTTTCTGGACCTATCCCCCCCCCTCATGGGCATTACTAGTGAGTGAGTGAGTTGCTGTCATGTTGGCCCACTGACCCAATTCGTCATATGTGTTCTCTGCTGCCATGGCCAGCACTAGATACAAGCAAATCTTGCGGTTCATGCACATCAGTGACAATGAACTCTGTCGTCCTCTGGGTGATCCTGGATATGACCGGCTCCACAAAATTTGACCCCTTGTAAACCACTTCAACCAGAAGTTTGCAGCCTTGTATACGCCCCAACAAGCTGTCTGCATTGATGAGTCCCTGATGAAATTTTCTGTCTGCCTTGCTTTTAAACAGTTTCTCCCCAGCAAGCGTGGCAGATATGGGGTTAAGATGTAATAAGCTCTGTGACAGGGCAACAGGCTATACATTATCATATCCGGGTTTACGAGGGAAAAGATGGCAATGTGGAGCCCCCCAACTGTCCAGACTACATGGGGAGAAGTGGCAAGATTGTTTGGGACTTGGTGTCACCCTTTTTCGGGAAGGGGTGCCATTTATACGTGGACAACTTTTATAAAAGCGTGTTACTTTTTACACACCTTTTTGATTTTGCAATTGGCACATGTGGCACCGTGCAACTTAATCGCTGGGGCTTCCCCAATGGCTTGTAGATACCGGACTTAGACTAGGGGAGAGAGCCTGCTTGAAGTATGATAAATTGCTTGCAGTGAAGTGGTGGGACACACGGATTGTTTTCGTTCTGTCCTCCATTCACGCAGATAGGACAGTCCAAATTGCAACGGTGACTGGTGTTGTTGAGCAGCCCCTCTGTGTCCACGAATACAACCTTAACATGGGAGGGGTGGACTTCAACGACCAGATGATGGCACCATACTTAATTGCCCATAAGGCGAGATGCTAGCACAAAAAAGTGTCTGTATACATATTTCAATTGGCTCTGCTGAATGCTTATGTGCTATACAAAGCATCAGGAAGAACTGGATCCTTCCTAAAATTCCAGGAAGAGATCATCACAGCCCTTCTGTATCCATAAGGTGCTGTGGTCCTAATTCACAATCCAGATGCAGTGAGCCAGCTGCATGGGAGGCATTTTCTGGATGTCCCCCCTAGTACCCCTACCCAAAGAACACACCAAAGATGTTGTGTCTGTAGGAAATGCAGATTTAGGCGTGACTCCCGCTATTTTTGTCTTTCCTGTCCTGGCCAACCTGGTCTTTGCATCAGGGACTGTTTCCGTCGAACCACACACTAGTAGAGTAATAGTATTGGGTAAAGCACGGCACAGTCGAGGGCACACTTTTCACAAAGTGTCTCGAAAGATGTTGACTATCGCATTTTGAGACACCATAGCCTTGAACAGTTTTTTTTACAGTTAAAAAAAAAAATGTTTAAAAAATAAAGCCAAAAACAGTTTGTCGTTTTCTGTTATTACTCTACTTTACTACTCTTTATACTTTTACTGTACTTAATAATATACTTTTATACTGTAATGTTTTATTGCTACTGTGTTTTCTTGTTAACCATTGTTTGCTTTGCAGGTACGCCTATCAGCTGCAGCACTGATTTGTTTATTTTGACAGTAACAGCGTTTGCTCTCGCCATATACGTAATCAATGATTGTAGCGCTGTAGGAGGTGATTAAAAAGGGCATATATGGCGAAGGGATGCGGTGGACAGAGGGCAGCTCTCCCCTATTCTTCGCCATATTTTTTTTTTTAACACTTTTCTTGGCCACGTCGATCAATGCGAATGGACCAAGAATGGGCTGAACAAAAAAGAAAAAAACATTGCATGTATGCCCATCATTAGAAGTGGGTGGATGCTGGGAGGTCTAATGGTGGGCATACCACACTCTTTCTGGTATAGTTTTTTACAACCAGCGGTCAGCTTTCATGTAAAAGCAATTCTAGCAGATAATTAGCCGCTAGACTGCTTTTACAAGCAGTTGGGAGGGGACTCCCTCCCCCCCCCCCCCCTCCCGCCACCCTTCACAGCTTTATCAAGCTTTCCTGTCCCAGTGGGTAACCCGAGACTGCAGCCGGTGGTTCTGATTGAATGGCTCCAATCATCTCTATGACCCAAGATACTGGAAGCTACGAGCATTTCATGATTTCGGTTTTGACAGATATAAACAACGCCATTGGGAAATTGGGAAAGCATCTTATCACATCAATCTTGGTGTGGTTAGATTCTTTAAGGGCAGAGGAGAGATCTAGAGTCCAATAGACCCTAATTTTTTGAAAAAGAGTACCTGTCACTACTTATTGCTGTCATAGGGGATATTTAAATTCCCTATGATAACAATAAAAATTATTAAAAGAAATGAAAGGGAAGGTGTCAAAATTAAATAAAAAAGAAAAATGGATGATAAAAAATAAATCAAGCAGAGGCCCTATAAAATATGTCTGTTGCAATTTTTATGTCACACAGTATTTATTTGTGCAGCAGTTTTTTGACCGCAGTTTTCAAAGAAATAATACTTTAATGCTCAATAAAAAAAAATCTCCAATTTTTTTTGTATACTGTGAAAGATGTTACGCTGAGTAAATAGATACCTAACATGTCACATTTAAAAATTCCATCTGCCAGTGGGAATGGCCGCAAAATACGGGGCTGAAAATATATAGGTTGCCAGTGTAGAGTTACACAGAAGGTCTAGTGACTGCTTCACAAATGTGGTGCAATCACCGTTTACATATGTGTGCGGGAGGTACGTATGCATTCACATTTGCGTGTAGGCATGAGGGGACCGGAGTGCTTTAAAAAAATTTATTTTAATTTTCTACTGTACAAAACTTTACACTCTTTTTTTTTTATTATTGTATTGTTTTTGGATTAACTTTTTGCTATCAAAAGAGATTGCTCTCAAAAGGGATGAACAACATCCATTGTGACAGCATGGGTCATGACAGGTCTTCTTTATGGAGAGATCTGTAGTTTTAGACCCCAAATCTCTCCTCTGGCCTCCAGTGCAGCCGATCGGACACAAATCATTCTGATCGGCTGCTTTATGGCTGCTAACGGCCAGGCAAACAAAGAAGTGGAACGAGAACTGAAGACATAGTTGTCACTCTGTTTCCAGAGGAACAGCGTCGGTTTCTCTCTCTTCTTTCCATGCAGCTGATGCCACTGATTGCATCACTTCTGGGCTCTGCAATCGGATGGTAGAGCCCGGGAGAGGGGTGGGGCCCCCACTTTCGTCACCTGCAGAAGTGATTGAGTGGCTTTTTAGCCATTCAAATCACTTCTGCTACAGTCAGAATCACAGATTGAAAAATGTAATACTGGGATGATGCCTGTAGGTGCAGGCATCATCCAGGTATACCTGCCGCAAACAAAGGACGTCCCACAGGTAGCAGATGGTTAAGAAGTCAAATTTGGCAGTATCTGAAACAAAAACTATTATTCCTCCATGTAAGAAATCATTTTCAGACTTGCAGTGAACAATCACGTTTGGAGAAGGAAAACTTGATTGTTGTCACTGTGGTACAACATAGTTCTTAGTAGACACTTTGATAACCGAGGTGCATTGTGATTAATCTTCATAGATCATTTTTCAAAATGTGTCACCAACACTTGCTTGATTAAAATCTATACCAACAAAATTGTTTTCACCTGTAATGTATAAAAAAATCTTTTCTTTGCTACTTGCACACAGGGACAGTTGGCAGAGACGTACTACGGAAATTGTTGCAATCGATGCATTTCACTTCCGACATTATCTTGATCAGTTTACCCCGGACAAGATAAAACGAGAACTAAACAAGGCATGTATTTCTGTTTTTTTTTTTTTTTTTTAAACATGATTTTATCAGTATTTGATAATATTGCCATCCACTGCTTACTGTTCATAAATGATACGACTAAATCATACTCTGATTTAGAGCCTCTTCAGACCTATCCAGTCCAATGTGTGTTAATGCAAGCATGTTCTGCTACACTTGACTGCACAAGGCACAATGGACTTATAAATAGGCCTCAAGGTTGGTGGTCAGTAGGATGAGGAATAGTGCCCCATCATTGGTGTCAGTGGGAGGAATAGTGCCCCATCATTGGTGTCAGTGGGAGGAATAGTGCCCCATTGCTGGTGTCAGTGGGAGGAATATTGCCTTATTGCTGGTATCAGTGGAAGAAATCGTGCCCATTGCTGGTGTCAGTGGGCGAAATAGCGCCACATTGCTGGTGTCAGTGGACGGACTAGCGCCACATTGCTGGTGTCAGTGGACGGAATAGCGCCACATTGCTGGTGTCAGTGGGTGGAATAGGGACCCTTCATCTGTGTCGTAGGAGGAGTAGTGCCTCATCATTGGTGTCAGATGGAGGGATAATGCCCTATCATTCATATTAGTGCAAGGAATAGTGCCCCATCATTCATATCAGTGGGAGGAATGGTGCCCCGTCATTGGTGTCAGTGGGAGGAATATTGCCCCATCATTGGTATTAGGGGGAGGAATAGTATTCCATCATTGGTGTTAGTGAGCAGAATAATGCCCCTTCATTGGGGTCAATGGCAGTAATAGTGCCCCAATTATTGATACTTGTGCAGGGAATAGTGCCCTAATCATTGATACTAGTGCAAGGAATAATGCCCCATCAGTAGTGTCAGTGGCAAAAAAAATGTATCACAGTTTGTGTCAGTGGAATAGCGCCTTGTATCATTGGGAGGGATAGTGACCCAATGGCCGGATAAGGGCTAGCAAAGGGCTGCATCTGCCCTCAGGCCGCAGTTTAGAGACCACTGCTTTAGTGCATTGGGGTACCAGTAAAAACAAAGGAGCCTATACTAATGCTTGCATGAGTTGTGAATTGACTCTAAGTGATAAATCACCTTGTGAGTGTATATGAATACCCCTTGGTATTGTTTTGTTCTAATTTATACAAATTTTAAATTTGTTCTTTGATCCTACTTGCAGATACACTGAAGCATGAAAGGAAAGTTGCACAGAATTGTGCAAAGGAAGGGATCACTATTATAACCTACATTGACTTCTAAAAATTGCAGAACAAGTGACCCTCTCAGCCATTTCAAACTTTTAATAAAATAGAATAAAAGTAATAAAAATGTAATATAATGCAATAATAATATAATAATAATAATAATATAATATAATAATTCCCAGTCCAAAGATGTGGTGGTTGCACTAGTTTTCATTTTTCAGGCTAAGAACACTTTGACAATTATAGAAAATACCTGTTGATCTTGCCAGAAATGCAGTGACCTTGTACAGTGGATATAAAAAGTCTACAAACCCCTGTTAAAATGTCAGTTTTCTGTGATGTAAAAAAATGAGACAAAGCAAAGTAATTTCAGAACATTTTCCACCTTTTTATTATGACCTATAAACTGTACAACTACAAATAATATGGTTGCATAAGTGTGCACACCCTTAAACTAATACTTTGTTGAAGCACCTTTTGATTTTATTACAGCACTCAGTATTTTTGGGTATGAGTCTATCAGCATGGCAAATCTTGACTTGGCAATATTTGCCCTCTCTTCTTTGCAAAAACACTCAAAATCTGTCAGATTGCGAGGGCATCTCCTGTGCACAGCTCTCTTCAGATCACCCCACAGATTTTCAATCGGATTCGGGTTTGGGCTCTGGCTGGCCTATTGCAAAACTTGAATCTTCTTCTGATCAAGCCAATGCTTTCTAGATTTGGATGAATGCTTTGGGTCGTTGTCATGCTGAAAGATGAAGTTCCTCTTCATGTTCAGCTTTCTAGCAGAAGCCTGAAGGTTTTGTGCCAATATTGACTAGTGTTTGGAATTGTTCATAATTCCCTCTACCTTGACTAAGGCCCAGCTAAAGAAAAACAGCCCCAAAGCATGATGCTGCAACCACGTGCTTCACTCTGGGTATGGTGTTCTTTTGGTGATGTGCAGAGATGTTTTTGTGCCAAACATGTCTTTTGGAATTATGGCTGAAAAGTTAAACCTTGGTTTAATCAGACCATAATGCCCCTTTGACACCTGCCTTCTCCGTTGGCGGACTCTGTTTTTCTCAGCGGGGATCGATCCGCCGATCCCCGCTGAGCAGGCGGATGACAGCTCTGTCTCCGCTCTGTGTGCGGAGACGGAGGTGTCAGATCCCGGCTGTCCTCTATGGGGGAATCGGATGAGAACAGACCGCCTGTCCATTCTCATCCGATCCGCCAGACTGATGGAAAATAGGGTTTCCATCCGTCTGGATTTGACGGACAGGATCGGATGTCAGCGGACATGTCTCTGCTGACATCCGCTGCCCCATAGAGATGCATGGAGCATCCGTTCAGATCCGCCTGAAAAACTGACAGGCAGATCTGAACGGTCCGCATGTGTGAAAGGGGCAAACACATTTTCTCTTTCATTCATTGACGAACACAGCTCCATATCTTCTTGACCCTTGGGTTTATGCTGCCCCCTACAGGAGTAGGACACTAGGCGGAAAAAAGTTCAACTATGCTCATAGGGCAGTCCCAGGGGGTATACTCCCACTTCCTGCTATAGGTCTTCAGTTTTTTTCTGCCTAGTCAGGAGTAAGGACCTAGTTCCTTGCTGGGATCTCTGGTCCTAGCATTTTTTTCCTTTTAAATTGAATTTTTATTTTTGCCTCTTTTTTATTATTTTCTGTTCCTGTGAGAACTACAATCAATTCTGTTCCTGCAAGAACTACTGTCAACTGCTGGACTGGGGGACGGACTGGATATCCTAGATCCTTACAATCCCCGCAGTCCGACCAGGGAGCGCGACCCAACCACAGCTCCGCTCTAGGTCGACCACGATATAGTCCCACTGGATGGAGTAAAACTCCCCGCGAGGACGCATAGCCCTGTTCACGACCTGAGTCGCAGCATGCCTCTGGCCCGCAGCACCCCCATTCCAAGATGGTGCGGTGGACTGCCTGGGGTGGTGCCCCCCTGGTTCCAAGGCGTGGTAATTAGTGTCCCCCCTCCCCTCTGGTGTTTTTTTGGGGTGGACTTGGGCCCCTCCCTGGGTTAGTAGGACCCCCGAGTGCCCTTTCTTCCCACATAGCACACATAGCGCTCCCCCTCACTATCGGGGTCCCTCTGTGGACCACCCCCCATTCACCTACACCCCCATTACTTGATTCCTTGGAGCAAGTGTCACCACCTGACCCCCTCTGTGGCTGCGGGGCCCTCTGGGTCCCAGCTTGCTTTTTCTGCAATGACGGCGGTCCTGCAGTCACTAGTGTCCAAGGTAGATATGGCCCTCTAAAATAGGACTAGCAAAAAGGGCCCCCCGCCTTCACCTACATTCTCTTATCTCCTCAGATTCTGAGATTGATTCGGCTGCTGCAGACGCGGGTCACCCTAATGGGTCTGCGTCCACACACCCTAAGTTCTGCTAGTGAGGATGATTCCTCTTCCCACTACCGCTGCGCATAAAAAAGCCGCTAGTGGATGCACGGATTGTATCAGTACGGGAAACTTGGAAATTGGAGGACACATCTACTGCTGCGCCGGTACATTTTGGTACCCGCAGAGCATCAAAGGCGACAAAGGTATTTCCCTTTCCTGCCTATTTCGACAACATTGTCCCAAGTCAGTGGGTTCCCCAAAAAGCACTCGGGGAACCTAAGCGTTTCGCTAGAAGGTATCCTTTTGAAGAGTCCCTGGTAAAGAAACTGACAGTACCACCTGTGGTGGACTCTCAGCTTTTTAGGTTAAATAAAGCCATCCTTCTCCCACTGGAGGACTCTCCGTCCTTTAAGAAACCTTTTGACAAGAGAGCTGAATCTCTGGTCCAATACCTTTTTACCATGGCCAGTTCCATTCTGAGGCAGTAGTTTGCCATAACCTTGGTTTCCCAGACCTAAAGGAATGGGCAAAGCTTCTGCGCCAGGTTTGGAAGCCTCCTCCTGACCTGGTGGACCAGTTGGTCCAAGGGTTGCAGTATATCTGTGATGCCACTCTGGATGTGGCCCCCTTAGCCTGCAGGGTGTCCGTGACGGCTGTGACCCTTCACCGCATGATATGGCTGAAATATTGGTCTGCAGACCAGGCTTCCAAGAAGTTACTGACTTATCTCCCCTTTGTAGGAGATCGCCTGTTCGGAGCTTCCATAGAGGAGATCATTAGGGTCTTACAGGAGGTAAGAGTACTCTGCTTTCACAGACTACCAAGAGCGAAGAGTCTCGTCGCAAACGTGGTTCCTTCTTCTTGGCCCATAAGCGGCCCTTCTGTCCCTCGGGATCTCAGGACAAGGGAAATCCACCCGAAAAAAACGCAGGAGGTTTCAAGAAGCCCTGGCCTGGTAAGCCGAGAGCGGGTTCCTCCAGACCTGCAGACAAGCCCACTTCTGCCTGAAGGGGCGCCCTTACCCGTATCTGAGGTGGGGGGGACTTCTTTGGGTGGATGTTCGTGGGCGAGAAGCACTATCAATTCGTGGCTTTACCCTTTGGTCTCGCCTTGGCTACTCGGGTGTTTATAAAAGTTTTAGCCCCAGTGTTAGCATTGCTACGACAGAAGGGGATTGTGGTACTGGTGTACCTGGACGACCTCCTTCTGCGAGCAGATTCTCCACATGCCTTGAGAGTCAATCTGGACTTTTCTGTGCAAACCTTGCAAGTGTTCGGATGGAAACTGAATTTCCAAAAATCTGCTCTGGTCCCATCCGCCAAATTGAACTACCGACCCTGGACTCAGCCTCAGCCTGGGTGCTGTCTTCCAGAGGTGAAACTCCAGAAATTGTAGGATGTGATTCGGCTCCTGTTGTCCAAACTGAGGTCATTTCTCAGAACTTGCATGCAAGTGCTGGGTCTGATGGTCTCCACCTTTTGAGGCGTTTGTTTGCTCAGTTCCATATCAGACCTCTGCAAAGAGAGATTCTTGCCAAATGGAACAAGAATCCACAGTCTCTAAGACAATGTGATTGTGTTGACCCAGTGTACAAGGGGGGCCCTAATCTGGTGGCTCCGTTCTCCGGTGCTTTGACAGGGAAAATCCTTTCCCCCCCCCCCTTTATTGGACAGTGGTCACCACAGGTGCCAGCCTGTCCAGGTGGGGAGGCATCTTGGGCAGGGATTGTGCTCAGGGGGTTTGGACTTTGGAGGAGTCTAGTCTGCCAATCAATATCTTGGAAATTCAGGCCAACAGGCTTGCCTGTCCCAATAGACGAATTGTCTGCAGGGGCGCTCAGTAAGGATTCAATTAGACAATGCCACAGCTGTGGCATATGTCAATCATCAAGGGGGCACCAAAAGTGTCCTAGCAGCCCAGGAAGTAGCCGGCATTCCAAGGTGGGCAGAACGCTTTGCTCTGGCCCTCTCTGCTGTGCATATTCCAGGGGTGGAAAATTGACAGGTTGACTACCTCAGTTGGCAGGTGTTGGATCAGGGAGAAAGGTCTCTTCACCCGGAGGTGTTTCATCAACTGTCTCTCCTGTGGGGGGACTCCCGATATGGACCCATTGGCCTCTCGTCTCAAAAGGAAGGTACAGAGGTTCGTTGCAAGGTCTCGGGATCACCTGGCCGACGCCACAGACACTCTGGTGGTCCCTTGGGGCCAGTATCGTCTGATGTACACTTTTCCTTCAATAACACTTCTGCAGCGACTTCTTCGAATAATCGAGGCAGAAGGGATTCTGGTCATCCTAGTGGCCCCAAACTGGCCTTGGTCTTGGCCAGTCTTGGTACTCAGAACTAGTACAGCTGGTCGCCGAGACTCCCTCTCAGTGAAGATCTTTTAGCACATGGGCCGATCTTCTATCCTGCTTTACAGTCGCTAGCTTTAACAGATTGGCTATTGAAAGCCAGGTGCTGAAAGATAAAGAGTGTCTGAATCTGTGATTTCTATGCTGTTAACATCTAGAAAATCTACTTCTAGGAAGATTTATCATCGAGTCTGGAGGGTGTGCATTGCTTGGTGTGAGTCCCGGGGGGGGGGGGTCCCCTCCCATTCCTTTTCTGTGTCTCGCATCTTGGACTTTCTCCAAAGAGGTGTAGATCAGCATTTGGCCTTGGGTACCATCAAAGGCCAGAATTTGGCCCTGGTTACATAGTAGTATGTGGTGGTTTTCTTTTAATTCCAGTTGGCCACGTATTCCTTGGTTCACACTTTTGTCCAGGGAGTCCGCCACCTGGCTCCCCCGGTGAGGTCTCCATTGCTTCCGTGGGACCGCAGTTTGGTGCTATTGGTTCTTCAGAAACTGCCTTTTGAAAATATTTGTGAGCTTAATCTGCTTTGTTACAGAAGGTAGCCTTCTTGGTAGCTATTACTTTCTGCACGCAGGATGTCGGAGTTGGCTGTGTTGTCTTGTCGTTCACCTTACCAGGTGGTTCACAGAGACAAAGTGATGCTTTGTCCCGGCCAGTCGTTCCTTCCTAAGGTCGTCTCTGGTTTCCATTTAAATGAAGACATTGTGTTGCCTATCTTGTGCCGTAAGCCTTAGCACCCTAAAGAGATTGCCTTACATTCTTTGAATGTGGTTCGGGCAATCAGGATGTACCTGGCGGCAACTGAGTCGCCATGAAAATCCGATTCCCTGTATGTCCTAATGGATGGACCCCGTAAGGGGCTGGCCGGGTCTGCTGCGACTGTTTGCAGATGGATCAGGCAGACGGTGGTGCAGGCCTATTCCATTAAGGTCAGGATCCTACTTTCCCTGTTGAGGCGCATTCTACGAGGGTGCTTAGTGCCTCTTGGGCCTTCCATCATCAGGCTTAGTGGTGCAGGTTTTGCAAGGCAGCCACCTGGTCGTCCATGCACACTTTCACAAAATTTTATAAGGTTGATGTGTTGGCATCTGCGGATGCTACCTTTGGCCGCAAGGTTTTGCAGACCGCTGTTGGAGAGGATTAGTCCTCTTTGATGGTGTATTTCTTTTGTCAGGTGAGCTCCAGTTGGTTCCTGGTTGAGCTCCTGTTTTCCCTGGTTGGCTACGTTTAGCCTTTGGGAAGTATGTTTATTGCTGTGTTGTTCCCACCCCTCATGTAGACACTGCTTTGGGACGTCCCAAGGGTCAAGAAGATATGAAGCTGTGTCCGTCAAGGAACGAAAGAGAAAACTGTTTTTTGGTCTTCCATCTTTCCACTCTACCCCATAGCCTAGACATATGAAGAATACGGGAGATTGTTGTCACATGTAACACACAGCCAGTACTTGCCAGATATTTCTGCAGCTACTTTAATGCAGCCTACCTGACCAGTTTTCTTCTCCTCTTTTCATCCGTTTTGGAGGATGTCCAGTTCTTGGTAATGTCACTGTTGTGCCATTTTTTTCTCCACTTGATAACTGTTTTTACGGTGTTCCATGGTATATCTAATACCTTAGAAATTCTTTTTACCCTTCTCCTGACTAATACCTTTTAACAGAGATCCCTCTAAAGCTTTTGGAAGCTTTCTGCGGACCATAGCTTTTGCCGTAGGATGCGACTAGGAGAATCTCAAGAAAGACCTACTAGAACAGCTGAATTTTATTTGGGGTTAATCAGAGGCACTTTAAAATGATGGCAGGTGTGTACTGACTCCTATTTAACATGGGTTTGAATGTGTTTGCTTAAGGCCCCTTTCACACTAGCGGACCATTAGATCCGCCTGTCAGTTTTTCAAGCGGATCTGAAGGGATGCCCCATGCATCTCTATGGGGCATCGGATGTCAGCGGAGACATGTCCGCTGACATCTGACCTGATCCGGTCTGTCAAATCTGGACGGATGGAAACCCTATTTTCCATCCGTCCAGCGGACCAGATGAGAACGGACAGGCGGACCGTTCTCATCCGATTCCCCCATAGAGAACAGCGGGGACCTGACAGCTCCATCTCCGCACACAGCGCAGAGACAGAGCTGTCATCCGCCTGCTCAGCGGTGGATCAGCGGATCGATCCGCTGAGAAAAACCGAGTCCGCCGACGGACTCCCATGTGTGAAAGGGGCCTAATTCTGAACACCGCTACATACCCAGTCATTTATGCGACCAATAGTTTTTGTATTTTTACTCCCTCCTAAACAATTTCAGATATTTTTTTTCAATTGAGTTGTGCAGTTTATAGGTCACATTAAAGGTGGATAAAGTTCTGAAAGTATTTCTTTGTGTCATTTTTTTTAACATCACAGAAAGCTGGCATTTTATATCCTCTGTACTTTTCCATGAATTGAACAGATATATCAAATTGACTTCCTTCCAAAGCCAACCAGTTGGCTACTGTGCCCCTTAGGTTATCTAGCTAAGACATCAGTGGCGGCTGGTGCTCAAATTTTTTAGGGGGGGGGGGGGGGGCGCAAACAGAAAAATGTAATAGGCATTGCTTTGCGGCAAAAAACGCTGTAAAAAATTGCGTGACATTGAGGTTGCAAAAGTGTGAAAGGGGCCTTCAGTAATTAAGGTATAGCGTGCCCCCTTTCAATGCAGAGAGACCAGCGTGCCCCCTTTCAATGCAGTGACCGGCGTACATGTCCCCTTTCAATGCAGTGACTGGCGTACATGTCCCCTTTCAATGCAGTGACCGGCGTACATGTCCCCTTTCAATGCAGTGACCGGCGTACATGTCCCCTTTCAATGCAGTGACTGGCGTACATGTCCCCTTTCAATGCAGTGACCGGCGTACATGCCCCCTTTCAATGCAGTGACCGGCGTACATGCCCCCTTTCAATGCAGTGACCAGCGTACATGCCCCCTTTCAATGCAGTGACCAGCGTACATGCCCTTTTTAATGCAGTGACCAGTGTACATGCCCCTTTCAATGCAGTGACCAACGTACATGCCCTCTTTCAATGCAGTGACCAGCGTACATGCCCCCTTCAATGCAGTGACAAGCGTACATGCCCCCTTTCAATGCAGTGACCAGCGTACATGCCCCCTTTCAATGCAGTGACCAGCGTACATGCCCCCTTTCAATGCAGTGACCAGCGTACATGCCCCTTTCAATGCAGTGACCAGCGTACATGCCCCCTTTCAATGCAGTGACCAGCGTACATGCCCCTTTCAATGCAGTGACCAGCATACATGCCTCCTTTCAATGCAGTGACCAGCATACATGAGCACACTGAGTCTGAGGCATCACTTAATTTACCTCCGTCACGACGACCGGACCGAGTCGACTCACACTGCCTGGTGCATGGTGACGTGCTGATGCTGACGGCCGGGACTACTCTGGAGACGAGCGACCTCTTCTCCTCTTCTTCCTCCTCGATCACGCGCGCCGGCCCGCAGCTCCTCCTCTCTGAGTCCATCTGACGGCGGGCAGGAAGGTGATGACATGACACCGGGACGGTGAGTGACTGATGCACGCACTGCCCCCACGCGACGTCACACGGGATGTCCTCCTGTATGATTGGTCCAGGCTGGAGTCTGGACCAATCACAGCCAGGACAGCACTACAGTGGGGAGTGTTGGGGCGCATTGCTCTGCGCCCAATGACCCCCAGAAGGCTGCCAATTGGCGCCTCTGCCTGGTGCACGTGAGGTGCAAAACCCCACCCCCATAGACCGTAGTAGATTCGGCTCCCCTAGTGGGCTGCAAATGTTAATTTTTTTTTTCTTTGGCACAGATTGGGGGGCGGCGCCCCCTATGAACCGGCCGCCACTGTAAGACATGTCTGTAGTACTGTCCTTAGTGTGACAATCATGGTGCTCCATGCCATGACAATAATATGTAAGCTGCAATTGCTGACTTTCTGAAATTCTCAGTTGGCTAGCTGTGAAGCAGAACCAGAAATTGGAGCAAATAACTAACGCTGACTTGACTGGCTTGGCACACACTTAAGTCTGAGACACGCATATATTAAAGCCAGAGAATGTACATGTTTAAGAAGTAACCAACATTGCCGACTGAGGTTAGCAGTGACAGCTTACATTATTTTCTCATGTCAGGTTTCCTGCACCTTTTTGTTCTCAGGACCTTACTTCTGACCTCCACTGTAATGCTGCCCACTAGCAGAATCAGTGACCTAAATATGAGGCTGGGGAGAAATCAAGTGCTATAACCTCCAGTGGTAAATGTATAAATGAAAAGCTCACCTTGTTCTCATGTTTTCATACAGTAAATCTGTATGTTCATGCAGCAGTGGCTATAGTCTGTTAAACATGTTTCACTATGAGGATATTCTACTGTATGTCAACTGATCAAGCTGCAGTAAATCATGCTCTGTCCATGTATTTTACTAGTTCTGAACATAATTCAGAGGAATTGTATATTTGATGTTGTCTGCGCATTTGTACAGTCTGCCCTTGGTCACTTTTTGATACCTTAGAATGTGACTCTATTCATTCTTTATTATTATGTCCTAATAGCTTGTCTGGCTCAGCAGTTATTTTTTTTTTTTTAATGCCTGCTGCTAACTTCTTATTGTGCCCATGTTTTAGAGCAAGGTGGAAAATGGTTTTCCCTGCATCTTATGGTTCTTAATTACTATGTTAAATAACTTTCAGTCTTGAAAAATACATTATGGTACCCCACGGCAATCTTCTACCCCCTCTTTTTTTTGACGGCACAGCAAACACTCCCTTTAATCAGTCATCTAGTTATGTTGTGTGCATTGTTAAAACATTGATTTTCATTACTCCTTTCCGCAGGTAAAATATTAGCCCACGTAAAATATAGAAAGCCCCTTTCTAATCAGTCAGCAACTCTGTGAGAGAAGTACATTTCCATTTCCAAGCTATTGCTCTGGTTAAGATAGATTTTGTTTTGAAATCTTGCGTCCCATTAATAACAGCACATCGATCATTCAAAAATGCTCCTAAAAAGAAAAGGCATAAATAAAGAAGGCACAGGAGCAACTTATCCATTTTAAGTGTGCTTGTGACAGCTTAATTGGTAGAGCAGATTCGCTAACAGTTAAATTCATTTCAAGTCTGGCTAGAAGATCTTCGTCATCTGAACAACTTAGCTGCCACTGGCTCATTATTTAGACTGGGATTGGCTTGAGAACGGATGACTATGGCTCTCCACTGAGTTTCCTAGACCCGTCTTTTTTAAAACATAATGTTTTATTTAAAAGGAATCTTTCACGTGGTAGTAGTAGAAACTATTACCTGAAACAGAAAAAAATTGGATTTTTTTCCAGGAAACAAAAATAAAGCGGTTTGTTGTAATGTTTCTGTTAGTGATTCTGTGAAGTGCATTTTCGCAAAAGACTGCTGTGTTATTATTTGGCCATCTAAAACCTACCAAAGCCAGATATTTCACAAACACTTGGGTAAATGATTACAATTACCACATTCCTGGTGCACCAAAAGGCTAATGTTTGATAGATTGCTGGAGGCTGCGTGTCAGGTCTTTACTGCGGATGTCTAATGCATACAGTCAATAGGAAAGCTTCATTACTTGTCAGAAAGCTGCTGATGTTAACCCCTTTGGGGGATCTATTTAACATGGCTGAGGTCAGCTGCCTGACAAAGTGGCCACTGTAGTGATTTGGTAACAATGTGCTGAAGGCTTATCTCAAACGGAATATCTCAGCATTAATGCACGGTTTAAGATCTATGGTGAAACAACTGAGGCTTTATATTTTTGTTCATTAACAATTCTCGAATGGCCTTATGCGTTAGTCTCATGCTTGTACATGACGCACGCACTCAGCGGATTGACAGACACCAGCCTCCTCAGTGGGATCCTTCCCCCAAGGCTCTCTCCCCTGAGACTTGCGGGGATCCCTTTGGGCTGCTGGCTTTCGATCTGCTGTTTAGGGGGAATTTTCCTCCAGTTCAGATTTTTAAGTTCCGGTACGGTTACGGCCTACCGACCCTGGTTTATTCTTTTTTGTTACATGTTTATGGTAACTACTAATTATGATAAACTATATGCAAATGTCTTGAGATATATACACAAGATGCCTTGTATTCACCTTTGTAACGAGAATTTATGTCATTACCATGCCCTGCTTAGCCTCAGCTGGGTTTGGGTTCTGACAAAATGCACTACCACTTTTTTCAACTCTCATGATGTCACTCCCACATTTCGGGCTACTTTGGACGGGTGGAACGCCTGGTCATTAAGTTTGCACCTCTCCTTTAACACTATGTCATTGCCAAAGGAACTTCAACACACATTTAAATATGGCAATTAAAGTAATCTCCCACAATGTCCAGGGATTCAACTCCCCTAATAAACGCAATAAGGCGTTCCACCAGTTCAAACGCCTTAATGCAAAAATCTTGTTACTACAAGAAACTCATTTTGCAGTCAATAATCACCCTAAATTTTTTAATAAATCATATAATCAATCCTTTTACACCACCTTCTCCTCTAAAAGCAGAGGTGTGGCTATCTTCATTCACAACTCCCTCCCACTTGAAATTCAGGATTGCTATAAGGACCCAGAGAGCCGTTTCATAATCATCAGGGGTCGCATCCTGGGTAAAGCGTTAACAATTGCAAACCTATATGCTCCTAATGGTGCTACGGTAAAATTCTTTCTTGACTTTTTCACTGAATTGGAGAAACTTCACTCTTCCCACATAATACTAGGGGGGGATTTCAATATGGTTGCCCATCCAACCCTAGATAGGAGCAACCCCTCTCCCTCCTCTAAGACTTTCCCTAAAATTTTGGAACGAAAACTCAACACTCTTCAACTAGTTGACACCTGGAGATGTTTAAATATGGGTGCTAGGGAGTACACATTCTACTCTAACCCCCACAACACCTCAGCCAGAATAGACTATGTGTATGCATCTCAGGTGGTACTGGCAAATTCTGTTTCTGCAGATATATTCCCGTGTGTATGGTCGGACCATCACATGGTGATATATGACACGAAGGGTATAGGCCTCTCCCCCACTCCATTTTCATGGAGACTAAACGACTCAATACTGGCGAATATTCAGGATTCCAAAGAGGTCTCGGATTCTCTTACAGAATTTTTCGGGCTCAATCCCATTGACGACACCTCTATACAGAATACATGGGTAGCACACAAAGCATTTATTAGAGGAAGACTAATTGAATTGGCGGCTAGGAAAAATCGTTTGCGTACCACCAAAATACAAACCCTGACCAAAGATCTTCAAACTCTTTATAAAAATTACAATACACTGCATGACATGAACACCAGAACCTGTATTGATCAAAAAAGGAAAGAACTGAATGACATACTCTCTGAAAATGCCGAGAAATCCCTTAAATACACTAGATCCAAATTCCTTTTGTATGGAAATTCTTCTTCCACAATGCTTGCCAGAAAATTAAATCAATCTGTCAGACCACCACATGTATATAAGCTAAACACGTCTTCAGGCTTGACTACCTCCCATCCCAAGGAAGTCATGGATATTTTTGAAAAGTTTTATTCAAACCTTTTATCCCCTCCATCTTCATTAGCCCCACTAGACTCCCAGAAATGGCTAGATGAAATTCCAATACCCTCTATATCGGAATCGGACTATGAACGGTTAAATGCCCCGATCACGGACACTGAAGTTGAACTGGTCATTAAATCTCTCCGCAATTCCTCAGCCCCGGGACCAGATGGATTTTCTGCCATCTACTTTAAAACTTTCTCTCAAACTCTTGCCCCTAAACTTTCTCAGTTATTCAATCACATATTAAAAGGCCACGAGTTCCCTGAAGAGATGTCTTTTGCTAATATGGTATTACTTCCAAAACCCAATAAAGATCTTTCCAGTCCCCAGAATTTCAGGCCAATCTCAATTATTAACAACGATCTAAAACTATTTAGTAAAATTCTTGCAGCCAGACTATCAACTATAATCCACAAGCTCATCTCCACCTTCCAATCAGGCTTTATTCCAAACCGCCAAATTACGGATAATATTAGATTGGCCTGTAACGTCATACAAGATGCTAACCTACACAAAAAACAATTATTACTATTGGGTCTTGACATTCACAAGGCCTTTGACAGTGTTTCCTGGGATTACCTTAAACATCTCCTCCCCAGATTTGGACTCACAGGCGAGTTTCTAAATGGTTTCATGGCCCTTTATAAAAACCCCAAAACCAGGATTAGAATGACAGGTTGTAATTCCAACTTCTTCCCGCTAGGCAGGGGCACTAGACAGGGATGTCCCCTATCCCCCCTGCTATTTGCCCTGGCCATTGAACCTCTCTCTATAGCTATCAGAAGACATGATGGGGTGAGGGGATATGAGAAGGGCGGAGAATCATATAAATTAAGCCTTTATGCAGACGATGCTATACTTTTTATTCCGGATCCTTTGCGCTCGCTACCAAATTTGTTGACAATTTTGGAGAAGTTCGCAGGAGTATCGGGTCTAACTATTAATATGTCAAAATCTATTGCGTTACCAATTAACTTTCCTCCGCAAGACATCCTAAGCCTAAAAGATGTATTTCCCTTTGTGTGGGCTTCCGAATCCATCCCTTATCTTGGGATACAGTTATGCAAAGAATATAAATCATTATTCCAATCCAACTTCCCTCCCTTAATGACCAAGATTCGTAGTCTACTACAAATATGGTCCTCTTATCATCTGTCCTTTTTGGGGAAGATAACAGCAGTTAAGATGACCATCCTTCCTAAAATGTTATATCTTTTTCGAGCTCTACCTATAAGTCTCACCAAACGGTTCATCTCCAAACTTCAATCACTTGTCAATAAATTTATTTGGGGTAACAAAAAATCCAGATATGCCGCTAACATTCTTTATCGACACCAACGATCGGGGGGTTTGGGTCTCCCTCAGATTTGGCCATATTACATAAGTTGTAGGCTCTCCCAGCTTGGATACTGGCACACTCAACCTACGAACTCTCCATGGGTTTCGTTTGAGGCACAATCTATTGCTCCATTTCATCTAGCCGGTCTGCTATGGGACCCAACAATCCCTATACGTGGAATTTCTACCCGTAATTCCGTGGTTTCAGACTCCCTTAAAGTTTGGAGATCTGCAAATAAGCATAGTTCTTTAACATCCACTCCTCAATTGGGTGCTTCATTTTTGGGGGACCCCAGATTCAAGGAAGCATTTCATTCTCCTCACCAATTTACGTGGTGGTCTAAAAACAAACTGACCACGTTATTTGACCTTTTTGATGGAGGAATCATGTACTCATTTGAGCATTTGACAGAACACAAGAACGTTCCTTCATCTGAAAAATTAAACTACGATTTAATCAAGAGTTACTTCACCTCCTATCATGCTCAGCCATCTGGAACTCCCCTCAGTTCCTTTGAGCGAATATGCCTGGAAAACCCCCTTGGGGGAGGCCACATCTCTACCTTATACTCCACCCTAAATCCGCATGATACTGAGACTAAACTGAAATACATGACGGATTGGGAATTGGAGTTGCGGGAAACCATTACGGCTAGGGATTGGCAAAACATGTGGTCGAACCTACGCGGCTCGACAAGATCACTGGGAGTTAGGGAGACAGCCGTGAAACTCTTTACTAGATGTTATTATACACCTGAAAAACTGAATAGAATTTATCCAGATATCTCCTCGAACTGTTTTAGAGGATGCAATGATACAGGTTCGTTTAAACACATATTCTGGGACTGTCCTAAAATACAAGACACATGGTCGGAAATATTCCACGCATGCGCGAAAATTACAGGTAAAAACCTTACACTCACTCCATCACAATGTCTATTGTTTCAGGGCATCCCAGACGTTTCCAAACCATTAACCCGTCTGATACATACGCTATGTGTCGCAATGTTATGGTCTATTACCAAACAATGGAAAGAACCCAATGTACCATATGCTCTGGTTAATCACAGAATAGAAGATATTAAATCTATGGAAGCATATCATCATTCTATTACGAATTCCAAAAACACATGGGATCAAAAATGGAACCCCTGGTTCATTTATAAATGCTCAATTAATATGGGATACGCTCCTGGCTTCCCTATGTGCTGGAAGGATGGTCTCTTTTGCCACACTAATGGTTGACCGGACAGGGCGTCCCCTCTTGAGGCAGACGGGAGGCCCATCATAAGTCCTACTGATCTTGTGTATATCTACACTATCCCAGATATAAAGTCGTTTTCTGTTACTTTTTTTTTAGAAGTATTAGCTCTATCACACATGTTTTCACATGGCTTAACAGGTAAAATCCTACCTTATCTCTACCTGTCAGACTTGAAACGCCTTCTTTATGATGATGTTAACATATTCTTAACTTTACACTCTTAAGTTGGTTACTGTTTATATCTCTCATTATTATAGACATGAGATGTTCATACGGCTCTTGTAATACTGATATTTTATCATTGACAATGCATATATATTTTTGTATTCATTTACATTCAATAAACGTTTATAATCAAAAAAAAAAAGATCTATGGTGAAGAGACATTGTAGTCCTAAATAAGAAAAATTCAGTTTTTCTTTTGTTCATTGACGGACGCAGCTCCTTATCTTCTTGACCATTGAGTTATACTGCCCCCTACAGGAGTAGGACCTAGTTCCTTGCTGGGATCTCTGGTCCTGGCAATTTTTTCCTTTTAAATGGAACTTTTTCCTATCTTTGATATTTTGTTCCTGTGAGAATCTACATTCAATTGCCAGACTGGGCGACGGACTGGATAATCTAGATTCAGAGGGTCCCCCCAGTCTGGCCAGCGAGCACGCGCATGCCTTAGCTCCACGCTAGGTTGGCCGCAACATAGCCCCACTGGACAGGGGCTGTTCTGCGAGTTAAACATCTTGCGAGGGCGCATACGACCTAGCCTCGACCTGAGTCACCGCATTCCTCCTGGCCGACAGACCCCCCATTCCAATGGAGAGGTGGTCTGTCTGGAGCGGTGCCCACCCCGTTTCCTCGTATGGTAAGTAGTTGTCCCCCCTATTTCCCTGGAGGGTTTTGGGGTGTACGTGGGCCCCTCCCTGGGATGGTGAGAACCCCCGGGTTTCCCTCCTTCCCAGCCCCTCTAAAATTTTGGGGGTCATTGTGGGTCCTCCAGCCCCCCCTCCCTGTGTGGGGTTTTGAGCAGGCTTTTGCCTCATGCTCTTAAGGGGGCTTGTTGGAGCCTCCCTGGGGGTTGGTGCCTAGGGTGGAGTTTTTCTCTAGGCTCCCTATTGCAGTTGTTGGGCTGGGGGAGAAGATGGTTTAGCATTAGCATCACGGGGCCAGATCCGGCCCAAAATGTAGGCTACGACTTACTGGTCGGGAGCTATGTGGGGTAACCCCAGTGGGGGTGGCTGAAGCCACTACCCCCTTGGTGGTTGGCTCCGCTGGGGTTCGCGCCCAATCGGCTGAGCGTCCATGAAAATTTAGCCCCCGGCTGCAGCCGAGTCGGGCGCCTCTGCTGGAGTGGTGGCCCCAGTGGGGTTAGCTGAAGCTCCCACTCTTCCTTTGGACATTTGCCTGGCTGGGATCCGTGCACTTGCAGCTGGGCCTCCACAAAAATGAAAGCCGTGGTTGCAGCCTACTAGGCCATGCGGCCAGCTTGGCGCCTCCATTGGAAGGGGTGGCGATGTGGGGGCCGTTTATTTTTTGATGGCAGCCATGCCACCTTTATTGTATAGGGCACCTGCCCTTTTGTTAGCACTGCAAGACCATCAAGTTTTCCTGCCTGCACGTTCGCCTCACAGCGGGAGGCCCCTTTTTAAGGGGGCTATTTCCTATTATGGGGGCCTCTATGGAGGGCCTCAGAGGGTGACCCCCTTTTTTTTTTTTACTTGCAGGGTCCAGTAAAAGGTCAATTTGTGGGCTCTTGGTCGGCGTCCACTTTGCGATATCGCAGTCGGCGAGCCCTTCCTTAATTGTTTTCCGGGTGAGCTTAGTATATAGCACCCCCCACCCTCCCCTGCCTCATCTATCTCATTAGATCCTGAATCTGATTCAGCGGACGCGAAGCACCCTACTGGGTCTGCGTTCATGCACCCTGAGTGCTCAGATAGTGAGGGTGATTCCTCTGCTCCTCTAGCCACGCTTGAAAAGGCGCTGGTGGATGCACTGATTGTGTCAGTGCGTGAAAATTTAAAACTGGCTGATGCTGCATCGATGGCGCCGGTCCATTTTGGCACCCACAGGCCCTTCAAAGCGGCGAGAGTGTTCCCCATTCCCGCTTAATTTGACAACATTATCACAAAACAGTGGGGTTGTCCAAAACGCACTCTTGTGGTTCCTAAGCGGTTTGCTATGCGGTATCCTTATGAGGAATTTCCTGCTTAAAAAGTGGACGGTCCCACCTGTAGTGGATTCGTCGGTTTCCAGGTTAAATAAAGCTACTTTAATTCTGGTTAAGGAGTCCCCGGCCTTTAAAGATCCGGCTGATAGGAGGGCAGAGGCTCTGGCCTGCCATATGTTCATTGTGGCTGGTTAGGCACTTAGGCTGGTATTTACTATTGCGAACAGAGCCTCTGACTGCTCTGATGGGCAACTTGGAGATTACTCTGCAAACTCTGAGGGAGTTCGGTTGGATTCTGAACCTTCAGAAGTCTGCTCTGGTTCCGTCCACAAAACTTGACTATCTGGGTCTGACTCTGGACTCGTAGTCCAGAGCGTCAGCCAGAGTGTTTCTTCTTCTGGATAAACTCCAGAAATTGCAGGAGGCAATTCAGCTTCTTTTGTCCAGCAGACGGTCATCCCTCCGGGCTTGCATGTGGGTGCTGGGCCTGATGGTGTCTACCTTTTTGAGGCAGTTCCGTTTGCACAGTTCAACACGAGATCTCTGCAAAAAGAGATTCTGGTGAAATGACACAAGAATCCACAGTCTCTAGACAATCTGATCCTGTTGTGCCGGGGTACGAGGGGGTCCCTGATCTGGTGACTTCGTTCTGCGGGATTTTTGGGAAATATTGCTAGAGGTTTATGACAATAGGAAGCACCACATACCTGAAACAAATGAGAACTACAATGAAGGGGGCTAGGTGGGACTTTAAAGGTGCAAATGATGGAGAAAAATCTGAATTCTCAAAAAATACACATTTTATTAAACATATAGGTTTGGGACAAGACACAACATTGGTTAAAAATGTTAAAAGCACAAAAATGCACTCGATAATATCAACTCTACATGTTTCGCCATCTTCATAATAGCTTCTTCAGGAGTTTTGATCGATATTTGTCGAGAGTGAACATATCTGAATTGCAAAAGGAAAAAACATGAAAAATAGGACAAATATAATTACAATAGGGCATATATCAATAGTCCTATGTTGAATGCCCAAATACATATCATAATTCTAGAACTAATGACACAATATACCTTCGTTCTGCGGGACTTCACCAGGGAAAATCCTTCTCTCCCTGTACTGGATGGTTGTCACCACGGATGCCAGCCTGTCTGGGTGGGGAGGCGTCCTCGGCACAGATTGTGCTCAGAGGGTCTGGACTCTGGAAAAGTCCAGCCTGTAGATTTAGTGTACTGGAACTCCGAGCCATCAGACTTTGTCTTGATCATTGGACAATTCATCTTCAGGGGTGTCCGGTACGAATTCAATCAGATAGTGCCACGACCTTGGCCTATGTCAATCACCAAGGGAACATAAGAAGTGTCCTGGCGGCTCATGAAGTAGCCGGCGTTCTAAGGTGGGCAGAGCGATTCGTTCCAGCCCTCCCTGCTGTACACATTCCAGGGGTAGAAAATTGGCAAGCGGATTACCTCAGTTCACAGGCGTTGGACCAGGGGGAATGATCACTTCATCTGGAGGTGTTTCATCAGTTGTCTCCGGTGGGGTAGTCCGAAGGTGGACCTGTTTCGCCTTCCATCTCAACAAGAAGGTACAGAGATTTGTGGCATGGTCTTGGGATCCTCTGGCCGACACCACAGACGCATTAATGGCTTCTTGGAGTCAGTATCGTCTGATTTTATGCCTCCCCCCTCTCAAACTTCTGCCAAGACTCCTTTGCAGGATCGAGGCTGAAGGGATTCCGGTTATTCAAGTGGCTCCAGACTGGCCTAGCCGGTCTTGGTACGGCTGGTCGCCGATGCTCCTTGGAGACTTCCTCTCAGGGAAGATCTGTCCCAAGGGCCAGTCTTCCATTTTGCTTTACAGTCGCTGGCTTTAAAGTTTTGGCTGTAGGATAGAGGTTTGTCTTAATTGATGATTCCAATGCTGTGAAAGGCTAGAAAATCTACCTCTAGGAAGGTCTACCATTGTACTTGGAAAATGTACATTGCATGGGGTGAGTCTCTTGGGCTTCTCCCTCGCTCTGTTTCATACCACCAAGGGCCAGGTTTGGGCCGTGGCGGTTGTTTTTCAACGTCCATTGGTCATACATTCCTTGGTTCGTACCTTCATCCAAGGAGTTCGACACTTGGCTCCTCTGGTGCGGTCTCCATTGCCGCCGGGGGACCTCACTTTGAAAATATTCGAAAGGTTCCCCTTCTTACGTTGTCCCAGAAGGTGGCCTTTTTGATGGCTATTACTTCTGCGCACAGAGTGTCGGAGCTGGCGGCGTTGTGGTGTTGTTCACCTTACCTGGTAGTTCACAGAGAGAAGGTGATTCTTCGTCCCTGTCTGTCGTTCCTTCCAGAGGTTGTCTCTGATTTTCATTTGAATGACGACATTGTGTCGCCTATGTCCCTGGCCTAAACATCCTAAGGAAATTGCCTTGCATTCCATGGATATGGTTCGGGCAATCCGGGTGTATCTGGCAGCTACGGAGTCTTTTAGGAAGTCAAACTCACTATTTGTCCTCACGGATGGACCTCGGAAAGTGTTGGCCGCTTCTGCTGCAGCCATTTCCAGATGGCTCAGACAGACAGTGATTCAGGCTTATTCAGTTAGGGGTCAGGTTCCTTCTTTCCCTGCTAACGTGCACTCTACTTGGGCGCTTGGTGCCTCCTGGGCCTTCTGTCATCAGGCATCAGTGATGCAGGTCTGCAAGGCGGCCACCTGGTCGTCTGTGCACACTTTCATAAAGTTTTAGTTTTTTCATAAAGTGGATGTGTTGGCGAATGCTTCTTTTGGCCGCAAGGTTTTGCAGGCTGCTGTTTAGAGGACCTTGTCCTCTTTGAGGGTGTATTGTTTTTTTCAGGTGAGCTCCAGTTTATGGTTGAGCTCCACGTTACCTGGTTGGCTACAGTTAAGCCTTGGGAATTTTTTCTTGCTGTCCCCACCCCTCATGTTTGACACTGCTTTGGGATGTCCTAATGGTAAAGCTAAGGAGCTGTGTCTGTCAATGGATGAAAGAGAAAATCGTATTTTTGACTTTATGTAAAATCCATTTTTCTGATCTTCATTGACTGACTGACACAGCACCCACCCCTCTGTGGAGTTAGCTTTCTTCTGACACTGCTTGTACCGAAACTGAGTGCCTATAGCTGAGAGTGAGAGTATCCCCCCCTGGGACTGCCCCATAGTCAAGCTTTTTTTTGTCAAGTGTGCTACTCCTGTAGGGGGCAATATAACCCAATGCTTAAGAAGATTAGGAGCTGTGTCCGTCAATGAACAACAGAGAAATGGATTTTACGGTAAGTCAAAATCCCATTTTTGAAGCAATAATAATAGCCATTGACTGACTGGGACACATTTACCTTTTCTGTGCAGCAAGTCCTTAGTGCGCTTTCTGCATTCCGACTACTGTACCCTTCAAAGTATTTTGTTATCTGAGCTTGTAGTTACAGTATCTCTCAAAAGTGAGTACACCCCTCACATTTTTGTAAATGTTGTATTATTTCTTTTCTTGTTCCAACACTGAAGAAATTACACTTTGCTACAATGTAAAGTAGTGAGTGTACAGCTTGTATAACAGTGTAATTTTGCTGTCCCTTCAAAATAACTCAACACACAGCCATTAATGTCTAAACTGCTGGCAACAAAAGTGAGTACACCCCTAAGTTGAAATGTCTAAATTGGGCCCAAAGTTTCAATCTTTTGTGTGGCCACCATTATTTTCCAGCACTGCCTTAACCCTCTTGGGCATGGAGTTCACCAGAGCTTCACAGGTGGCCCTGGAGTCCTCTTCCACTCCTCCATGATGACCCCACGGAGCTGATGCATGTTGGAGACCTTGCGCTCCTCCACCTTCCATTTGAGGATGCCCCACAGATGCTCAATAGTGTTTAGGTCTGGAGACATGCTTGGCCAGTCCATTACCTTTACCTTTCTGCTTCTTTAGCAAGGCAGTGGTCGTCTTGGAGGTATGTTTTGGGGTCATTATCATGTTGGAATACTGCCCTGCGGCCCAGTCTCTGAAGGGAGCGGTTCATGCTTTGCTTTGGTATGTCACAGTACATGTTGGCATTCATGGTTTCCTCAATGAACTGTAGCTCTCCAGTGCTGGCAGCCTTAATGCAGCCCCAGACTATTACACTCCCACCACCACCCTTGACTGTAGGCAAGACACACCATCTGAGCCAAATAAGTTTATCTTGCTCTCATCAGACTACAGGACATGGTTCCAGTAATCCATGTCCTTAGTCTGCTTGTCTTGGGCTTTCTTATACATCATCTTTAGAAGAGGTTTCCTTCTGGTACAACAACCATGCAGACCAATTTGATGCAGTGTGTGGCGTATGGTCTGAGCACTGACAGGCTGACCCCCCATCCCTTCAACCTCTGCAGCAATGCTGGCAGCACTCATATGTCTATTTCCCAAAGACAACCTCTGGATAAGACGCTGAGCACGTGCACTCTTTGGTCGACCATGACGAGGCCTGTTGTGAGTGGAACCTGTCCTGTTAAACCACTGTATGGTCTTGGCCACCGTGCTGCAACTCAGTTTCAGGGTCTTGGCAATCTTCTTATAGCCTAGGCCATCTTTCGGTAGAGCAACAATTTTTTTTTCAGATCCTCAGAGTTCTTTGCCGTGAGGTGCCATGTTGAACTTGCAGTGACCAGTATGAGAGAGTGAGAGCGATAACACCAAATTTAACACACCTGCTCCCCATTCACACCTGAGTCTTTGTAACACCAACGAGTTACATGACAACGGGAAGGGAAAATGGCTAATTGGGCCCAATTTGGACATTTTCACTTAGGGGTGTATTCACTTTTGTTGCCAGAGGTTTAGACATTAATGGCTGTGTGTTCAGTTATTTTGAGGGGACAGCAAATTGACACTGTTAAAAAAAAAAAAAAAATGCACACTCACTACTTTACATTGTAGCCAAGTGTCATTTCTTCAGTGTTTTCACGTGAAAAGCTATAATATTTACAAAAATGTGAGGCTCCTCTCTCCCTATTGACACCTGTCTAAATGCTGTCTTTTTAACAATCAATCGGTCGTTTTCAGATAAGATTCTTTAATTGAAATAGTTATTTCAAACATGCCTATTCATCTGACCAATATTAATTACCTGCCAGTGCAGGTAATATGAAATAATATAGCTGTGGGAAAGCATATGGTTTTGTGCAATTCACCTGTTGCTGCCCCATTTCTCAATTCAGAAGCCAGTGCTGACATACCAACAGTCAGGGAACGAAAGGAATTTATTATGAAAAGGAATTACATATAATAACTTACCACATCATTTACCAGTAACTTTAAACATAGCTGTCTGACAAACATAGGGACCTATCACTGCTGACCCCCTTCAGAATATGTTAGTTCCCAACTTTTATGCTCACCTCCTGGCTTAAATACGGTCACTGACCCAGAAGAAATATACAGATCATAAAAAAGATAAGTCTGCATACCTGCATTACGTTAGAGTCAATGTATTGAATCAAGAAGGTAAGCACAGCAGCCAAGCGACTAGCATTTTCAGAGGTAAAGGTCAGCAATGACCGCCTTCTTGCTTTGGCTAAACTGGATTTAAATAATGTCTATCTCAATTATTGCATTTCATGAATGTACTTTTGTCTATTGTATACAGTATACATTCATCTAGTATGACTCCATGGATTGGAGAGCCTTTAATAATTGAATACACCAGAATCAACATTGTATAAGCTTTTGTAGTGTAAATTCGTATTTGTTTAATACAACTAGTGATTTATTTTTTCTTTATTAGGCTTACTGCGGGTTTTACAGAGAAGGAATTGAACCTAAAAACCTTTCGGCAGTGGCAACTGGCAACTGGGGATGTGGAGCTTTCGGTGGGGATCCGAGATTAAAAGGTGACTAGTTAATGGAAAAATAAAATGAACTTCTAACATTTGAGAAAATAGTTGTGAATGGAATTGGTTCTGTTCTGATTAAATGTTTTGGGTGTGTATTGGAGGGGGGGACGAGGGGGTATACTTAGAAACTGGGCCCCATGCAGCTCCGGACTCACTGGGTGAGTCTAGGACGGAAAAGGACCTGGGGTTACTGGTAGACAACAGGCTTGGCAGTGGCATGCTTTGCCAAGCCGCTGCAAGCAAAGCCAACAGAATACTGGGATGTATAAAAAAGGGGATTCACTCCAGAAATAAATAAAAGAAAAGAAAAAAATAAATTATTCTCCCACTCTACAAGACTCTGGTCCGGCCACATCTGGAGTATGCTGTCCAGTTCTGGGCACCGGTCCTCAGGAAGGATGTGCTGGAACTGGAGAGAGTCCAGAGAAGGGCAACAAAAATAATTAGGGGAATGGAGGACATCAGCTATGAGGAAAGACTACAAGCACTGAACTTATTCTCTCTGGAGAAGAGACGATTGAGGGGGGATATGATATCAATGTACAAATACTGTACTGGTGACCCTTGCATAAGGAACAAACTATTCAGAGAAAGGGAATACAATAAGACACGTGGCCACTCACTAAAACTAGAGAAAAGGCGGTTTAACCTTAAAATGCGTAAGGGGTTCTTCACTGTCAGAGCAGTAAGGATGTGGAATTCTCTTTCGCAAACAAGGGAGCATCGATAGTTTCAAAAAACTATTAGATGGGCACCTTAGAGACCACAACATACAGGGGTATACAATGTACGGTTAACAGCAAACACACACACACACATCATAGGTTGAACTGGATGGACTGATGCCTTTTTTTCAACCTCACAAACTATGTAACTATGTGACTCCTTGATAGCGTTAGATGTACTGCAAAGGACATTACATTTTTTGACTATATTTGCAAGCTGGGCCCTGACTCAAACTGAACTTGTCTAGGAAATACAGCATATATCAGCATTTTATAACTACTCACGAGGTATAGGCCTTGGCCTTATTTAGATGCAAGGTGAGTTTGTGAGTGTTATGGAGCTGAAAAATGACAAGTGGAGGACTCCACCACAATCTTTTTTTTCTTTCTGTTGCATAGCCAAGCTGGTTTAAACAGTATTTCTGGTTTCACTTGTCTTACTCTTAGCCTAGGTTCACATGACTGCTGCTGCATAGTCGTGTTTTTCAGTACATTTTTGTAGCTGGTTTTTGCACATTTATGTTTTTTCATGCTTTATACTTTTTTGTGGGTGGGGAAGGCTGGTTGTTGAACACAAAACCCTAACAAAAATGCACCAATGGGAGTGCATGAACATGCGGTTTTGAAGGTTAGGGGGCCAAAATAGCACCTGTTACACCAGAAGAAGCACATGCTCATTTTCAAAAATTGCACTGCATCATGTTGCATTGACATGAAGGGACGCCATAAAGAATAATGTGATTTTCATTGTTGTGCATTGCAGCATGAAGGTAGACCGGAGAAATCACACTAATGTGATCAGTGCTTTACAGTCCTAGTAGAATACAGATTTCTAGTTCTGTCAATTTTTTTTACACTTTTGGGGGACCAGTGACATTACTACAGTAATCGGTGCTAGAAATATGCACTGTTACTGTAAGAATGCCATTGGCAGGGAAGGGGTTAGCACAGTGGGTGATCAAGGGGTAAATGTAAGCCTAGGCTCTGTGATCATTCCAGAGAGAAGAACGGTCAGCTGTGTTTACAACAGCTGACCGTTCTCTCTCAGCGGGGAGCGATCGTAGGTGGCCGGCGGCAGTCGGAGCCGCCAGCCCCGTGCATTGGTGTCCCCGCTGACGAGTGGGGCGGGAGCGCGCCGCTGGCAGTGTGCGCTAGCTCCCTAGCTGCAGGCGCGAAACGGAATTAGGTCTATGTCGGTTCGCGCAGGAGGGGGTGCCTGCAGCAGTAAAACTGCAGCGGGCGGTCGGGAAATAGTTAAACTCCTGGGATATTAATCTGATCCGTTGTAGCAGAGGGGGTTGTTGATTCAGTTTCAGCTGCTTTGGTGTTAATGAAATTTACAACCGGTGTACTAGATGGGCAGCGATGAGACGACCTCCTAAACAGGAATGGTTTTACAGGTGGAGGCCACTGACATTTTTTTCCTTACTCCTCTTTTCTGACTGTTTTTCACTAGTTGTGCATTTGCCTAGGGTCAGTGTCACTACTAGTAGCATGAGGCGATATCTGGACCCTATGGCGGTTGCACAGGCAGTCCAACTCCTCCAGAATGGCACATCAATACGTGCCATTGCCAGAAGGTTTGCTGTGTCTCCTAGCACAGTCTCAAGAGCATGGAGGAGATTCCAGGAATAGGAAGTTACTCTAGGAGAGCTGGACAGGGCCGTAGAAGGTCCTCAACCCTTCAGCAGGACCAGTATCTGCTCCTTTGTGTAAGAAGAAACAGCACTGCCAGAGCCCTACAAAATTACTTCCAGCAGGCCACTGGTGTGAAAGCCTCTGACCGAACAATCAGAAACAGACTTCATGAGGGTGGCCTGAGAGCCCGACATCCTCTAGTGGGCTCTGTGCTCACTGCTCGGCACCATGGAGCTTGATTGGCATTTGCAATTGAACACCAGAATTGGCAGATGTCCTGTGCTTTTCACAGATGAGCAGGTTCATCCTGAGCACATGTGACAGACAAGAAAGGGTCTCGAGAAGCAGTGGAGAACGTTATGCTGCCTGAACCATTGTTCAGCATAACCGGTTTGGTGGTGGGTCAGTGATGGTCTGGGGGGGCATATCCATGAAGGGATGCACAGACCGCTGCAGGCTAGACTATGGTACCCTGACTGCCATTAGGTATCGTGATGAAATCCTTGGACCCATTGTTAGACCCTGCTCTGTTGCAGTGGGTCCTGGGTTTCTCCTGGTGCACGACAATGCCCATCCTCATGTGTATGCAGCCAATTCCAGGAGGATGAAGGAATTAATACCATTGAATGGCCCCTACGATCTCCTGACCAAAATCCAATAGAACACCTCTGGGACATTATGTTTCGGTCCATCCAACGACACAAGGTTTCTCCCCAGTCTGTTTAGGAGCTCAGTGATGCCCTGTTCCAGATCTGGGAGAAAATACCACAAGACACCACCTGTCGCCTCATTAGGAGTATGCCCCGACGTTGTCAGACATGCAAACAAGCACGTGGGGGCCATACAAACTACTGTGTACAATTTTGAGTTGCTGCAAAGAAATTTCAGCAAAATAGACTAGCATTCCACTTAATTTTTTCACTTAGATTTTTGGGGTGTCTTTGAATTCAGCCCTCTGTAAGTTGATCATTTTAATTTCCGTCAAACTATGTGGCATCCTTTCTTTCCTAGCACATCACCCAATCTATATTTATATAGATATCCAGCATGATATATTTCCTCATGAAGATCTGATGTGTTTTCAAAGAGTTACTTTAATTTATTTTTTAAAGTGTATTTCTTTATAGTGTACTTGAAAGTAAGAGCCAGTGGGTTTACTTTATTGTCGTTGCTGTAATCTTGGCAAATCCAAAAACTGAAATATTTTTATTTGAGTTCATAATTATTGTTAGATCTGAAATGTGTTCTCTCTAAGAAATGGTGTTTCCCTTTCATTCATCTTCTTCGTTGTTGGGTTATGCTACCCCCTACAGGAGTAGCACACTAGGCAGAAAAAAAACTTGACTATGCCTATGGGGGCAGTCCCTGGGGGTACACTCCCACTCTCGGCTATAGCCACTCAGTTTTTTTCTGCATAGTCAGGGGTAAGGACCTAGTTCCTTGCTGGGCTCTCTGGTCCTGGCAATTTTTTTTCCTTTTACATACTTACATTTTTTCTATCTTTGTTATTAATTTCCTGTGAGAAACTACAATAAACTGCTGGACTTGGCAGCGGACTGGATAATCTAGATCCCGAGGGTCCCCCCAGTCTGTCCCGCGAGCGCATGCAGACCTACGATTTAAACGTCTCTCGAGGGTGCATATGACCTAGCCTCGGCCTGACTCGCAGCGTTCCTCCTGGCTGGCAGCCACCCACGTTCTGATGGAGCGGTGGTCCGTCAGGAGTGGTTCCCACCCCTGTTCCTGGTATGGTAAGTAGCTGTCCCCCCTCTACCCCTGGAGGGTTTTGTGGTGGACGTGGGACCCTTCCTGTTATGGTCGATCCCCTAGGCTCTCCTCCTTCCCATCCACACCCCCCCCCCCCCCGATTTTATCAGTGGTCCTCTGCGGACTTGTTACCCCCCATCTGCCCACCCCTGCCCTCCTAAGGGGTGGGCCATACTTTTTTAGGTCGGTCTGAGGTGTCGAGATGGCGATGGGGGGGGGGAGATCGATTTTTTGGGAGGGGGCTGTGGATAGTGGGGGCTACTGCCTGGGCCCCCCTTCCTGTTGGGGGTCGTGTTCGGTGCTCCTGGGGGTCCCCTTGGGGCTGCCATTTTCTTGTACCTTTTTTGTGCTATGGCTCAGGGGCCATGTTTGTGTAGCCTCGGCAGCCTATTTCTTGTGGTTTCCTCATTGGGAATAGCGTTGGCCATGTTTTTGGAGCTATATGAGCAGAGATTCAGCAGTGGGAGCCCCTCCTCATACCCTAGTGCTGACTCCTGGATCTTTCGCTTCCTGGTCGTCGCATAGTGTGCAGTTGGTTTGGTGCTGTGAGTGCCTGATTGGTGGTGGTGAGCTTTTTTGGGGTTCTCTCTAAACCTTTTATCTCACCTCCGCTCCTTGGGTCTTCACGAAAGTGTTGACCCCAGTGCTGGCATTCTTGCGTCAGTGGGGGATCGCGATACTGGAGTATCTGGACGATCATCTTCTGCGAGCGGAGTCTCTAACTGCTCTGATGGACAACTTGGAGATTACTCTGCAAACTCTGAGGGAGTTCGTTTGGACTCTGCACCTTCAGAAGTCTGCTCTGCTTCTGTCCACCCGTCTGGACTATCTGGGTTTGACCCGGGACTCAGCCTCAGCCAAAGTGTTTCTTCCTCTGGAAAAAAACTCCAGAAATTGCAGGGGGCAATTCAGCTTCTGTTGACCAGCAGACGGTCATTCCTTCAAGCTTGCACTTGGGCGCTGGGCCTAATCATGTCTACCTTCGAGGCGGTTCTGTTCACACAGTTCCACACAGGATCTTTGCAAAAAGAGATCCTGGTGATATGGGACAAGAATCCTCAGTCTCTAGACAATCTGATCCTGTTGAGCTAGGGTACGAGAGGGTCCCTGATCTGGTGGCTTCATTCACCGGCACTTCACCAGGGAAAATCCTTTCTTCCCCTGTACTGGACAGTTGTCACCACGGATGCCAGCTGTTCTGGGTGGGGAGGTATTCTTTGCACAGATAGTGTTTAGGGGGTCTGGACTCTGCCAGAGTACAGACTGTTGATCAATGTAATCAATGGAACTCAGAGTGATCAAACTTTGGCTCATTGGACAGTTCATCTTCAGGGGTGTCCGGTACGTACAATGCCACGGCCATGGCCTATGTCAATCATCAGGGCGGCACAAGAAGTGCCCTGGTGGCTTGGGAAGTAGCCGGAATTCTAAGGTGGGCAAAATGATTTGTTCCAGCTCTTTCTGCTGTACACATTCCAGGGTTGGAAAATTGTCAAGTGGATTACCTCAGTTGATGGGTGTTGGACCAAGGGGAATGGTCACTTCATCCGGAGGCGTTTCATCAGTTGTGTCTTCGTGGGTTACTCCAGAGGTAGACCTGTTGGCCTCTTGTCTTAGCAGGAAGGTGCACGGTCTCGGCATCCTCTAGCCGACGCCACGGATGCCCTAGTGACTCCTTGGAGTCATTATCTTCTGATTTACGCCTTTCCCCCTCTTAAACTTCTGCCACAACTCCTGCGCAGGATCGAGGCAGAAGGGATTCCGGTCATTCTAGTGGCCCCAGACTGGCCTCGCTGGTCTTGGTATGCAGATCTGGTATGACTGGTCGCCAACGTTCTGTGGAGACTTCCTCTCAGGGAAGACCTGCTGGCCCAAGGGCAAATCTTCCATCTTGCTTCACAGTCGCTGGCTTTAACGGCTTGGCTGTTGAAAGTCAGGTCTAAAGGATAGAGGTTTGTCAGAATTGGTGATTCCTACACTGTTAAAAGCTAGAAAATCTACTTCTAGGAAGATCTACCATAGTACTCAGAAGACATACAATGCGTGGTGTGAATCTCTTGGGGTTCACCCTCGCTCCTTTTCAGGTGCCTCAGATATTGGCTTTCCTCCAATGGGGGGGTTGTGCAGCACCTGGCCTTGAGTATCAAGTGCCAGGTTTTCAGCCTTGGCAGTTTTCTTTCAACGACTATTGCCCACACATTCCTTGCTGCGTACCTTTTATCCAGGGAATTCGACACTTGGCTCTTTTGGAAGTTCCCTTGCTTTCGTTGTCCCAGAAGGTGGCCTTTTTGGTGGCAATTACTTCTGCGCGCAGAGTGTTGGAGCTGGCAGCGTTGCCTTGTCCTTAGTCTTACCTGGTGGTTCACAGAGATAAGGTTTTTCTTTGTCCCTGTCTGTCGTTCCTTCCGAAGGTTGTCTTTGATTTCCATTTGAATGAAGATATTGTGTTGCCTTCCCTTTGTCCCAGGCGGAAACATCCTAAGGAAATTGCCTTGCATTCCCTGGATGTGGTTCGGGTAATCGGGGTGTACCTGGCAGCTACGGAGTATTTTTTATGTAATACTCCGTACGGAAGGCCTCAAAAAGGGTTGGCTGCTTCTGCTGCGAGTAGCTCAAAAAAAGAGTTCTGGCGCTACTCCTATACGTTGGATAGCTTGTAAATGAAATGAAGAAAAAATTGAAGGATGGCGCTCAAGTGTATATATTACTGACAATTAACCCCAAAAGAGACATTAGGGCTGCCACGACGCGTCGACTACGTCGACTACAAACAATCGTCGACGTGCGTGAAAAGCTTCAACGCGTCAACGCGTGACGTCACACGCCCCCGGCCGGCCGCCGCGCCGCTTGAAGCATTGCCGGCCGGGTGAAATTCCCCCGCCGGGCTCCGTCGGAGACGAGAGGTGAGCGCTGACCGTCTCCAGCACCCCTGTACTCCCTGTACTGCCACAGCTTCTGCCGCAACACACATTCGCCATCCTCCCCGATCACCCAGCTACTTAGACATGTCACATTTGCGGCGCTACACCGGCTTGTAATGGCCTGTACTAGGTGGGAGGGCTTACTGGGGGGTCTGTACTGGGAGGGGGGACTTACTAAGTGGTCTGTACAGTACAGACCACTTAGTAAGCCCCCCTCCCAGTACAGACCCCCCAGTAAGCCCTCCCACCCAGTACAGACCCCTTAGTAAGCCCCTCTCCCAGTGCAGATCCCTCAGTAAGCCCTCCCACCTAGTACAGTCTGTACTAGGTGGGAGGGCTTACTGAGGGGTCTGCACTGGGAGGGGGCTTACTAAGGGGTCTGTACTAGGTTGGAGGGCTTACTGAGGGGTCTGTACTGGGAGGGGGGCTTACTAAGTGGTCTGTACAGTACAGACCACTTAGTAAGCCCCCCTTCCAGTACAGACCCCTCAGTAAGCCCTCCCACCCAGTACAGACCCCTTAGTAAGCCCCCCCTCCCAGTGCAGACCCCTCAGTAAGCCCTGTACTAGGTGGGAGGGCTTACTGAGGGGTCTGCACTGGGAGGGGGGGCTTACTAAGGGGTCTGTACTAGGTTGGAGGGCTTACTGAGGGGTCTGTACTAGTGTACTGGGAGGGGGGCTTACTAAGTGGTCTGTACAGTACAGACCACTTAGTAAGACCCCCTTCCAGTACAGACCCCTCAGTAAGCCCTCCCACCTAGTAAAGACCCCTTAGTAAACCCCCCCTCCCAGTGCAGACCCCTCAGTAAGCCCTCCCACCTAGTACATACTGTACTAGGTGGGAGGGCTTACTGAGGGGTCTGCACTGGGAGGGGGGCTTACTAAGTGGTCTGTACTGGGTGGGAGGGCTTACTGAGGGGCCTGTACTGGGAGGGGGGTTTAGTAAGTGGTCTGTACTAGGTGGGAGGGCTTACTGAGGGGTCTGTACTGGGGGGGGGGCTTAGTAAGTGGTCTGTACTAGATGGGAGGGCTTACTGAGGGGTCTGTACTGGGAGGGGGGCTTACTAAGTGGTCTGTACTAGGTGGAAGGGCTTACTGAGGGGTCTGCACTGGGAGGGGGGCTTACTAAGTGGTCTGTACTAGGTGGGAGGGCTTACTGTGGGGGTCTGTACTGGGAGGGGGGCTTACTGAGGGGTCTGTAGTGGGAGGGGGGCTTACTGAGGGGTCTGTATTAATTACAGGATTAATTAGCTAATCAAAAAAACACTAAATTAAGCAAAAAAAATAAAATAAAAATAATCGTTAGATTAGTCGACTAATCGTAAAAATAATCGATAGATTAGTCGACAGACAAATTAATCGTTAGTTGCAGCCCTAAGAGACATAGAAAGACAGTCCAATAAAAGTTTATTGTATAGATCCACAATGATGAAGCAATATATATATTAAAATAAGTCCTCCTACCAATCCATGAAGCCTCTGTGTGTCACCGCTGCCTGCAGCAGAAATCCCTGATGTCAGTCCCGAGGGAGGGAGGAGGCTGGCAGCTGGAGAAGAAAAGCAGCGTAGATGGATAGAAAAGAGGAGCGGGTCCAAGCGGGGATGGGGGCTCACACGGTCCGCCGGTGTGCGGCCGCTTCCTGGACCGGAGCCCACGCTGTGCTTCCCCAGTGCCCGCTGTGAGCATCGGGAGGTCGCACGCTGATGACGTCACCGCTGTCGGCCGGATGTCCGTACGCAGCCGGCAAAGGGATCACCTGGAGGCCGGGGAAAGTGGAGGACGGAGTTCGCTCGCTTCTACAGAGCCTTCCGATTGCCACAACGACATGTTTCGCTACATTAGTACAGTGGTTCTCAATTCCGGTCCTCGGGACCCACTAACAGGCCAGATTTTAAGTATTACCTTGGGGGATGCAGACTAGAATACTGCAATCACTGAGCAGCAAATGAGATCACCTGTGATGTAATTTAGTTTTCTCTTACGTCCTCCGACAGTCGCCGCCTCTTCATATTCGTCACATATGGGGTATTAGACTTTGCTCCGAAGGAGTAGCTAGGCAACAGAATATGTTAACAATAAAGCTTTAACATATCCCACCCTCAAGGGGTGGTCCCCTCAGTCAATACCCTCCTACTTCCTGCAACCATATCTCAGTTTTAATGTCTAGCTTGTCAGGAGTGGCTGGCTCTCTCTGTGCTGGGACTTTTTGTCCCAGAATCTTTCTTCTTTTTGATATTTTGTTTGAGTTTTCTCTCTACCTTTACTTAGCTGTTATTTTTGTCAGCATTAGTTAGTTCTTCGGACGAAGAGGATCATGCGGACTGGGTCTCGGGCTGATCCCCCTGGTCGCAGGTCGTGGGTCAGTGGCTTCCCAGTCTGCCATCGAGCGTTCAGCCAGGTAACGCTCCTGGCACAGTGAACGACCCATCCCTGTTCGGTGCAGGGATGATTGGTGAGGTGGCTACCTCACCGGACGCTGTGCGGTTTCTGAACCGCCATTGTGTGCGTCTTGAATTGCGACTCTCCCTGCCTCATGTGCAGCGGCTTGTTCGCCTGTGCGGGTTCCCCACGCCATGTGAGGTAAGTGTATCTATGTGGGGACCTGTCTGTCTGGGGGGGGTCTCAGTCTGGGACTGTGTAACCTGCCTTTAATCACACTGCTTTGCTTGTCTCCCTATCTCTCGGCTGCATGCTGTGGGCTGCAAGGGGGGGGGGAGCTGTATGACACTGAGTATGTCAGGCTGGGCAGTGTGAGGAGCTGTGTGCTGTGGGGCATGTTTTTAATGGCATGTTGGGGCATATACAGCGATCGCTGCGGCGATCTAACATGTATCCATATAATGGGATAATATTGTGTGTGATTTTATGCACTGTGGAGCGGCGATTTCGGCGCCAAACGACGCCATTTTACCGGCGCCCGCTCCGGCCGCATGGTTTACATGCACGGCGGCCATTTTCTTGTAGCCTCCATAGGCTTACATAGAGCGCCCTGGCAGCATCACTTCCTCTCTCCTGGAAGCACCGATCGAGGCAGCAGCAGCAGCGGAGTCTCCTCAGGTTTTATCCTTCTATTCCTGTGTTCCATTGCCTGTATTCAGTCTGTATATTCCCTGTGGGGGTCTCATTGTGCCTGAGTGTGGTGCGGTGGGCTGCGCTTGCCGCGCTTGCTGTAAGGGGGCAGTTAACCCTTGGTTGTCTGGCATACAGGGGCAATGGATTCTCAGGAGGGCAAGTTTCCCACAGTATTGGTGGAAAGCCAGGGGACCGCTGTTTCCCCCCCCAGGGGGGGATTTAGCCACTATTGTGGCTGGCCTTGCTGCACAGGTGCAAATGCTGGTGGCTGCTCAATCTACTAAACGGCCCAGAGTTGCTCTGTCCTCTGATTCTGAGGGTGAAGGTGATGGGGCTGTTCTGGCGGGGACCCCCCTATCGGGGTCCCGCTCCTCTCTTGATCTAGTGGGGTCTGAGGTAGAGGCTGAAGTTGAGGGGGTTGATAACTCTCCCCCTGGCTCGCCTGAAGAGCTTGCAATCATGGATGAGTTGATTGCTTCCATTAAGCAGACGCTACGTTTGCAGGACGAGGTGTGTCCCCCAGCTGCCTTGGCGGCTTATGGGACGCAGAGAAAACGCAGGACGCCGCAGGTTTTTCCCTGCAATGCTGATTTTCAGCGCGCTGTTAAGGACCAATGGCGCGATTTGCGCAAGCCTTTTGCGGTACCAAGTAAATTTAAGCTGCGTTATCCTTCTCGCCTGCCACTGATGAACGGTGGTGTGTGCCTCCGCCAGTGGATCATGCTATTGCGGTTTTGAACAAAGCCACTGCGATCCCTGCAGAGGGATCCCCTGTTTTCCGTGATGCCACGGATAGGAGACTGGAGTCTCTTGCCCGTCATACTTATTCTGTTACGGGTTCTATGCTTAAGGCTCTGTTTGCTTCTCTCATGGCGGCCCAGGCGATCGCAAGTTGGACGCAGATGCTTAGGCGCGTCCTAGTGGCCGATTCGGCCTCGGCGGCGACCCTGGATATGGTGGATCAGATCCACCAGGGTGTCATGTATCTGTGTGATGCGGACCTGGACCTGATTCCGTTGGCCGCGCGTGTGCACAGCGTGGCGGTGTTGTCTCGCCGCCTGGTTTGGTTGAAATGTTGGTCGGTGGACCAATCTTCACGTAAAACCTTAGCCAATCTGCCTTATGATGGGTCTCGCCTTTTTGGGGAGTCCCTGGATGTGTTGATTAAGGGGATTACCGGGGGTAAGAGCACTCTCTTGCCCCATTTCCCCAAGGCTAAGGGGGCTTCTGGGAAGAAGCATGCTCATTTTCGGCCCCCTCAGGGGTCCTTTCGTGCCTTTCGGCCGCACTACAAGGGCAAACCGTTCAAGGGCCAAGGCTCTCAGAAGAAGCCCTGGTCTGGGAAACAGAAGTCCGGTCAATCCGGACCTGCGGCCCATAACAGTTCGGCCTGAAGGGGCGCCCTCACCCAGTTTTGGGGTGGGGGGACGCTTGCTCGGTTTTCTTCAGCCCTGGTTGGCCCGTGTGAGGGACAGATGGGTTCTGGAAATCGTTCGATCTGGTTACAAGATCGAGTTTCTCTCTCGGCCGGAGAGCAGATTTTTTCCCTCAAATCTTCAACTGTCTCCAGAGCGCCTGCGGGATCTGCACCTGGCGGTGCGGGACCTGAGGGCTCAGGGAGTGGTGGTTCCGGTGCCTCATCGGGACAGATTTCGGGGGTTTTATTCCAATCTGTTCACCGTGCCCAGGAAGGAGGGCAAGGTTCGTCCGATTCTGGACTTGAAAGCTCTGAACCGCTCTGTGCGAGTTCGCAAGTTCCGCATGGAATCCCTGCGCTCGGTGGTGGCTGCCCTGGTTCCGGGGGAATTCATGGCCTCCATCGATTTGAAGGATGCGTACCTTCACATCCCCATATTCGAGGGTCATCAGAAGTACCTTCGATTTGCCATTGCGGAGGATCACTACCAGTTTGTGGCGTTGCCCTTTGGGCTCGCCTCGGCTCCGCGGGTCTTCACCAAGGTGCTTGCACCGGTTCTGGCATTATTGAGAGCCCAGGGAATTTCTGTCCTGGGGTATCTGGACGTCATTCTGGTTCGGTCTGCGACCAGACAGGGTCTGGAGAAGGACCTGTCTGTCACAATGCAAACTCTGCAGGAGTTCGGTTGGACGATAAATGTTCCAAAGTCGACACTGAGTCCGTCGGTTCGTCTCCCCTATCTGGGAATGATACTGGACTCGGTGCAGGCGAAGGTCTTCCTGCCGGAAGACAAACTCAGGACTCTTCAGGAGGAAGTCAGGTCCCTCAGGGACGTTCCACACTCGTCTCTGCGGACGGGTATGAGATGTCTGGGATTGATGGTCTCGGCCTTCGAGGCGATTCCTTTCGCGCAGTTTCACACGCGGGGTCTCCAAGCGGAGATCCTGTCCAGGTGGGACGGGCGACCTCAATCTCTGGATCTTCAGATCTCGTTGAGTCATCGCACCAGGGAAAACCTTCTGTGGTGGCTCCAGTCCCCGTTGGTGTCCGGGGGCAAGTCGTTTCGTCCGATCTCGTGGACGATAATCCCCACGGATGCCAGCCTGTCGGGCTGGGGTGGTGTTCTGGGCGTTCTGTCCGCCCAGGGGACCTGGTCGGAGGGGGAGTCTTCCCTTCCGATCAACATTCTGGAATTGCGTGCGATAAGGCTCTGTCTTCATCGCTGGACGGACCGGCTGCAGGGCTGCCCGGTTCGGGTGCAGACGGACAATGCCACGGCGGTGGCCTACATCAACCACCAAGGGGGCACCAGGAGTGCCCGAGCGGCTCGAGAAGTGGCCGACATTCTGTCTTGGGCCGAGGCTCATGTCCCGGCGATAACGGCGGTTCACATTCTGGGAGTGGAGAACTGGCAGGCGGACTATCTGAGTCGCCAGACCCTGGATCAGGGGGAATGGTCTCTCCACCCGGCTGTCTTCCAGATGTTGTGCGCGAAGTGGGGTCTTCCAGATGTGGACCTGTTCGCGTCTCGCCTCAACTACAAGGTGAAGAGGTTCGTGGCAAGGACGCGCGACCCTCGGGCAGACGCGTCGGACGCGTTAGTGGCCCCGTGGCATCAGTACAGGCTGATGTACGCGTTTCCACCGATTCAGTTGCTGTCCAGGTTCCTTCGCAGGTTGCACTCGGAACGCAGCACGGTGATTCTTGTGGCACCGGACTGGCCTCGCCGGTCCTGGTACGCAGACCTCGTGAATCTGGCGGTCGACGCTCCTTGGCGTCTGCCTCTTCGAGACGATCTACTGTCTCAAGGACCGATTTACCATCCTGCTTTACAGTCGCTGGCTTTGACGGCCTGGCTGTTGAGACCGAGGTCCTGAAGGAGAAGGGTCTCTCTCCAGAGGTCGTTCATACTTTGATCAACGCGAGGAAGTCTTCCTCGGGGAAGGTTTATTACCGTACTTGGAAGGCCTATTTTGCCTGGTGTGAGTCCAGGGGGTTTTCACCCCGCACGTACTCGGTTTCCCGTGTGCTGTCTTTCCTTCAGACGGGTGTCGATCAGCGTTTGGCGCTGGCTACGATTAAGGGTCAGGTGTCGGCGCTGGCCGTTCTGTTTCAACGTCCCGTGGCTTCCAACTCCTTGGTTGGCACTTTTATTCAGGGTGTGCGGCATCTGGTTCCTCCTAGGAGGGATCCTTTGCCCCCTTGGGACTTGAATCTAGTTCTATCTGTGTTACAACGTGCTCCTTTTGAACAGATCAGGGAGATCTCGTTGTCTATGTTGTCCAAAAAGGTCGCCTTTTTGGTGGCGATCACTTCGGCTCGCAGAGTGTTGGAACTGGCGGCTTTGTCCTGCAAGTTTCCGTACCTGGTTGTTCATTTGGATAAGGTGGTCTTGCGACCTAATCCTTCTTTTCTACCGAAACGAGTTTCGGAATTCCATCTTAACGAGGATATTGTTTTGCCTTCGTTGTGCACGAAGCCTAAACATCCGAAGGAGGTGAGATTGCACTCTCTGGATGTTGTTCGGGCGATAAGGGTTTACCTTAAATCGACTGAGTCTTTTCGTAAGACTGACTCCTTGTTTGTTCTTCCAGAGGGTCCTCGGAAGGGCATGGCGGCTTCCGCCTCTACCATTGCCAAATGGATCAGGCAGACCATTGAACAGGCCTATGCCTTGCAGGGGAAGGTTCCCCCTGTGCCTGTGAAGGCGCACTCTACTAGATCACTGAGTACGTCTTGGGCCTGCCGTCATGGGGCTTCTGTAGCCCAGGTGTGTAAGGCGGCGACTTGGTCGACCGTACACACTTTCACAAAATTCTACAAAGTAGATGTTCAGGCATCGGCGGATGCTTCCTTTGGCCGCAAGGTTCTTAGTGCGGCTGTTCCATAGGGTCCCTTGTTGGGGACTCCTGGCTGTTGGGATAGTTTTTTGTATCCCCTGGTTTTTTTGTCTTTTCCTGGGTTGTTGCTCCTGTTGAGCACTTATTTTTGCTGTTGCCCAGCTGGTTTCCTTCCTTTGGTAAGGTTCCTTTCTTTGATGTGGAGACTGCGTTGCCTTTCGGCGCGGATGCGTTTCCCACCCCTCATGTTTGCACTGCTTTGGGACGTCCCCATATGTGACGAATATGAAGAGGCGGCGACTGTCGGAGGATGTAAGAGAAAACTGAATTTTTGTAAAATCTTACCTGTAAAATTCCTTTCTCTGAGTCCTCCGACAGTCGCCGCCCCCGCCCCTCTTTGGGGTTTGAATGTATACTCTACTGCTATTCCACTAAAACTGAGATATGGTTGCAGGAAGTAGGAGGGTATTGACTGAGGGGACCACCCCTTGAGGGTGGGATATGTTAAAGCTTTATTGTTAACATATTCTGTTGCCTAGCTACTCCTTCGGAGCAAAGTCTAATACCCCATATGTGACGAATATGAAGAGGCGGCGACTGTCGGAGGACTCAGAGAAAGGAATTTTACAGGTAAGATTTTACAAAAATTCCGTTATCTTGCAAACCTGGCCTGTTGGTGGGTCCCGAGGACCGGAGTTGAGAACCACTGCATTAGTAGCTTTGTCAAGTTGTGGCTGGAGGCAATCAGGGGCTCTAAGAAGCCAAATGGTGGGCGGGGTTGGCTGACTAGCCAATGGAAAAAAACCCCTATAGGCTGAATGTAAAAGAATAAGTGTGCAGACAGGAAATAAGAAATAAATGGAAAAAATAAACTAAAAGGAAAAATAAATCTGTGTGCAAAAAATGGAAAATAAAAAATAAAACATAATGATGATCAGAAAATAAAAAATATATAAAAAATATTAAATATTATAAAAAATATTAAAAAAGAAAAACTTATATCTGGCATATTGGAAACCCAGAATGCTTCATGGAGGTAAGAGCATGATGATGCAAAACATTACCATATACATAAATAATCCATGTATATATCAAATTATACACCAATGTGATGATATAAACATAGCCCTTATACTGTCATGTAACAGACCATAAAGGACATCTTGAAAAAATGGCTATCAATATAACATGGAAATAAAATAATAAATAAATGGTTATACACCCTATATATAATATAATAATTACTATTGTACTAGCATAAAAAATCTCCATATGCACCTGGATCTCTCTATACACTGGCAGGCTCAATATTAAAATACCAATAGTATATATGGAATAAAAAATTATAAGATAAAAGATAAAAAGTTAAAAACTACATTAGACAAGACAATTAACCTCTAGTTCTTCGTTGAGGCCTTGGGGCGCTAGGCAATTGAATTTATAGATCCAATAAGTCTCTCTTTTACATAAAAGAGAGAAACGCTCATTTTCTGTCAGGGTACCTTTTAGGAATGCTTTCTATTGCCATGACCTCGAGTTTCCTAAAGTCCTTGTTATGGAACTTTAAAAAATGACGTGATACGCTATGCTTGTTCCATCCCTTATGGATGAGTTGGCGATGTTCTCCTATCCTTTTCCGTAATGTCCACATAGTACGACCCACATAAATCAATTGACATGGACATCTTAGTACATATATTACATATTCGGTGGAACATGTGATAAATTGCTTGATGTGGAAGATGTCATCTCTATTTTTAATGGAAGTACAAGCTTGCACTATGGATTGACATGTCAGGCAACTGCGTTTCTTGCACTGATAGGTGCCTGTGCGGTTATCAAAGTAAAACCTGATGTCATTGGGAGCACGCACCTGAGGTTTTAATTTGCTTGGGGCTAAGATGTTTTTAATTGTGCGTGCCCTTTTAAAAGTAACCTGTGGTACTGGGGGTAAATTGGGACCTAATCTGCTGTCGAGATGAAGAATATTAAAATGTCTCTTGATAATGTGTGAAATGTTGGTCATTGTAGCCAGTTATAAACCTAACTGTGTTTTTGTTATCAGCTTGATTGCGTATTTGGGTCGGTTTCGGGCTCCAAATGTGATCTGAAAGCCTCCTCAACGAGGGGTAGTGGAAACCCCTTGTCTAGGAAGCGTTCCTTCATTCTGGTTCCTTGGTCACAATAATCCACTTGATTGGAACAGTTGCGCCGGAGTCTGTGAAATTGACCCCCTGGGATGTTCCGTTTCCAGGCGGGGTGGTGGCAGCTTGCATAATTTAAGTATGAATTGCCACTGGTGGGTTTTGTGTGGTTCTTACTAATAATGTTTGGGCCTTCATGGGAGAGCACCAAATCTAGAAAAACCAACTCATTGGGGTCGATGACAGATGTGAAGGACAACCCCAACGAGTTGGAATTGCAATGTGCCACAAATGCCTCAAACATTGCCTGGTCGCCACTCCAGATGAGGACAAACCCCATCCACCATTTGGCTTCTTAGAAGCTTCTTAGGGAGGCTCTGTAGAAGCGAGCGAACTCCGTCCTCCACTTTCCCCGGCCTCCAGGTGATCCCTTTGCTGGCTGCGTACAGACATCCGGCCGACAGCGGTGACGTCATCAGCGTGCGACCTCCCGGTGCTCACAGCGGGCACTGGGGAAGCACAGCGTGGGCTCCGGTCCAGGAAGCGGCCGCACACCGGACCGTGTGAGCCCCCATCCCCGCTTGGACCCGCTCCTCTTTTCTATCCATCTACGCTGCTTTTCTTCTCCAGCTGCCAGCCCCTCCCTCCCTCGGGACTGACATCAGGGATTTCTGCTGCAGGCAGCGGTGACACACAGAGGCTTCATGGATTGGTAGGAGGATTTATTTTAATATATATATTACTTCATCATTGTGGATCTATACAATAAACTTTTATTGGACTGTCTTTCTATGTCTCTTTTGGGGTTAATTGTCAGTAATATATACACTTGAGCGCCATCCTTCAATTTTTTCTTTGCTTCTGCTGCGACCATTTCCAAATGGTTTAGACAGACAGTGGTTCAGGCTTATTTACTTAAGGGTCAGGTTCATCCTTTCCCTGTTAAGGTGCACTCTACTCGGGGACTTAGTGCCTCTTGGGCCTTCCGTCATCAGGCGTCAGTGATGCAAGTTTGAGGGGCGGCCACCTGGTTGTCTGTGCCCACTTTCACAAAGTTTTACAAGGAGGATTTGTTTCATCTGTGGATGCTTCTTTTGGCAGCAAGGTTTTGCAGGCCTCCTTTTAGAGGACCTGGTCCTATTTGAGGGTGTATTGTTTTTTTTAGATGAGCTCCAGTTGTTTATGGTTGAGCTCCAATTTACCTGGTTGGCTATGATTTTAGCCCTGTAAAAAAAATTTTCTTGCTGTTCCTACCCCTCATGTTTGACCCTGCTTTGGGACGTCCTAATGGTCACGAAGATAAGGAGCTGTGCCTGTCAATGAATGAAGGAAAAAATGGGATTTTTGACTCAACGTAAAGTCCATTTCTCTGATGTTAATTGACAGACACAGACCCCACCCCTCTATGGAGCTGGGTTTCTTCTGACACTGCTTGTAACAAAACTGAGTGTCTGTAGCAGAGAGTGGAGTATACCCCCAGGGACTGCCGATAGGCATAGCCAAGTTTTTTTCCCTGCCTAGTGTCCCACTCCTGTAGGGGGCAGCATAACCCAACGGTGAAGAAAATAAGGAGCTGTGTCCGTCAGTGAAAATCAGAGAAATGGATTTTACGGTAAGTCAAAAATTCCAAAAAAACATTTTTTTTTCCTAGCATTGATGCCCTGAGTCTGATTAATTTCTGACAGGAGTGATTCCTTTTTTTTTTTTTTTTTTTTTTTTTTTTTTTTAGTAAGATCAAATTAATACTTCACACCTTTTATTGCAGCATAGTGTTGGTAGCCTGAAGATAGAACAGTGAATAGTAAAAATGGTTAATGTGGTTGTAAACCCGAAAAATCTAAAATACAATGAACACACTACCTTATTCAGTAAGGCAGGACAAGTATTCTGTCCCCAGTCTGGCCGGGAAAAAAGCAGGCACTCTTCCTCAGTTTCTCTCAGTGAAAAAATCCATCACGGGTAAAAAAAAGGCGCCACACTCCCTCTCCTGTGATTGACAGCCAAAATATATAGACTCATGCACGAGAATTGCCGCGCCTCCCGCTGCCTCATCCACAGATCTCTCTCCCCCCAACTCCTCCTGCTGTCCCTGGATTGGCGGTTCTACACCTCAGCTTGTAAAGCTGTGAAGGGAGTCTTGTAATGTCAGGACTCCAACTCCCGAGCTCCGGGCTGTCAATGTGTCTACGGAACAGGACAGGTTCTGCAGGGTATTCATCCGTTGCTGCCCGGCCTATGGAACGATGACGCCGGAGCCGGCCTCTCGTCACTCCAGGTAGACCTCATATGACGTCCTTCCGGTTTGCGCTTCCGCACGATCTGTCACCGGCTGTGTCCATGGTATTTTTTTTTTTTTTTTTTTTTACGTACCATAGTCTGTGCTTTGTAAGGGCTCTGGGGGCATGGACATTTTAAGTGGACCTTACTTTGTACTGCAAGGTCTGCTTTAAATTTACTTATTCTGGTTTAGGTAGTAAATGGTAATCTTAGACATATTTATGAGTCAATCTGTTAAAGGTTGAGCAGTTAATAAGGTCAAGGCATATGAGTGCAGGTGGGAAATTAACAGTTTTGAGTGATATATTCAGGGTTTCTAGGGGATAATGATTTAAATCCCAGAATGTCACTTAGTCACCGTGGTTGATGGACATTAATCTGGTTATATTGTTATTTTTATTGATAAGGTAGGCTGTTAAAATAGAGTGATGACTGGGTGGTTTGAAAATCAAGAGGCATCAGCTCTCCTTTCATAATCTGTTAGATAAACTGCCCAAGCTTTCTTCTTATAACCATCAGAAGTGGAGTTTGCTCTATGTAAGTACATCAGGACAGAAGTGCAGAAGACAAAAGTTTTTTTCGGTGCAATACTTGCTTGGCATTAGTTTTTCCATGGTACATTTTGGAAGCTGGGTTGCTGTCCTATCTGTATGCAGATTTCTTGTCTATGTAGTGACAGTGCTTGTCTAAAATCCTTAGTTTGTGCCCTTCAGTCTGAGATCAGGAGGCTGTCTAAGCCAGTTTGTTCTGTTGAGGAAGAGATGGCTTTTCGCAGGGCAGCACAAGGGTAATGTGGACAGCTGTTGGGTCTGGAAAAGTGAGGACCATAGGCATCTGTGCAGGGTGTGCTTGGGCGCACCCTAATCACCCCGTAAACGTTAGCGTAGCCCAGTGCCAGCTGTTGCCAGAGATCTCCATCAAGAGCAGTGGGATACCCGGAGAAGAGGCAGCTGGTGCTGTTGGCATCTCTCCCTTCCCCGCCGGCACCCCACTATGATCACGGTATCTTTTTCTCCCCGGACTGATGCTGTCGTCGCCAGAGAAAGACTGCCGTAGCAGACGGTAATGTGTCGCTGTGTTGATAGAGCCCGCCCACCCCTACCTTCTGCAGCAATCATTTAGGCAATCAGCAGCAGCTGCAAGGGATGCTGGTAAGTGTAGTTTAGAGAGAGGACTGCTGCACTGCACAGGGTTAGCTGCAAAACTACAAGCCCCATAAAACTATGGGACTCAGGAGGAGCAAGGGAGGATTTTTGGTACAGGCACAGAACACATTTTGGATTAAGAGGCACGTAATGTTTAAAGAAAACACTAAACACTTTGAATAATGAATGTTTATTAAGCACTTTAGAGCAGGAGTGGGCAACTCCCAGCACGGGTGCCACAAGTGGCACACAAAGCCTCTTTTGCTGGCACGCGACTCTCTCCCCATCGGTAGAGCAGCACAGGGAAGTGTCATTGAGACACAGCTTGTGCCACACTAATGTAATCCAATCTCAGAATTCCCCACTGCACCTGCACTGAGAGGGAGGCACTGTGCCCCCACACTTTGTAAAAGATGGGAAACATTGTTTCCTTCACTAACTTTGCTGTAGCTACGATTGTCATCTCTTGCAATTGGGAAGAGATTGGGTGCATTTCTGCTAGGGAGACAGTCCCTGTTTCCAGGAGGATGAGGACTGTGATTGGCCACTGCTAAAGCCAATCACGGTCCTGCTACCTCCACCCACCATTTGGAGAAAGATGACTCACTTTGTTGCCACTACCAATCTCAGAAAGTGATTTCACTGTGATTGAGAAAACCATAATCAGGTGACAGTTTGTGGAATTACTCTTGAGCTTCTGGGAATTTTGCTGGAAAAAAAATATATATTTATATGTGTGTAAAATATATGTATATGTGTCATTTACTGCTAGCCCCTCAGCACTACACCATCTGCTACTCCCAACCTCTGCACCATCTGCTACTCCCAACCTCTGCACCATCTGCTACTCCCAACCTCTGCACCATCTGCTACTCCCAACCTCTGCACCATCTGCTACTCCCAACCTCTGCACCATCTGCTACTCCCAACCTCTGCTCCATCTGCTACTCCCAACCTCTGCTCCATCTGCTACTCCCAACCTCTGCTCCATCTGCTACTCCCAACCTCTGCTCCATCTGCTACTCCCAACCTCTGCTCCATCTGCTACTCCCAACCTCTGCTCCATCTGCTACTCCCAACCTCTGCTCCATCTGCTACTCCCAACCTCTGCTCCATCTGCTACTCCCAACCTCTGCATCACCTACTCCCAACCTCTGAACTATGCGTCACTTACTCCTGTCCCTGAACTTTGTGTCACTTACTCCTGAACATTTGCACCATTTACTACTAAACCCCTGCATTCGCTTAGGCCACAGCCACTATTTAGCGCAATGAAAATCACACCCAACTTTTACTGCGCCATACCTTTTCTCAGCTGGGAGGGTCCAACTTATGATCTTGCACACAGGTCCACTGCTTTCCGAAAATGCCCCTGAGCTCATCATTGCGCATCCATTCCAGATGCTTGTATGTGACATTCAAGCACCTGGGCTGGATGCGAGAGGTGGATCAGCAGACATGGGTGTGCCAGGACAGGTAGATGTGTCATCTCTCTGCATATAATAGATGAGAAGAGGGTACAGCGGTGGGGTAGACGAGAGGAAGGTTACAGGGGTACAGTGGTGGGGCAGATAAGCGGGGGGTGGGGGGTTCAGTTTTGGGACGGAAGAGAAGAGAGTTAAGCGGTGGGACTGAAGAGCAGGAGGGTACAGTGGTGGGGCAGATGTACGGGAGGGTACAGTGGTGGGGCAGATGTGTGGGAGGGTACAGTGGTGGGGCAGATGTGTGGGAGGGTACAGTGGTGGGGCAGATTTGGCTAGGGTACAGCGGTGGGGAAGATGAACAGGAGGGTACAGCGATGGGGCAGATGAACAGGGAGTTACAGTGGTGGGACAGATGAGAAGGGAGTTTAGGAGTGGCAATGAAGAGTAGAGGGGTACAGAGGTGGGGCAGATGTTCAGAGGAGTACAGAGGTGGGGCAGATGTTCAGAGGGGTACAGTGGTTGGGCATGTTCAGAGGGGTACAGTGGTTGGGCAGATTTTCAGAGGGGTACAGTGGTGGTGGAGAGGAGAAAAGGGTTCAGCACTAGGACAGAAGGGCAGGGAGTTAACAGTGGTGGGACACATGAGCAGGGCAGGGAGCTTGTTGGGCCAGACGATAAGGGGGTTACAGTGGTGGTACAGTGATTGGGCAGATGTGAAAGGAGGTGCATTGGTAGGACAGATGAGCAGGGGGTTACAGTTGTGGGACAGAAGAGTCGGGGTATACAGTGGTGGGGCAGAAGAGCAGGGCGGTACGGAGGTGAGACAGATGTGCAGGAGCTACAGTAGTGGAGCAGACGAGCAGGGGGTTGCATTAGTGGGGCAGACAAGCAGGGGGTTACAATGGTGGGACAGATGAGCACATGGGCTTAGTGTTAGGACAGATGAGGTTCAGCTGTGAGACAGAAGAGCATGGGAGTACAGTGGTGGGGCAGATGTGCAGGGGGTTGTGGTACAGTGGTTGAACAGATTAGCAGGGGATACAGTGATCCGAGGAGTGAAGGTACATGAATTGGGGCTGATCTGAGGACTGGAGTTGCAGGAATTGGGAGTGATCTGAGGCGTGAGAGTGCAGGATGTTTATCCCACTTTCTCAAGTCGTTTACAGCATTTTCTTTCTTAAAAAAAAAAAAAAAAAAAAAAAAAACATCCTTTTCGTGATTGAGTGTACAGTTGACATTTTTTTTGTTATAAAATCGGCTTGCTGTGCTCAAAAGGTTGCCTACCCCTGTAGATGTTGCAATATGTCACTAACTTGTTCATTCCATGCCTACAAGACTTGGTGCTGTCCTTACAAATTATGAAGGTCATACAAAATACTAGATGTAGTAATTTTTGTTGTGGGGTGTATTCAGTTTTACTCAAATTAGTTAATGAAAATGAAGATTTTCATATATTATCACTTTTGGCACTGTATATTAACCCCGAGCCACACTTTGGAATACCACCAGGAGGTTAAGGCTAGGAAATCTACCTCTAGGAAGATTTAACATCGTACTTTTAAATTACATTGTGTGGTGTGAGTCTTTTGGGGTTCATCCTCGCTCCTTTTTGGTGGCTGAGATCTTGGCCTTCCTCCAGTGAGGGGCTGAACAGCGTCTGGCCTTGGGTACCATCAAGGGCCAGGTTTTGGCCTTGGCAGTCTTCTTCCAACGACTGTTAGCCACGCATTCCTTGGTTCGCACCTTTTTTCAGGGGGTTCGCTACCTGGCTTCGCCTGTGCGATCCTTGTTGCCTCCGTGGGACCTCAGTATGGTGCTGTCGCTTCTCCAGAAACCTTTTGAAAATTATTCGGGAGTTTCCCCTGCTTGCGCTGTCCCAGAAGGTAGCCTTTTTGGTAGCTATTACTTCTGCGCACAGGAAGCCAGAGCTGGCGGCGTTCTGTCGTTCACCTTATCTGGTGGTTCACAGAGATCAAATAATACTTCGCTCTTGTCAGTCGTTCCTCCCTAAGGTTGTTTCAGATTTCCATCTGAATGAAGATATCGTACTGCCTTTACTCTGCCCTAAGCCCAAGCATCTTAAGGAAATTGCCTTGCATTCCCTGGATGTGGTTCGGGCTATCAGAGTGTACCTGGCAGCTACGGAGTCTTTTAGAAAATCAGACTCACTATTTGTCCTTACTGATTGACCTTGAAAAGAGTTGGCCGCGTCTGCTGCAACCATTTCTAGATGGATCAGACAGACAGTGGTGCAGGCCTATTCAATTAGGGTCAGGTTCCTCCTTTTCCTGTTAAGGCACATTCTACGCGTCACTTAGTGCCTCCTGGGCCTTTCCGCCATCAGGCGTCAGTGATGAAGGTTTGCAAGGCGGCCACCTGGTCTTCTGTGCGCACTTTCACAAAATTTTACAAAGTAGATGTGCTGGCATCTGCGGATGCTGCTTTTGGCTGCACGGTTTTGCAGGCCACTCTTTGTGAGGACTAGTACTCTTTGAGGGTATATGTTTTAAGGTGAGCTCCAGTTGTTCCTGGTTGAGCTCCATGTTCACTGGTTGGCTAGATTTAGCCTTTGGCAATTGTCTTTTCTGCTGTGGCTTATCCCACCCCTCATGTTTAACACTGCTTTGGGACATCCCAATGGTCAAGAAGATTCTGGAGCTGTGTCTATCAATGAATGAAAGAGAAAACTGGATTTTTGTCTTACTGTAAAATCATTTTCTCTGATGTTAATTGACGGACACAGCACCCACCTCTCTATTGAGTTGGGTTACTTTTCTTATTACACTGCTTGCAACAATACTGAATGCCTTTAGCAGAGTGTGGGAGTATACCCCCTGGGACTGCCCCATAGGCGTGGTAAAGTTTTTTTTTTTTCATGCTTAGTGTCCTACTCCTGTAGGGGGCAGCAATAAACCAATGGTCAAGAAGATTCTGGAGCTGTGTCTGTCAGTGAACATCCGAGAAAAGGATTTTACGGTAAGACAAAAATCTTATTTTTCAGCCGACACCAGGTTAAAGTTCGCTGTCTGTTGACTTCACTGAGCCGTTACAGGCTCTACAGAGATCCTGACTTTAACCACTTGCCTTCTGGGCACTTTCACCCACCTTTTCTGCCCAGGCCAATTTTCAGCTTTCAGTGCTGTCGCGCTGTGACAATTGCATGATCATGTAACACTGTACCCATCTGAAATTTTTATCATTATATGCTAAATGAAAAAGACAGAAAATTAAAAAAAAAAAAAAATTTTTTTTTAGTTTTGGTTATAAATTGTTGCAATAAGTATTTTTTTTTTAAATAACTGATCAGCTGCACTGATGGGCGCTGATGAGGCGGCACAGATAAGCTGCACTGATGAGGCGGCACGGATAGGCTGCACAGATGAGGCGGCACTGATACGCTGCACTGATGGACACTGGCACTGATGGAGCTGCACGGATAATCAGAGCACCGGTGATCAGTGCCCTGGTTATCAGTGTAAATGTCCCTTGTCATAGGATTGTCTGTTATTCGCTTTCCTTTCCTCCGACAGTGGCGGCACTGGGGAAAGGAATTGCTAATAACCGGCATTTGTTTACATGTGATGAGCTGTCATTGGACACTGTAAAGAGCAGCTGTGTTTGGCCTTTCACCCCAACCCAAAGGGCAAGGCGATCACAGAGCCCACCCATTGCGCGCCCCAAGGAGAACGTCAATGGCAGCCCTACCAGGACTGGGCAAGTGCTTCAAGTTGGAATCCATCCATATGCCTGGACTGCCACTTTACAATCACTTTAAGTCATATTGTTTTTCTATATAGATTGCCTCATTCCCAGAGACATACAATTCCCTGGATAGACACTCCAAAATGTGTTTTTCCCATACAAATATATGTAGCCTTTGAATTGCATTTTATATATAAGATATTCCAAAGATCAGTAAAATGTGCATTTCTGCGCCATGGGGTCTCCAATGTTTGCAAACAGCTGGGGTCAGTAGCCTGTACAAATCATGTAGCCACACATCTATGCATTTATTTGGGTACAGGGACAGATGAGTTTACGTCTTGCCCACTCATCGGTCCCAACATGCATGTAACCATACAGATGTACAGTTCTTTGTATACAGCCGCAGCATTTGTCAACCTTTCATTGATTTATACAGGCTGATGGCTGCAGCTATACGCAAACACCTTTGACACCCGTGACTGCGTGCAGAAATACTGCAGTTTAGCTTTATACAGGTATATGTAAAGTTTCTGTGTAGCTCTTATTGGAAACTATATTTTATGAATGTCTTTCATAGTAAAAAAAAAAAAAAAAACTAAACTTCACATATTGTAAAGTGATTAAGATAAATTCTGTGCAAGGGTCTTACGCCCATGCATTTGCAGTTCATTATAATTGGAATTACAGATGAAGGCAATGAAGCCTTGCTAAATGAACAGCTTGAATAAATGTTGACTTTGAACAACTCTTTAACTGATCATTACATATCAATCTTTTGGATGATGAGGGGTTATTTATCTCAATCAAGAGCAGCTACATGTTTTTGGAATGTGTATAGTATTACTTGTAATGATTCATACAATTTTAATGGAAGATTAGTAGGTTTTTTATAGGATAGTAGTGGTTTTACTCAAAAATGCAAAAACCCAACTCCAAGCATATATATCTTAATCATATAGTACAGGATACAGTATTTGTATGTATAGACCATAGGTTATATGCAGGCTAACTTTAGGTGATTGGACATCAGCCATAAATTAGCTAGCCCTTCTTTTTGAGTGTAATTATATACCCTGCCCACTAGAGACTCAGATTTTTCTCTTTTGTTCTGTGACGGATACAGGTCCAGAATCTTCTTGACCATAGGGTTATGCTGCCCCCTACAGGAGTAGGACACTAGGCAGGAAAAAAATTTACCACGCCTATGGGGCAGTCCCAGGGGATATACTCCCACTCTCTGCTATAGGCACTCTGCCTAGTCAGGAGTAAGGACCTAGTTCCTTGCTGGAATTCTTTCCTCTCTGATTATTTTCTGTTCCTGTGAGAACTACAATCAACTGCTGGACTGGGCGACAAACTGGATATTTTAGATCCTTAAGGTCTCCCTAGTCCAGCCAGCGAGCACACACTCTGCGAGATAAACATCTGGCGAGGATGCATACGACCTGGTTGCGTCCTGAGTGGCAGCGTTCCTCCTGGCAGACAGCACCCACATTCAGGTGGGGAAGGGATCTGTCCAGAGCGGTGCCCACCCTGGTCCATGGTATGGTAAGTAGTTGTCCCCCCTCTCCCCCTTGGGGGTTTTGGGGTGGACATGGGCCCCTTCCTGGGATGGTGTGACCCCTCCCCAGTTTTCCCTCCTCCCCAGCCCCTCTTGATCTTTAAGGATAGTTTACAGACGGGTATGGTGCCAGCTGATTGGAAAAAAGCCAACGTGGTACCAATATTTAAAAAGGGGCCGAGATATATCCCGGGTAACTATAGGCCGGTCAGCCTAACATTAGTAGTCTGCAAAATTTTGGAGGGGATGATAAGGGACCACATACAAGACTTTAGTAATGAAAACGGTATTATAAGTAGTAATCAGCATGGATTCATGAAAAATCGTTCGTGCCAAACCAATCTATTAACCTTCTACGATGAAGTGAGCTGCCACCTAGATAAAGGAAAGCCTGTGGATGTGGTTTATCTGGACTTTGCAAAGGCCTTTGACACCGTTCCCCACAAACGCTTACTGTACAAACTAAGGAAGGTAGGTATGGACCATAAGGTGAGTACCTGGATAGAGAACTTGCTCCAGGGGAGAGTACAGAGGGTGGTGATTAATGGGGAGTACTCGGATTGGGCGGGAGTGGAAAGTGGGGTCCCCCAGGGTTCTGTCCTGGGACCAATCCTGTTTAATTTATTCATAAATGATCTAGAGGAGGGGATATCTAGTACAATCTCAGTATTTGCAGATGATACTAAATTAGGCATGCCAATATCTTCTATGCAGGATGTGGAAATCTTGCAAGCAGACCTGAACAAAATAACGGGGTGGGCAACTACATGGCAGATGAGCTTTAATGTTGAAAAATAGGGATGCACCGAATAATCGGCGGCCGAACATTATTCGGCCGAAAATAGAAAAAATAGCACTTTCGGTGTTCGGCCGAATAAGTCAAAAGGCCGAATAATTTTGTGCCGAATAATAGGGCTGAACGATAGTCGATATGATATGGACTATCGTTCTGTGGCCGTAGGCGATATTCATATCGCCGAGGTCACGATATTTACAGGGGGAAGGGACTCGGAGGAGGACAGGAGGACTCACAGACTTCCGTGTTAGGCAGGGGAAGCCGGGGACACTTCAGCGGTGAGCATACATACATATACATACATTACTCACTCGTGCACTGCAGCCAGCCCCACACATTCAGTGAGTCTTACTCTCCTCCCTAGTTTTTTCAATGGCACATTCAGGAAGCCAATCACGCCGTGATTAGCTGCACAGCGAACCAATCACGCGTGCCTGCACACCTGATTGGTTCCGCTGTGCCGCTACTCACGGCGTGATTGGCTTCCTGAATGTGCCATTGAAAAAACTAGGGAGGAGAGTAAGACTCACTGAATGTGTGGAGCGGGCTGCAGTGCACGAGTGAGTAATGTATGTATGCGGCTGTGCTCCTTTCCAGGCTACTACTAGTCCACCTCCAGCCTCCTACTACCACCACTATGAGAGACTGTCTGTCACTGTATAATCTGATCGAGTCCACACTGACACTGACTGACTGTCACTGAGTAATTGATGTTACCACATTAACCCTGACCTGCCCAGTGCCCTGTATCTGCAATTAAAATTTACAAGGCTGCCTGCATGCTTCCTGATTTCCATTCCCAGCATCCTTCCCAATCCCTATAGTGTCACTAACATTAACCCTATGGTACAAGGCTGCAGTGTGCACTGAATCCCATTCCCTACAGTAACATTTAGGGAGAGAGAGAGACATGAGAGGACGAGAGAGAGAGACATGAGAGGACAAGAGAGAGAGAGAGAGAGACACGAGAGGACAAGAGAGAGGACAAAAAATTGGCAAAATAAATGGAAAAAATGCAAAACACCACGTTCGGTATTCGGCCTTCGGCCTTTCGGCCAAACATTTTTTCTCTTACGTCCTCCGACAGTCGCCGCCTCTTCATATTCGTCACATATGGGGTATTAGACTTTGCTCCGAAGGAGTAGCTAGGCAACAGAATATGTTAACAATAAAGCTTTAACATATCCCACCCTCAAGGGGTGGTCCCCTCAGTCAATACCCTCCTACTTCCTGCAACCATATCTCAGTTTTAATGTCTAGCTTGTCAGGAGTGGCTGGCTCTCTCTGTGCTGGGACTTTTTGTCCCAGACTCTTTCTTCTTTTTGATATTTTGTTTGAGTTTTCTCTCTACCTTTACTTAGCTGTTATTTTTGTCAGCATTAGTTAGTTCTTCGGACGAAGAGGATCATGCGGACTGGGTCTCGGGCTGATCCCCCTGGTCGCAGGTCGTGGGTCAGTGGCTTCCCAGTCTGCCATCGAGCGTTCAGCCAGGTAACGCTCCTGGCACAGTGAACGACCCATCCCTGTTCGGTGCAGGGATGATTGGTGAGGTGGCTACCTCACCGGACGCTGTGCGGTTTCTGAACCGCCATTGTGTGCGTCTTGAATTGCGACTCTCCCTGCCTCATGTGCAGCGGCTTGTTCGCCTGTGCGGGTTCCCCACGCCATGTGAGGTAAGTGTATCTATGTGGGGACCTGTCTGTCTGGGGGGGGTCTCAGTCTGGGACTGTGTAACCTGCCTTTAATCACACTGCTTGTCTCCCTATCTCTCGGCTGCATGCTGTGGGCTGCAAGGAGGGGGGGGGGGAGCTGTATGACACTGAGTATGTCAGGCTGGGCAGTGTGAGGAGCTGTGTGCTGTGGGGCATGTTTTTAATGGCATGTTGGGGCATATACAGCGATCGCTGCGGCGATCTAACATGTATCCATATAATGGGATAATATTGTGTGTGATTTTATGCACTGTGGAGCGGCGATTTCGGCGCCAAACGACGCCATTTTACCGGCGCCCGCTCCGGCCGCATGGTTTACATGCACGGCGGCCATTTTCTTGTAGCCTCCATAGGCTTACATAGAGCGCCCTGGCAGCATCACTTCCTCTCTCCTGGAAGCACCGATCGAGGCAGCAGCAGCAGTGGAGTCTCCTCAGGTTTTATCCTTCTATTCCTGTGTTCCATTGCCTGTATTCAGTCTGTATATTCCCTGTGGGGGTCTCATTGTGCCTGAGTGTGGTGCGGTGGGCTGCGCTTGCCGCAAGGGGGCAGTTAACCCTTGGTTGTCTGGCATACAGGGGCAATGGATTCTCAGGAGGGCAAGTTTCCCACAGTATTGGTGGAAAGCCAGGGGACCGCTGTTTCCCCCCCAGGGGGGGATTTAGCCACTATTGTGGCTGGCCTTGCTGCACAGGTGCAAATGCTGGTGGCTGCTCAATCTACTAAACGGCCCAGAGTTGCTCTGTCCTCTGATTCTGAGGGTGAAGGTGATGGGGCTGTTCTGGCGGGGACCCCCCTATCGGGGTCCCGCTCCTCTCTTGATCTAGTGGGGTCTGAGGTAGAGGCTGAAGTTGAGGGGGTTGATAATTCTCCCCCTGGCTCGCCTGAAGAGCTTGCAATCATGGATGAGTTGATTGCTTCCATTAAGCAGACGCTACGTTTGCAGGACGAGGTGTGTCCCCCAGCTGCCTTGGCGGCTTATGGGACGCAGAGAAAACGCAGGACGCCGCAGGTTTTTCCCTGCAATGCTGATTTTCAGCGCGCTGTTAAGGACCAATGGCGCGATTTGCGCAAGCCTTTTGCGGTACCAAGTAAATTTAAGCTGCGTTATCCTTTCTCGCCTGCCACTGATGAACGGTGGTGTGTGCCTCCGCCAGTGGATCATGCTATTGCGGTTTTGAACAAAGCCACTGCGATCCCTGCAGAGGGATCCCCTGTTTTCCGTGATGCCACGGATAGGAGACTGGAGTCTCTTGCCCGTCATACTTATTCTGTTACGGGTTCTATGCTTAAGGCTCTGTTTGCTTCTCTCATGGCGGCCCAGGCGATCGCAAGTTGGACGCAGATGCTTAGGCGCGTCCTAGTGGCCGATTCGGCCTCGGCGGCGACCCTGGATATGGTGGATCAGATCCACCAGGGTGTCATGTATCTGTGTGATGCGGACCTGGACCTGATTCCGTTGGCTGCGCGTGTGCACAGCGTGGCGGTGTTGTCTCGCCGCCTGGTTTGGTTGAAATGTTGGTCGGTGGACCAATCTTCACGTAAAACCTTAGCCAATCTGCCTTATGATGGGTCTCGCCTTTTTGGGGAGTCCCTGGATGTGTTGATTAAGGGGATTACCGGGGGTAAGAGCACTCTCTTGCCCCATTTCCCCAAGGCTAAGGGGGCTTCTGGGAAGAAGCATGCTCATTTTCGGCCCCCTCAGGGGTCCTTTCGTGCCTTTCGGCCGCACTACAAGGGCAGACCGTTCAAGGGCCAAGGCTCTCAGAAGAAGCCCTGGTCTGGGAAACAGAAGTCCGGTCAATCCGGACCTGCGGCCCATAACAGTTCGGCCTGAAGGGGCGCCCTCACCCAGTTTTGGGGTGGGGGGACGCTTGCTCGGTTTTCTTCAGCCCTGGTTGGCCCGTGTGAGGGACAGATGGGTTCTGGAAATCGTTCGATCTGGTTACAAGATCGAGTTTCTCTCTCGGCCGGAGAGCAGATTTTTTCCCTCAAATCTTCAACTGTCTCCAGAGCGCCTGCGGGATCTGCACCTGGCGGTGCGGGACCTGAGGGCTCCGGGAGTGGTGGTTCCGGTGCCTCATCGGGACAGATTTCGGGGGTTTTATTCCAATCTGTTCACCGTGCCCAGGAAGGAGGGCAAGGTTCGTCCGATTCTGGACTTGAAAGCTCTGAACCGCTCTGTGCGGGTTCGCAAGTTCCGCATGGAATCCCTGCGCTCGGTGGTGGCTGCCCTGGTTCCGGGGGAATTCTTGGCCTCCATCGATTTGAAGGATGCGTACCTTCACATCCCCATATTCGAGGGTCATCAGAGGTACCTTCGATTTGCCATTGCGGAGGATCACTACCAGTTTGTGGCGTTGCCCTTTGGGCTCGCCTCGGCTCCGCGGGTCTTCACCAAGGTGCTTGCACCGGTTCTGGCATTATTGAGAGCCCAGGGCATTTCTGTCCTGGGGTATCTGGACGACATTCTGGTTCGGTCTGCGACCAGACAGGGTCTGGAGAAGGACCTGTCTGTCACAATGCAAACTCTGCAGGAGTTCGGTTGGACGATAAATGTTCCAAAGTCGACACTGAGTCCGTCGGTTCGTCTCCCCTATCTGGGAATGATACTGGACTCGGTGCAGGCGAAGGTCTTCCTGCCGGAAGATAAACTCAGGACTCTTCAGGAGGAAGTCAGGTCCCTCAGGGACGTTCCACACTCGTCTCTGCGGACGGGTATGAGATGTCTGGGATTGATGGTCTCGGCCTTCGAGGCGATTCCTTTCGCGCAGTTTCACACGCGGGGTCTCCAAGCGGAGATCCTGTCCAGGTGGGACGGGCGACCTCAATCTCTGGATCTTCAGATCTCGTTGAGTCATCGCACCAGGGAAAACCTTCTGTGGTGGCTCCAGTCCCCGTTGGTGTCCGGGGGCAAGTCGTTTCGTCCGATCTCGTGGACGATAATCACCAAGGATGCCAGCCTGTCGGGCTGGGGTGGTGTTCTGGGCGTTCTGTCCGCCCAGGGGACCTGGTCGGAGGGGGAGTCTTCCCTTCCGATCAACATTCTGGAATTGCGTGCGATAAGGCTCTGTCTTCATCGCTGGACGGACCGGCTGCAGGGCTGCCCGGTTCGGGTGCAGACGGACAATGCCACGGCGGTGGCCTACATCAACCACCAAGGGGGCACCAGGAGTGCCCGAGCGGCTCGAGAAGTGGCCGACATTCTGTCTTGGGCCGAGACTCATGTCCCGGCGATAACGGCGGTTCACATTCCGGGAGTGGAGAACTGGCAGGCGGACTATCTGAGTCGCCAGACCCTGGATCAGGGGGAATGGTCTCTCCACCCGGCTGTCTTCCAGATGTTGTGCGCGAAGTGGGGTCTTCCAGATGTGGACCTGTTCGCGTCTCGCCTCAACTACAAGGTGAAGAGGTTCGTGGCAAGGACGCGCGACCCTCGGGCAGACGCGTCGGACGCGTTAGTGGCCCCGTGGCATCAGTACAGGCTGATGTACGCGTTTCCACCGATTCAGTTGCTGTCCAGGTTCCTTCGCAGGTTGCACTCGGAACGCAGCACGGTGATTCTTGTGGCACCGGACTGGCCTCGCCGGTCCTGGTACGCAGACCTCGTGAATCTGGCGGTCGACGCTCCTTGGCGTCTGCCTCTTCGAGACGATCTACTGTCTCAAGGACCGATTTACCATCCTGCTTTACAGTCGCTGGCTTTGACGGCGTGGCTGTTGAGACCGAGGTCCTGAAGGAGAAGGGTCTCTCTCCAGAGGTCGTTCATACTTTGATCAACGCGAGGAAGTCTTCCTCGGGGAAGGTTTATTACCGTACTTGGAAGGCCTATTTTGCCTGGTGTGAGTCCAGGGGGTTTTCACCCCGCACGTACTCGGTTTCCCGTGTGCTGTCTTTCCTTCAGACGGGTGTCGATCAGCGTTTGGCGCTGGCTACGATTAAGGGTCAGGTGTCGGCGCTGGCCGTTCTGTTTCAACGTCCCGTGGCTTCCAACTCCTTGGTTGGCACTTTTATTCAGGGTGTGCGGCATCTGGTTCCTCCTAGGAGGGATCCTTTGCCCCCTTGGGACTTGAATCTAGTTCTATCTGTGTTACAACGTGCTCCTTTTGAACAGATCAGGGAGATCTCGTTGTCTATGTTGTCCAAAAAGGTCGCCTTTTTGGTGGCGATCACTTCGGCTCGCAGAGTGTCGGAACTGGCGGCTTTGTCCTGCAAGTCTCCGTACCTGGTTGTTCATTTGGATAAGGTGGTCTTGCGACCTAATCCTTCTTTTCTACCGAAACGAGTTTCGGAATTCCATCTTAACGAGGATATTGTTTTGCCTTCGTTGTGCACGAAGCCTAAACATCCGAAGGAGGTGAGATTGCACTCTCTGGATGTTGTTCGGGCGATAAGGGTTTACCTTAAATCGACTGAGTCTTTTCGTAAGACTGACTCCTTGTTTGTTCTTCCAGAGGGTCCTCGGAAGGGCATGGCGGCTTCCGCCTCTACCATTGCCAAATGGATCAGGCAGACCATTGAACAGGCCTATGCCTTGCAGGGGAAGGTTCCCCCTGTGTCTGTGAAGGCGCACTCTACTAGATCACTGAGTACGTCTTGGGCCTGCCGTCATGGGGCTTCTGTAGCCCAGGTGTGTAAGGCGGCGACTTGGTCGACCGTACACACTTTCACAAAATTCTACAAAGTAGATGTTCAGGCATCGGCGGATGCTTCCTTTGGCCGCAAGGTTCTTAGTGCGGCTGTTCCATAGGGTCCCTTGTTGGGGACTCCTGGCTGTTGGGATAGTTTTTTGTATCCCCTGGTTTTTTTGTTTTTTCCTGGGTTGTTGCTCCTGTTGAGCACTTATTTTTGCTGTTGCCCAGCTGGTTTCCTTCCTTTGGTAAGGTTCCTTTCTTTGATGTGGAGACTGCGTTGCCTTTCGGCGCGGATGCGTTTCCCACCCCTCATGTTTGCACTGCTTTGGGACGTCCCCATATGTGACGAATATGAAGAGGCGGCGACTGTCGGAGGACGTAAGAGAAAACGGAATTTTTGTAAAATCTTACCTGTAAAATTCCTTTCTCTGAGTCCTCCGACAGTCGCCGCCCCCGCCCCTCTTTTGGGGTTTGAATGTATACTCTACTGCTATTCCACTAAAACTGAGATATGGTTGCAGGAAGTAGGAGGGTATTGACTGAGGGGACCACCCCTTGAGGGTGGGATATGTTAAAGCTTTATTGTTAACATATTCTGTTGCCTAGCTACTCCTTCGGAGCAAAGTCTAATACCCCATATGTGACGAATATGAAGAGGCGGCGACTGTCGGAGGACTCAGAGAAAGGAATTTTACAGGTAAGATTTTACAAAAATTCCGTTATTATTATTCGGCTTCGGCTTCGGCCAAGAATTTCATTTCGGTGCATCCCTATTGAAAAATGTAAAGTAATGCACTTGGGGGCCAGAAACCAGAAAGCAAGCTACTCACTAGGGGGGGGAACCTCTGGGTGAGTCTACAATGGAAAGGGACCTGGGGGTACTGGTAGACAACAGGCTTGGCAATGGCATGCAATGCCAAGCCGCCACAAGCAAAGCCAACAGAATACTGGGTTGTATAAAAAAGGGGATTCACTCCAGAAATAAAGAGATTATTCTTCCACTCTACAAGACTCTGGTCCGGCCACATCTGGAGTATGCTGTCCAGTTCTGGGCACCGGTCCTCAGGAAGGATGTGCTGGAACTGGAGAAAGTCCAGAGAAGGGCAACAAAAATAATTGGGGGAATGGAGGACATCAGCTATGAGGAAAGACTACAAGCACTGAACCTATTCTCTCTGGAGAAGAGACGATTGAGGGGGGATATGATATCAATGTACAAATACTGTACTGGCGACCCTAGCATAAGGAACAAACTATTCAGAGAAAGGAGATACAATAAGACACGTGGCCACTCACTAAAACTTGAGGAAAGGCGGTTTAACCTTAAAGTGCGTAAGGGGTTCTTCACTGTAAGAGTGGTAAGGATGTGGAATTCTCTTCCACAAGCAGTCGTATCAGCGGGGAGCATTGATAGTTTCAAAAAACTATTGGATGGACACCTTAAAGACCACAACATACAGGGGTATACAATGTACGGTTAAAAGCAAACACACACACACATCATAGGTTGAACTGGATGGACTTATGTCTTTTTTCAACCTCACTAACTATGTAGGGTCACCGTGGATCTTCCGTACCCCCTCACCCACCCCCCTCCCTGGAGGTTGTGAGCTGTCTTTTGCCATGTGCTCTGAAGGGGGGCTTCCTTTGGGGCTGCTGCTGGCCGGTTTTCTCCGGGCGCACATCGGGGGTTACAAGGTCCTTAGCCACCTTGGGGGTTAGTAACCTGGGCAGGAGGGGGGGGGGGTCCTAAAGGCTCCCGGCTGTTGTGTTGGGCTGGGGAAGAGGATGGGTTCACATCTGCAAGTCCACACCACACGTGGCCGGACTGGGCTGAAAAATTAGTCTGCGGCTTTGCGGCCTACCAGCTGAATGCTGTTTGGGTGGCCCCAGTGAGGGTGGCTGAAGCCTCCACCCTCCCTTTGGGCATCCGCCCTCTCCTCCATTGTTCCTGGGTGGTCGGCTCCAGCGGGCTTCTCTTGGCAGGGCGCCCACAGAAATATAGGCCGTGGCTTGCGACCTACTGAAACAAGCGGCCAAGTGGGCGCCTCTGAGGGGGGGAGGGTGGCGGCCTCCTTTGTGTGTCTTGTAGCCACCCGCCTTCCCTTGGCTGGGATCTGTGTGGCTGGGCCTCCACCAAAATTTAGGCCACGGCCTACTAGGCCACGCGGCCAGCTGTGCGCCTTCCTTGGAAGGGAGGGCGCTGTGGGGGTGGTCACCTTTTTGATAACAGCATGCCGCCATTATTGCGTAGGGCATTTTCCCTTTTAGTGCTGCAGACCCTCTGGTTTCCTTACCTGTGCGTCTGCGTCATAGCGGGCGGCCCCCTTTTAAGGGGGCTAATTGTTTTCATGCGGGCCTCTATGGAGTGGTTTTGCACGTTCCCTGGAAGAGGGGGCACTGTGGGGGTGGTCCCCTTTGTTTGATGACTGCATGCCACCGTTATTACGTAGGGCACCTACCCTTTAGAGCTTCGGACCATCTGGGTACCTTGCCTCTGCGTCACAGCGGGCGGCCCTCTTTAAGGGGGCCATTTATTTTCATGCGGGCCTCTTTGGAGGGGCTCCGAGGGTGACCCCTTTTTTGTTTTTTCGCGGGGTCCAGTAGGTGGTCCATTCTTGGGCCCTGGTTTGGTGTCCCCTTGCGGGATCTCAGTCAGCGACCCTTACCTGCCTGTTTTATGTCTGTAATTGAGTTGCGGTTGCTGCTGCATCTGAGGTTTTGGTCCTCTTTTTAGTGCCTACAGGCCCTCCAAGGCGGCAAGGGGGTTCCCCTTCTTCCGCTACTTGACAAGAATGTCGCAAAACAGTGGGGTTGTCTAAAACGCACTTGTTTTGGTTATGCAATGTCCTTCTGAGGAGTCCCCACTTGCAAGTGGGTGGTCCCATCTGTAAGGGACTCGCCAGTTTCCAGATTGCCTGAATCTACCTTATGCCTGGTTGTTGAGCCCTCGTATTTTACAGCTCCGGCTGATGGGAGGGCAAAGGCTCTGGCCCACCATATGTTCATTGTGGCTGGTTTGGCACTTAGGCCAGTATTTACTATTGCCCTGGTGTCACAAACTGTAACGAGTGGGCTAAACTTTTACGCCGGGACCTGGAGGGGGAGTAATTTTCCCTGCCTTTGCGGAGCTGGTGGACTGGGATGAGTGTCCCTGAATTGGTGGCTTCGTACTTCAGCACTTCGACAGGGCTGTTCTTTCCTCCCTTTTTATACTGGACGGTGGTCATCACGGATGCCAGCCTGTCCGAGTGGGGAGGCATTCTCGGCACAGATAGTGCTCAGGGGGTCTGGGTTCTGGAGGAGTCCAGACTGCTGATCAATGTACTGTAACTTCGAGTGTTCAGACCTTGTCTGGATCTGTGGACAATTATCCTAGTGAATCAAATCGGACAATGCCATGTCTGTGGCCTATGTCAATAGCCATAGGGGCACAATACGTGTCCTGGTGGCTTGGGTACTAGCCAGCATTCTAAGGTGAGCAGAACGTTTGTTCCAGCCCCCTCTGCTGTACACTTTCCAGGAGAGGAAAATTGGCAGATTATCTCAGTTGACAGGCGTTGGACCAGGGGGATTGGTCACTTCATCCGAAGGTGTTCTTCAGTTGTGTCTCTGGGGGAGTATTCCTGAGGTTGACGGGTTGGCTTCTCGTATTAACAGTAAGGTACTGAGGTATTGTCTCAGGATCCTCTAGCTCAGTGGTCCTCAACTCCGGTCCTCGGGGCCCACTAACAGGCAGGTTTGCAAGATAATTAAATTACATCACAGGTGATCTAATTTGCTGCTCAGTGATTGCAGTATTCTAGTCTGCATCTCCCCAAGGTAATACTTAAAATCTGGCCTGTTAGTGGGCCCCGAGGACTGGAGTTGAGGACCACTGCTCTAGCTGATGCCACAGACGCACTAGTGGCTCCCTGGGGTCAGTTTTTTCTGATTACGCCTTCTCCCCTCTCAAGCTTCTGCCAAGACCCCTGCGCAGGTTTGAGGCAGAAGGGACCCCGTCATTCTAGTGGCTCCAGACTGGCCTCGCCTATCTTGATATGCCGATCTGGTATGGCTGGTAGCCGCTGCTTCTTGGAGACTTCCTCCCGGGGAAGATCTGCTGTCCCAAGCCCGAATTCCCATCCTGTTTACAGTTACTGACGCCTTAACTGTTGCAAGCCAGGTGCTGAAGGATAGAGCCTTGTCTGAATCGGTGATTCCTACGCTGATATAGGCTAGCATATCTACCTCTGGGAAGATCCACCATCGTAAATTGTGTCTCTTGGGGTTCTTCCTCATTCCCTTTTTGGTAGCTCAGATTTTTTGGGCTTTTTTCCTAAAGGGAGTTGAGCAGCATTTGGCCTTGAGTATCATCAAGGGCCAGGTTTTGGACTTGGCATTTTTTCCTTTAGTGTTCTTTGGCCACATTTCATTTAATGCGACCTTTCTTTAGGAAGTTTAACACTTTGTTCCTCCAGTGCGGTGTCCATTGCCGCCAAAGGACCTCGATTTTGGAGCGGTCAGTTTTTTTTTTTTTTTTTCCAGACACCTCTCTTCAAAAATATTTGGGAGGTTCCTCTGCCTACGTTGTCCCAGGAGATGTCCCTTCCTTGGTGGTTATTCTGCGCGCGGGATTTGGAACTGGCTGCGTTGTTGTTCACCTCATCTGGTGGTTGTCATTCCTTCCATAGGTTGCCTCTGATTTTCATCTGAATGAGGACCTTGTGTTTCCTTCTTTGTGTTCAAGATCTGAACATTCTAAGGAACTGCTTTTCGTGGATGTAGTTCGGGCACTTTAAGTGTACCTGGCAGCTTGGAGTCTTTTGAGAAGTCAGTCTCATTATCTGTACTTACGGACGGACCTCCAAAAGGGTTGTCCTTCCTGCTGCGACCATTTCCAGATAAATAGGATAGATGGTGGTGCAGGTTTATTCAATCAAGGGTCAGGTTCCTCCTTTCCCTGTTAAGGGAAAGATGACTCTCCTCTCTGCCAGTCCCTGCGCTGCAGACCTTGCTTGGACCTGCATTCCAGCCTCATTGTTTTACACTGCTCCACGCCGTGGCCGCCGGATGTCCATCTTTCCACAGCAGTAACAGCGTTACGGCATTCTAAGAGGCACCTACTGAGGACCGAGATAACCTTCTAGGACACTTATCCACGCTTTCGCTCAGCCCATAATATGGGAGTTGCTAATTGTTGTTCTGTGTTGATTAGTGGAGATTCTGTTCTGTTTGCTATATGTATGGGTAATTCACTGTTTGCTGTGTGGTCGTCCCCTGATTTTCATGTCAAGGTTTTGCAGGCTACTGTTTAGAGGACCTGGTTCTCTTTTGAGGGTGTATTGTTTTTTCAGATAAGCTCCAGTTGTGGTGCTCCATGTTACCTAGTTGCCTAGGTTTAACCTTTTGGGAGTTTTTTTTTTTTTTTTTTTGCTGTGTTTTTCTCACCCCTCATGTTTGACACTGCTTTGGGACATCCCAATGGTCAAGAAGATTCTGGGGCGGTGTCTTACCATAAAATCCCTTTCTCTGATGTTCATTGATGGACACAGCACCCACCCTTCTATTGAGTTGGGTTCTATTTCTTATGACACTGCTTGCAACAAAACTGAGTGCCTATAGGAGAGATAAGATGTATATCCCCTGGGACTGCCCCATAGGCGTGGTAAAGTTTTTTCCTGCCTAGTGTCCTACTCCTGTAGGGGGCAGCATAATCCAATGGTCAAGAAGATTCTGGAGCTGTGTCCATCAATGAACATCAGAGGAAAGGATTTTACAGTAAGACAAAAATCCAATTTTTTTGGTGTTTCTGAGAGATCTGTTCTCCTCTGGAAAAGTATTTTTCCTTTTGAAACCATTCAGTTTTTTTTCCCTGAAGTGTCAATATCAGACTGCCTATTGCTCAGGGCTTTCTAGCAGTTTCTAGATTGGTCACCTTCAGTGCATTCCTTTAGGACCATATTGAGGCCCCACTGTGTGGGGCCAGCCTATAATGTCTGCCTAGTTACATAGATTGAAAAAAGACACACGTCTATATAGCGCAACCAATGTAAAAAAATAAATACATTTTAAACTTCCATATACAGAACCGTATACCTGCAGTAGATGCAGAGGAAGGCAGAAAATGCATCCAGCTCTACGGGCACTGGATGCTGCGTTTGGCACTCACCTTGCCCTGTAGTGAGATGTGTGTAGTTAGCCGAAGGGTGCTATACAGGTCCAGGGCTGTAGGCAATTTTTATGGTTCCCAGACCCTTTCAGGGGTATATCAAGCATGAGGGGTGAAACCTGGCCCTCTAATAGGCCCAACCTCATGGACAAGGTAAGATAGTTTCCTGTAGGTTTCCCTGGCTTTAATAACCATGCAAGTCTGCAGACATGCCCTGTTCAACACTTTCCAAAGTGGGAATATGTCTTTTAGCGACACCTGGTTAGCAAGCATTGTTAAAAGGGGGCTGCATAATTGTGTTTCATTCTTTACCACTGCTTTGCTTCATGTTGTCCTACTTGCTGCTTTTTCATATCTTTTGGATCAGGGAGTCATTGACACTGGTCCAACAGGAAAGGTTTCAACATTTTTTTCAACTTTTTCACTGTTCCAAATGAATCCAGACTTTTGCCCCATCTTAGACCTTAAATGTCTTCATCCCATCCCAAAAAATGTCCATGAAATGCATTAGGTGTGTCAAAGTTGCCCCCCCATTAGGGAGACTTTCTAGACTCTGAATATCAAGGATGCTAACATGCATATCCCAATCTTTCTATTGCACCAATGCTACCTTTTAATTTGCAGCGAGCACACAGCACTACCAATTTGTAGTCCCCTGTCTTTCGATTTACACTGTAGGTCTGTAGTTGGGCCCTTCCGCTCTTTGGGGATCACCATCAGGTAAGCTTCTAAGAGGCTGTATTACAAATGCTGTGATTTAGCTAGGGAAGTGAAAGCCTTTAGAATTCTCGGGGACCAAAAAGTCTGGCAAGAATTTATAGTATTAAGCCGTAAGTCTGTCCAGCCCTGGCCTCTTTTTGAGGTTCATCTGTTTTCAGTGCCAGGGTTAATTCCTCTGGAGAGAGTGGGGCCTCTAGTTTCCTGGCCTTCAGAACAGGTAAGGGCTTTGGCCAGTATTTGTCTAGAAACGCTTAAATCTGGTTCTCACCATGATGGTCTTGCATGATGGATATTCTGTTGTGGACTTGGGTTATAAATATGGATGCAGTAGGACACAAATTGTTCTGCTATCTCCTCGTTCTTAGCATTGAGTGGACCCCCCCTAAATCGGATGTGGTGAATTGTCACTGCAGCTCTCTGAGCTTGCATCTCCTTAGCCAGGAATTTCCCACTTTTTCCCACTTTTATTTCTATGTTCGAGTTGTCTTCTCTAGTTCCTCTATCGAGAGTTCTGTTTTGTTGTAATTACTGATGGGTTGCTTGAGCTTGCGATATTTGTGGAGTGTTTCCAGGGCAGCTGTGCCATTATTCCTATGCAGTTAGTGGGTATAACCATAACCCTTCCAGTGCACCAGATATTGAACTTGACCTTGGAACAGACAAGAATCCGAGATGCTGCTAACCTCATACTCCTCATGATTACCCTCAGGAATGGGGCGAGGAAGTGAAGAGGTATAGCGATTGCAAACCAGTGGCTTCAGAAGTGACACGTGAAAGACATTGGTGATACCCATGCCAGGGGGAGTACCAAGGGCATAGGCCACTGTGTTCACCTTATGGGGGATGTGACAAGGCCCTACAAAACATAGTGCCAGTTTGGAGTGGGCACCCTGGGGTTGAGATTACGGGTCGACAACCACACCCTCTCCCTGACCTCGTACAAAGGAGCAGATAAATCTCTACGATCTGCCTGGAGCTTCTGACGCTGTGCAGAGACTGGTAAAGACTCTTGATTCTGCACCCAAGAGGAATGGAGGGCACAAAGAGGATCCTCCACAGCTAGGATGTCCTGTGGTGAGAAGGACTCGGGCAACACAGCGGGTTTAAACCCATAATTTTTCATGATTTGAGACATTCCGGAAGACGAGTTGATGGTAAAGTTCCTGGCAAACTTCGCCCAGGGTAGCAGATCAACCCAATGGCAATAGATATAGCAGCAGGGAAATTGCTCCAGAGCATGGTTGGAACGCTCAGCGGCACCATTGGACTGCGGATGGTAGGCCGAGGAGAAGAGAGTCGAAAATACCCAACTGGGAGAAAAAGGCGCACCAGAACCTGGAGAAAAACTGGCTCCCAAGGCCCGAGACAATCTCCTTAGGAAGCCCGTGTAAACAACCTCCCTGGAAAGCACCAAGGCAAGCTCCTGAGCAGTAGGCAGATGCTTAAATGAAAAACACCCATGAACCGTTCGACACCCATGTGGATAACCGTGTAACCTCGAGACGCGGGAAGTTCCACAATAAAATCCATGGCCAGGTGAGACCAGGGACGCTCCCCATTGGGAATCTGATGCAATAGGACCAAGGGAGGGTGCCGCGGAAATTTGTTCTGGGCAAAGACTGAACAAGCAGCCACATACGCAGCAACATCAGTGCAGAGAGATGGCCACCAGAACTGACGGGAAATAGCCCATCTGGTTCTTACCAGGATGGCGGGCAGTCTTAGAATTGTGGTACTTGTGCAACAGCCTGATGCGCAACCCCTCAGGTACAAAACATTTGCCAGCAGGTCTCTATCTGGAAGCCTCAGGTTGGGCAGCCAAGATCTGTTCCCCAAGAGGAGAGCTTAAGTTGGTGCGGATGGCAGCCACCCAGCCAGGATATGATCTGAAGGTATGACCAGTGTATGACCGGGACGGAGTTCTCCCTGGACAACTCAGGATTGAGACAAGGCATCAGCCTTAACATTCTTGGAGCCAGGCAAATAGGTGACAACATAGTTAAAACAAGACAAGAATAAGGCCCATCTGGCCTGATGGAGTGTGAGCCTCTTAGCCTCAGAGAGATACATCAGATTTTTATGATCAGTGAGAATGAGAGCTGGAACCACAGAACCTTCAATCAAGTCTCTCCACTCTTTGAGAGCCAGGATAATGGCCAATAGCTCTCTGTCTCCAATCTCGTAATTGCATTCAGCTGGAGACCGCTTCTTGGAGTAGCACCCACAAGGAAGTAAGGGTCCATCAGGTGTCCGATGCTGAGACAGGAGGGTGCCTACTCCCATCTGTCGCATCCACCTCTTGGACAAAGGGCAAACCAGGATTGGGATGAGACAGAATGGAAGCAAAAGCAGACTTGAGGGCCTCAAAAGCTTGGATGGCAGCAATTGTGAGAATCCCTGCCCTTCTTGGTCAGATCTGAGATAGATTTGGCCAAAGAGGAAAAGTTCCTGATATTTCTGATAGTAGTTGGCAAACCCAAAGGAACAGAGACTACTAGGGTGAGGCCATTGAAGTACAGCCAAAACCTTCCGAGAGTCCATGGATAACCCTTCAGCATATATGATGTAGCCCAAGAAGGCAACCCCTGAGACAGGTGGAATTCACATTTCTCAAGCTTACAGAAAAGCCCATTTTCTCTTAATCTTTGCAGCACCCGTCTGACATTGAAGTAGTGTGATTCAATGGAGTCCGAGTTAATCAAGATGTTGTCCAAATAGACTGCCACGCTGCAACATATCACAAAAGATATCATTGGTGAACTGGAAGACAGCGGGCGCATTGCACAAGCCAAAGGGGTATCACCAAAGATTCGTAATGATTGGTTGTGTTATTAAACGCGGTCTTCCACTCGTCGCCCTCCTTGATCCTTACAAGGTTATACACAGCCCTTAGTTCAAGCTTGGTAAAGACCGTTGCTCCCTTGAGGCGGCCGAACAATTCAGTAATCAATGGAATCGGATATGCATTATTGACCATGATGCGATTGAGGCCCCTATAATCAATGCAAGGTCTCAGCTCACCCCCCCCCCCCTTTTTCTTTACGAAGAAAAAACCGGCTTGCGCTGGAGAAGTGGACTTGCGAATGTGCCCCGGTAGCGTACAAGTGCATCGGCAGCGTACTCCTCCATGGCCATATTACCTGCAACTGAAAGAGGATAAACCCTGCCACGAGGGAGAATAGCAACAGGTTGCAAGTCTACGGCGCAATCGTATGGACGATGAGGAGGAAGCGTAGCAGTGCGCACCTTGTCAAATACATCTTGATACTCACAATATTCATTAGGCAACACTGAATCCGAGGAGGTACAAAGTACCTTAACAGGCCCGTGGAGACCAAGAGAGGATCTCGACCGACTGCCAATCAAAGGTTGAATTGTGTTTCTGAAGCCAAGGGTACCCCAAAACAACAGAGTAGTGTGGGGACGAAATAACCTGGAAACAGGTCGACTCCCTGTGAACAGCCCCTATTACCATATCAACTGGAACAGTCTCATGGGTAACCTGTTCCGGTTGCAGGGGTCTGCCATCAATCGCCTCGATAATTAGTGGAGAAACACGAGGCTGCAAGGGTATGGAATTCGCAGTAGAAAATGTACTGTCAATAAAATACCCGCTATCACCAGAGTCTACCAATACTTGAGTTAACTACCAAACCCGCTGTCCAAGGGAGCTCAGCTGTGATTAGCAGTTTATCTTTACCTGAAACCAGGGACGAGGAAATTACATCTAAGATCTGCCCACAACAGAATCTTAGGTGGGAGCGTTTCCTGGAGGGTCGGACAGATTTCAGGAATTGCCCACCAAGACCGCAATACAAGCATCGTCCCTCCTTCTAAAGGCCTGCTCAGCCTCAGAAAGGCGAGTGAACCCCAGCTGTATGGGTTCACAGCCAGATGCACCTTTCCCAGGAGGCATGGGAGGTGAGGGAGAAATGGGTGGGAAAGAAAACGTAGCAGCCAATCTAGTAGGATGCCACTCCTTAAATTATGGTCTCTCCCTGAGCCTGGTATTGATCAAAATCAGGAAGGAAATAAGAGCCTCAAGCTCATCAGGGAGATCCTTGGCCGCAATCTCCTTCTTCAATGCATCGGCGAGACCATGAGAGAACACAGCCACCAGAGCCTCATTGTTCCAGCCCACCTTTGCTGCCAGGTATGAAATTCAATGGCATACTAGGCAATGGTTCACATACCCTGTTGAATGGACAGGAGAAGCTTTAAAGCGGAGGCAGAACAAGCAGGAAAATCAAATACCCTACAAAAGGAGGCAACAAAACTCGGGTAATTGAGTAGCACAGGATTATAGTTCTCCCATAAGGGATTCGCCCAGGCCAAGGCCTCGTCCAAAAGCAACGAGATTAGGAAGCCCACCTTGGACCTGTCGGAAGGGAATGCCTGAGGAACCATCTCATGATAAATATCCACTTGTTATAGGAAACCACTACACTGACTCAGTTCACCCCCATAGTGCTTCGGAAAGGGGGCTGAACCAGTCATCCCTCTGGTAACAGTGACTGCAGGAGCGGCAGAGGGTGCAAAAACATGAGGAAGCACCGACCTGGCAGCACCAGGGGCAAGATGTGATGTGCGTGCAAGCAAGGTCTGCAACGCCTGAGCGAACTGACCCAAAAGGTGATCTTGTTGATTGAGTCTGGTAACCAGCATTGGGAGCATAGGAGCACCTACATCGTCAGGATTCATAGCCCTTACGTACAGTCGGGGTGCCAGGAAGACAGACCACACGGGGATGCAGGTAAAATAAAGCACTTTATTGGAGAAAACCACAATAAATGCACAGCAAGAGTGAGGAAGTGAGAGCAGGAACAAGCGGGGGTCGAGTCCAGAAGCGGGGGTAGTCTACTGATGCCAGGTCGTCTGCCGATGCGGGGTTGAGAGCAAGGAGAGTCATCAGCCAAGCTAGGTCATACACAGAGGAACACGGAGTACAGAAGACTGCTAGCAGAGATGCACGTTGGAGCTGAAGGGCAAGGACTGCAACCCAACAGGTGATCTAGTTAGGTGTGCAGCACCCTCACTGTGCAACACCAAGGCAGCAGGCAAGTGATGATGCAATCTGAGTTTATAAGAGGCAGCAGTCTGCACATGTCCAAGATCAACAGGAGGGCAAGGTAAGACCTTAACAGATGTACAGCAAAAAAAAAGACTTTATCCTATTTTCTTTCAGCATACACAGATGCAATGTATGGCATAAACTGTACTGGTCTCTTTGTTTAACTGGAATTATATTAAAAGGAATTATACTGGAAAGTTATGTTTTCATAGATAAATATGTAAAAAAAAATGTCAGCTTGATTTAAATAGACTTCTCAGTATTTGTTAATGTTTTAAAAACCTTATTTCTATTCTGCCAAATACAATCAGATGGAACACAAAAATAGCAGCTACAAAGTAAAGTCCATGTCTCCCCCTGTATTTTCCTTGTATGTTTTCCACAGCTCAGTAACTAGTCTCCTGCCCTCTCCACAGCGGTGACTGACAGTCACCAGCTCTCTGCTCACAGAGCCCTGAGAACTGAGCAATCAGTGGTGGTCTCAGTGTTAGAGCCATGCAGTCCAATGCTGCATCCACCTAGGTAAGTATGATTAAAAATATTATACTTCTTTAGTACAGTAATAGCTTCAAAACAAGAAAATAAATTCCTGTGCAACTTAGCATTAACTAACATAAAAAAAAAAAAAAATCTGCCATTATTGGCAGATTTTATCTAAACAAAAAAGCTCTGCTTTGTCAAAATAACACTTCGCGCTATATCATGTTCTCAAGTCTGGTTCCGTCTCTCCCTTTTGTAAGCTTCTTTGGCTTCGCAGTGGAGTATTTTACATAAGAAACCATAACAGCTTGGGCTGCTCATGGGCCCCATCCATAACAATCCCTGGGACCCTCTGTGGCCACCTGTCAGACTATACATCAGTGCAGCTGTGTTTGTTCATTACATACACAGTTTCTGTTTTGCAGTGCTACACATTGGTTGCACCGTATTGATTCTTTTCATAATGCAAGTATGAGTTGGCTGGCCCAATAAAAACTGGAGATGAGGTTTGTGTTTGGTGCTGCCATGGATACATGGTCACAAAGTTTGCGAACATCGAGCAAAATTTGCAAAACTAAAAACAAACCCAGGCAGATTCTTTCAATCTTAATGAACATAGGTTGCTTCTTATGTGGCTAATATCTTGACTTTCATGACCAGGAATTCCCTCTAATGGCTAATCCAACCTTTTTTAACCAGGATGCTGGGGTGCCTTCTAGGTTCTTCAGGGGTGCCTTGGAAAAATGTCTAAAAATTGCCCCAGATTTCCCAAACATTGTATACAAGCCAGCAGGTGGATCAAACCTGCCTTTTAGTTACACAAGGCGGCAGGTTGTTTTTCAACTTTACGACCTGGACACCATTCCCCTAACAACCTTTTATCAACGTCATCAGCTGATGAGGTGGACATTGGGGTACCAGAACAGCAACCTTGTTTGACCTCCTGCCCCTCTCTGTCATCACTGGAGTCAAATTATCTGCATATGAGAAAATGAGGGAGAAGAAATGCTAGAATACCAGTCCGCACCGGTGTACAATAGTGTATTTGCTTTGTAAGAATAATATACATTTTAAAATGGGGTGCCTAAAGGTTGTGCCTAACTTTAAAGGGTGCTTTGACTGAAAAAAGTTTGCGAAACACTGAGCCAATTTATAGAAAGTGCAAGGGAGAGCACAAGGTTGTAAAAATGTGAAAACTAGCTAAAACATAAGTGTAATGTAAACACTGCAATTAAGGCCTCTTGCACACGATACTCCTGTTTGAGCATCTCGCGGCTTGAAAAAGCTCAGTACAGCTTTTTGAGCTAAAATACAGCCCATTAACTGTAATGTGCCTATGCACACAGGCGCATAAACAAGCAGTAATTTAAGTCAGTAATTCAAGCCTCAATGCATGCAAATACTCGCGAATACTCATAAATACTCGCAAATACATACAAAAAAAAAGGTCTGGAAAAAGTAGATGCTCAAACAGTAGTATTGTGTGCAAGAAGCCAAAAGCTCAACATTCACAGTTGTTGAAAATGCAAAATCCTTTTCCTTCAACAACACAGAAAATGACAGCTGCCTTCATATACAGTATTATAGTACTGGCCCTTAAAGCCCCAACTCTCTGTACCTTGGAATTTAAATTCCATCCAGATAGGAATGCAGTTATGTCTGCCGTTTTATCACTGGAGTATTTCAATACAGTAGCCCAGAGACACCTACAGAGGAGCACTACTTTTGACCATATGTGTAATTTTAAGTGGCATTTCATGAATTTGCTCAGCTTTAACCACTTGTCTACTGGGCCAATTCTGGCACTTCTCTCATACATTTAAAAATCAGAACCCCCAAACATTATATATATATATATATATATATATATATATATATATATATATATATATATATATATATATATATATATATATATAATTTTTTTATTTTTTTTTTTAGCAGAGACCTTTGAGAATAAAATAGCAGTTGTTGCAATCTTTTATGTCGCACGGTTTGTGCGCAGCATTTAAAAAAAAAAAAAAGCATTTTAATAAATGTAAAAAATAACAACACACAATATATAACCCATTTTTTTGTAAAATTTGAAAGATGTTACGCTGAGTAAATGAGTACCCAACATATGCTTTAAAATTGTGCACGCTTGTAGAATGGCACCAAACTACTGTACTTAAAAATCGGCGCTTTAAACATTTCTACAAGAAATTATTGCTCTTGCTCTGATGTTCGCGGCGATGCATGTCGCAGTTTGAACACGGTTTACATATGTGGGCATGAACTACGTATACGTTCACTGCTGCGTGCAAGCACAGGAGGAGGGGGGCGCTTTAAAAAATAATTAATTTTATTCTTTTTTTTTTTTTTACACTGTCCCTTCAAATTTTGTTTTTTTATTACTTTTATTGCTATCGCAAGAAATGTAAACATCCCTTGCAATAGCAATACATCATGACAGGGCCTTTTTATGGAGAGGGGTCTAAACTGGCGTCTAAAAAATGTTGATCTTTTATTTAAAAAAAAAAAAAAAAAAAAGCTTTGTTTGAACTGGAATTGATGTCATGACTTGGCTCCGGTCCTTGAAAGCCATAGAGATGAGAGGAGGCCATCTTGTTTTCACTCATCTCTATTGCAAGCCACTGGTGGCACCGTATGGGTCCCGGGCTTCACTGATCAGACCGGTAGGTCCTGGAGGACGAGGGCACCCCTTCTGCCGCTTCTAAAAGTGATCCACTCAGACCACTTTTATCTTATAGAGAATAGAATCACTGGCTGGAAAAAACAATGTCGGGATTATGACATATTGCTGCAGCCATAACCCCGGTATTCCACTTGCCAATCAGGACATTGTTTGTTTATGGCCCGGTCAGCAAGTGGTTAAGCAATTTTCTTTGCACCATGCTGTTGCAAGTGTGGAAACTGAATAAGAATATTGGTATCATTGAAGATTGAGTCATAAAAGAAATGACAGTAAAACCTTGGATTGCAAGCTTAATTCGTTCTGGAAACCTGCTTGTAATCCAAAGCATATTACATAGTTACATAGTAGTTGAGATTGAATAAAGACAATAGTCCATCCAGTTTAACCTGTGTAGGCGTGCGTGGCCAAAATAATCTCTCATACCCCTTAATGTTCTGATCCTTGAGATGTACGTCCAAGAGTCTTTTGAAAGAATTTATACTCCCCGCAGAAACTACCTCTTGTGGTAGAGAATTCCACAATCTTGTAGCCCTAACAGTAAAGAACCCCCTGCATTGCCTGAGGTTAAAATGCTTCTCCTCTAATCACATTGTATGCCCTCGAGTCCTCATGCAATCCTTGTGACTGAATAGTTTTTTTTCTATGCTGAGATCACCATTGAGGTATTTATAAATTGCTATCATGTCCCCTCTCAGGCGTCTCTTCTCCAGGGAGAATAAATTAAGCCATTGTAGACGCTCTTCATAATTAAGGTCCTCCAATCCCCTAATTAGTTTGGTTGCACTTCTCTGGACTCTCTCCAGCTCCAACACATCCCTCCTGAGGACTGGCGACCAGAACTGGACAGAATACTCCAGATGCGGTCGGACCAGAGTTTTATAAAGTGGTAGGATTATAGTTTTATCTCTGGAATACATTCCTTTCTTTATGCATGCTAATATTCTGCCGGCTTTGGCAGCTGCCGCTTGACATTGCATGCTATTGCTTAATCTATCCTCTACCAAGACTCCCAGATCCTTCTACATTTTTGATTCCCCCAAAGGTCCCCCCCCCCGAAAGTGTATTGTGCTTTTATGTTTTTAGTCCCCAAGTGCAAAACCTTACTCTTCTCCACATTAAACCTCATTTGCCATGTCATTGCCGACTGTTATTTTGTTCAGGTCATTCTGTAGGATATCTGCCTCATGCTGTGCAGTTATTGCACTGCCCAATTTTGTGTCATCTGCAAAAACTGATATAGAACTACTGATCCTGTCCTCAATGCTGTTTATGAATAAATTGAACAAGGTTGGTCCCAGGACTGAGCCTTGGGGGAACCCACTTACCACCCCAGACCAGTCTCAGTATGCGCTATTTATTACCACCCTTTGGACACGCCCTTTTAGCCAGTTCCGTATCCAAGAGCAAACCTTGTGGTCGATGCCTGCAGACCTTATTTTATAAATTAAGCGCTTGTGGGGAACGCCTTAGCGAAATACAGGTACACCACATCCACTGGTCTACCCCTATCTAGCTCACAGCTCACCTCCTCGTAGAATGTTAGGAGATTGGTTTGACAAGAACGCCCATTTGTAAACCCGTGCTGATTACTGTTGATGATGTAAAGCACTCTTATATCAAAGCGAATTTCCCTAAAAGAAATAATGGAAACTCAAACGATTTGTTCCACAACCACAAGAATAAAAATTTGTCAGTGGGGATTGCATAAAGCAGAATCCAGCAGGAGCTACAGAGTATAAAAGAGAAGAGATGTGCCTCTAAGGCCCCTTTTACACAATCGGACGGATCGGATCCTCCTATCCATTTTTCAGGTAGACTCGATTGGGCCACCATTATCCTCTATGGGGAGGCGGATGTCAGTGGACATGTGTATTATTAAGTTAAAACATTTTTTTCTCATCTTGTGAAACACTTGCAGACCAAGTTACTCGCAATCCAAGGTTTTAATTATTATTAATATAATAATAATTTGCCTCCAAAAGGGAAAACTTCACCCCACAAATGTTTTGTTGGTGGGAGCCAACCAATGTATATGTACCCTGGAGCCAGTGAAATGAATGTGATTTTGCTTTTTTATTTATTTTTTGAAAGTTAAGAGAAAGGACAGCAGATCACAGTAGCAGTGAGTAACAATGGCAGGTTGCACTCCAATGGTGACTGTTCAGGGCTCCAGTTGCAGCTCTATGTAATTCTATATCTCTCACCATGTCTTTTGGGTCCTGTGGCCACCCTCTTCAGCTTTTAAATGGCCACTGCACAGTCTGGTAGTACGGGAGTCTGTTTGAATATCAACCACGGCACTACCTGCCTAAAGTTTGCATGTTCTCCCTGTGCCTTCATGGGTTTCCTCCAGGTACTACTGTTTCCTCCCACACTCCTAAGACATGCTGGCAGGTTAATTGACTCCTGTCTAAATTGGCCCTAGTATGTGTATGCATGAATGTGTTAAGGACCTTAGATTGTAAGCTCGGTGAGGGCAGGGACTGATGTGAATGTTAAATATACAGTATGTAAAGTGCTGCGTAAATTGTCAGTGCTATAGAAGTGCCTGTAATAAATATAACTCCTGTGCATGTGCACAGGAGTACATTGTCCCTAATACCAATTTTATGATACTAAGTTCCATTTTAAATGATGCTAGCTTACTACTTGCACAGAAAAGGCACTCCTGGAATATCACTACTAATAGCAGACTGCTGTAGAAATAGTGAGATATCAGACAGACACCATTTTCCTGAGAACATGTTCAAAACAAGGCTGTAAATCACAGTTTAGAGAAGAGAGACTGATGATTGATTTGCCCTTCAGGTAAATTCTGTTCAACAAGCCATCTGGTAGAAGTTGTATAGAGATTATTATAAAATGCAATGGACATCTCTTTGAATGCGGCTCAGAGTAATGAAGTGTAGACAGAACAAACCAGGTTTTGGCTAGTGATCCCATTTAGGCCTTGAGATTCATTGTTTTATCCTCAGGAAAGGTTTTAAGAAAGCTAGAAATTTGATTGTGATATATTAAAGCGTATAGCCGATGCTGTTCTCCGTTTTCAGTTCAGGTGTTTTGTGTATTTTGTTTCTTGACATGGTAAAGTGGCAGTAAAACAATTACAAGGTTATGTAAACCTATTAAGGTCTTATAATTATGTAAAGCTAGGTTGTAGTTTTCTTTTTTGAGGAATTTGTAAATCTGTAATAGATTTTAAAAACGCTGGTATATAGCTAAGCTAACAGCATTGCAGAAACTTTCTGCTTTGAGGTTCTGTTTGTCTATTTTAAACTTTGGCTCATGTCCTCTGATAGAATGCTCATTGCACTGTATTTTTAGTTTTGCAAGTAAATTTCAGCTAGAGCTGTAGAGTTCTGTAAACAAGCCTTTATCACCAAAGAAGCAAATGGAGAGCCTGAAACCCAATTACAGCTTAATCTCCAACAAGGAGATAGGAGGGGCGCTGTGACTCGAGGAGGAGGCACTGCGAGAAGCAGGAAGCAGGAACGTGTGTGTGTGTGTGTGTGTGTGTGTGTGTGGGCGTGCAGCGTGTGCTGTGAGAGAGAGAGTGAGGGAGAAGGAGCTGCGGGGAGAGCCGTTGCAGGTGCGGGAGATCTCGGGGGGAGCCGAGGTGACCGGAGACTATAGGGGTGAACCATCTGAACGGTGGCAGCGGCGGAGGACCCGGAGGGACTGAAGGAGGAACAGGACGTGAGTAGGTGACCGATCAGCTGTTCGGCTGCTGGGAGGGGAGTCAGAAGGAACTGTGACTGACTGTTACGGTGCTGTGACTGTTACGGTGCTGTGACTGGACTGTGACTATAGCTGTGCCCTGACTGTACTGTGACTGTAGCTGTACTGTAGCTGTACTGGGACTGTGACTGTAACTGACTGACTAAACTGTGAGTGTAAAGTAGTATCTGAGCATCTGCGAGTACCTAGCGGTACCTGAGCATTTGGGAGTACCTGCGAGTGTCTGGGAATAACTGTAAGTGCCTGAGTGTGAGTGCTGTGCGTCTGGGAGTGCTGTGCGTCTGGGAGTGCTGTGCGTCTGGGAGTGCTGTGCGTCTGGGAGTGCTGTGCGTCTGGGAGTGTTGTGCGTCTGGGAGTGTTGTGCGTCTGGGAGTGTTGTGCGTCTGGGAGTGTTGTGCGTCTGGGAGTGTTGTGCGTCTGGGAGTGTTGTGCGTCTGGGAGTGTTGTGCGTCTGAGAGTGTTGTGCGTCTGAGAGTGTTGTGCGTCTGAGAGTGTTGTGCGACTAAGTGTCAAGTGAGTGTAGCGGAGTACCAGAGGGTGAGAAGGTAGAGTTAGGAAGCCAGGAAACAGCTACACAGGACAGACTTTAATTACTAAATCCCCATTAGATTAGATTAGTAGGTACAATGCCCGGTGGGTGTGGAGATGCGACTCGGTGTACATCTTGTGATATGTATGCGTTCCTCGATCATGCGATCAAGGGCGAATACGAATGCGCAAAATGTAAGCATGTTGCTTCCCTGGAAGCTCAGGTCCTGAATCTAGGGAAGCAGCTGGCAACACTGAGCCAAAGGTCCATACCGAAGGAGAGCCAAGATCGTACCAGTCAGACGCAGGCTGGGGCCTGCACAGAGGTGGGCGGAGTATTGGAGGTGCAGGCATCAGAGCAGAGTAGAGGAGTGACAGTTAGGAGGGGTAGAAGGGGACAAGGCAAGGAGGCTGATCCTGGGCTGGAGCACCCCAATAGATACGCCCTGTTGCGTGATGTTGGGGAAACCAGTCAGGGACCAGCATTGCTGGAGCAGAGCGACGCCCCTAGCTGCCAGGGGAAGAACTCCTCCAGTGAGGCCAAGAGAAAGGGAAAGCCACATCTGGAGTATGCTGTCCAGTTCTGGGCACCGGTCCTCAGGAAGGATGTGCTGGAACTGGAGAAAGTCCAGAGAAGGGCAACAAAATAATTAGGGGAATGAAGGACATCAGCTATGAGGAAAGACTACAAGCACTGAACCTATTCTCTCTGGAGAAGAGAGGATTGAGGGGGGATATGATATCAATGTACAAATATTGTACTGGAAAACTATTCAGAGAAAGGAAATACAATAAGACGCGTGGCCACTCACTAAAACTAGAGGAAAGGCGGTTAAACCTTAAAATACGCAGGGGATTCTTCACTGTAAGAGCAGTAAGGATGTGGAATTCTCTTCCGCAAACAGTCGTGTCAGCAGGGAGCATTGATAGTTTAAAAAAACTATTAGATGGGCACCTTAAAGACCACAACATACAGGGGTATACAATGTGTGGTTAACAGTAGACACACACACACATCATAGGTTGAACTGGATGGACTGATGTCTTTTTTTCAACCTCACAAACTATGTAACAGCAGCTCACTCAAAATGAAAAAAAAAGTTTACTTAACATTTACCTTATAAAAACAATATTTTTAATATTTTTTGTCTAGACAATAATAATTATGTACAAACTACTATAGCTTCCTTTTAAAATTTGGCAGATTTGTGTGTATATAAATAGCGAGTTTTATATATACATATTTTGGAAATTTGAATACTGTTTAAAGGAAAAAAAAAAAAAAACTTTGGCATTGTAGTTTTTTTAAATTGGCTAATGGCCAATACAAAATCTTTAACCCACCTATTAACATTTGGTCAGTTTTATCAGTTGCACCATTTCTTAAGTGTTTTACCACTACTAAAAAACCTGTGTAGTGAGGAGTTGTATGTCCCTCACTTAAGCTGGCCATAGATGGATAGAATTTCACCTGAAAATTCTTGGGAAAAGAATGTTTTAAGATGGTTTGTTATTTTGTTATCATTCAAAAGAGTCAAGTCGGCATTCTAGTTTTGACCACTAGAAAATTTGAAGTAGCAGGATGGAAAATGTTTCTCAAAAAAACTGATTTCTAACAGTGTGGTTTAGTCCATTCATCCTAAAATCAGATGTTAAAAGAAAACAATCTTACAAATGACATTAACTTGTTCTGAGGCTTTTCCTAAGAATTTTCCTAAGACCTTTTGCTTAATAATTCTATCCAGCTATGGCCGGCTTTACCGCCTCCGATTATGTAGGCTCCTTGTGGCTCCTAGAGCAGGATTTCTCCTGCCCTATATTTATAAGTGGGAAATAGATGCAAATGATCACCTCAGTGCAAATAAAGGGGGGCATCTTGTTTTCTTACAAGTCATCCATAGCCAACAAGTGCCAAGAACCGAGATTTAGGATTTTTTCACAGTTGTATTGAGTACTGGCGCTTCTTTAGAAGAAGTGCCGTAATGTCTTTTCGAGTTACCTGAAGACTTGTCCATTCTGGGTGAAAGTACAACAGCAGGTGCTTCAATTCACCTCGATGAACTATTGCCACCATCCTGTGAATAATCTACTGCACATTAAGTGTGTTCCATAAACTACAAATCTCCTTTGAATGTTCATCTCTGTAGGTACTTGCATAAATGCATTGTGGAAGCAGATTTTTAACACACACACACACACACACACACACACACTGAAGTCCTCCACTAGATCACCTAAATTAGGCTTCCCAGCAGAGATACCATTCCCTCTGAATGTAGGCTGGTTTTTTTAAGACCTCCTGCCCCAACCCTTTTAATTTTCTGCAAAACTGGATGGTACTGGTGCAAGATGCTTTCTGCCTGATTTACTTAGAGGTTTTCTTAGGTGCAGTTAATAGGGACTAGCCAAAATGACATGGTCCTAATTATATGCCTGGTTCCGTAGAGCTGTAATTTTGCACTTGTCATACCCTCAGTTAGTTTAATTGATTTTCTGCTGCGTCTAAGACTTCTGCATGTGACCTTATAGAGTATCTCAAAAAAGTGAGTACACCCCTCGCATTTTTGTAAATATTTTATTATATCTTTTCATGTGACAACACTAAATAAATTACACTTTGCTACAATGTAAAGTAGTGAGCGTACAACTTGTATAAGGGCTCTTTCACACGGATGTTCCGTATGTCCATATATCACCCCATCCGTTTGCGGGTGATATACGGACATAATGCTTGTCAATGGGATTGCGGATGACCATCCGCTGACATCCGATTTGTGTCCTTTCAGTTCTGTTCCGTTTTTTGGAACGGAACAGAACCCTATTTTTCCTCCGTTAATAAAAGGGAACTGATGCAAAATCGGATGGCAGCCTGTCATCTGCTGACATCCGCAATCCCCATAGACTAACATTATGTCCGTATATCATCCGCAAACAGATGGGATGATATGCGGACATACGGAGCGGATGACACAAGTGTCATCCGTTTCCGTGAAAAAAAAAAAAAAAGTGCCGCAGTGGAGATAAAAAACTGAGCGGCCATGTGAAAGAGCCCTTACAGTGTAAATTTGCTGCCCCCTCAAAATAACTCAACACACAGCCATTAATGTCTAAACCGCTGACAACAAAAGTGAGTACACCCCTAAGTGAAAATGTCTAAATTGAGCCCAATTAGCCATTTTCCCTCCCTGGTGTCATGTGACTCGTTAGTGTTACAAAGTCTCAGATGTGAATGGGGACCAGGTGTGTTAAATTTGGTGTTAACCCTCTCACTCTCTTATATTGGTCACTGGAAGTTCAACATGGTACCTCATGGCAAAGAACTCTCTGAGGATCTGAAAAAAATTATTGTTGCTCTACATAAAGATGGTCTAGGTTATAAGGAGATTGCCAAGACCCTGAAACTGAGCTGCAGCACGGTGCCCAAGACCATACAGCGGTTTAACAGGACAGATTCCACTCAGAACAGGCCTCGCCATGGTCGACCAAAGACGTTGAGTGCACATGCTCAGCATCCTATCCAGAGGTTGTCTTTGGAAAATAGACATGAGTGCTGCCAGCATTGCTGCAGAGGTTGAAGGGGTGGGGGGGTCAGCCTGTCAGTGCTCAGACCATACGCCGCACACTGCATCAAATTGATTTGCATGTCTGTCGTCCCAGAAGGAAGCCTGTTCTAAAGATAATGCTCAAGAAAGCCCGTAAGCAGTTTGCTGAAGACAAGCAGGTTAAGGACATGGATTACTGGAACCATGTCCTGTGGTCTGATGAGACCAAGATAAACGTATTTAGTTCAGATGGTGTCAAGCGTGTGTGGCGGCAACCAGGTGAGGAGTACAAAGACAAGTGTGTCTTGCCTACAGTCAAGCATGGTGGTGGGAGTGTCATAGTCTGGTGCTGCCGGAACTGGAGAGCTACAGTTCATTGAGGAACCATGAATGCAAACATGTACTGTGACATACTGAAGCAGACCACGATCCCCTCCCTTCAGAGACTGGGCCTCAAGGCAGTATTCCAACATGTTAATGACCCCAAACACACCTCCAAGATGACCACTGCCTTGCTCAAGAAGCTGAGGGTAAAGGTGATGGAATGGCCAAGCATGTCTCCAGACCTAAACCCTATTAAGCATCTGTGGGGCATCCTCAAACAGATTCGGAGGAGCGTAAGGTCTCGAACATCAACCAGCTCTGTGCTGTTGTCATGGGTGAGTGGAAGAGGACTCTGGTGGCAAACTGTGAAGCTCTGGTGAACTTCAGGCCCAAGAGGGTTAAAGCAGTGCTGGAAAATAATAGTGGCAACACAAAATATTGACACTTTGGGCCCAATTTGGCCATTTCAACTTAGGGGTGTACTCACTCTTGTTGCCAGCGGTTTAGACATTATTGGCTGTGTCTTGAGTTATTTTGAAGGGACAGCAAATTTACACGGTTATGCAAGCTGTACACTCACTACTACATTGTAATAAAGTGGAATTTCTTCAGTGTTGTCACATGAAAAGATATAATAAAATATTTATAAAAATGTGAGGGGTGTACTCACTTTTGTGAGATACTGTAGGTGTGCCTTTGTCCTAAATAAAGTATTTAAAAAAATAGCTAATGGCAGCTGGCATAAGCAAAAGGAAATTCTTCCATCAAAGCATCTGTTAAATGTTTCCCCACGAGGCATGGCATAAAGATCAACTTTTTCAGGATATGGAGGAACTCCTAAAAAATTAGACTCTAAGAGCTCTGTGACGGAGCATAGTAGTGTGGAAGTGGAGCAATAAAGGGGGTTTTCAGAAGGTTGCGCTGGAGAAGTGAGAGCAGGGACTTTATGGTTCTTGCAATTGCACTACCCTGGTAATTTTGTCAACTCAGTACAGACTCCGTACACAGTTACCTAGCCCTCTTACTGTGGCCACTGTAAGGCTTTGTGTACACTAGCAGCTCTTTAACTTGAATTTAGAAGTTTTTGACATTTTTTTGCCAAAGTTTCTAAACCCAACTCCATGAAAGCCTATGTGTCCATGTACACAGAGTTTTTGAGCTGCTGCAGTTAGGTGAGGTTCAACCTCCCTCTCCTGAACGGCGCATTCAGGATTGGAACGTTTTGACCGCAGGAAAGCGCAAAACTTTGGAAAAATTTTGCTGAGATTTTGCGTTTTCCTGCGACCACGGTAAATATAGGACAAGTGTTCATGAAGCCTAAGTCGATTTTTCTCAGGTCCTCTGGATTTCAGAAAATGTGTAAAAAAAAAAAAAAAAAAAAAGAATACTGTTCTGACAGTGAAAGGATTAAAATAATGCAATAATACACTTCATACATAATCAACACTTTGGTGTGTTTTAAATGTAAGTCTTTAAAATTAAAAATTAACCATAAAAGCTAATTAAGGCTTCCTGATAATCAGCTCAGAATCCTAAAAATGTTTAATCATTTTACTATATAAATCCTACAATGAAATAAAATGCAGATGCAGCCTGCTCACAATAAAATACATCACATATCCTACATAGACAGTACATAGACACTATACAGAGCATAATAAATACATACTGCACATTTCATTTAACCCTAAATCATGGAGATGACGGTAAAATACTTGCTTCCTCCAGAGCCGCACGGTTGTACGCTATGGCAGAGAAAGAACCTCACCAAAAAAGGGACTTTTTTTGGATGGCCACAATATAACCCCTAGTAATTTTTGTTACATTGTCGTTCTCTACATTTAAGGCCTGTGTTGGTGAGTTTTTGTTTGCATGAAATGGATTATGCATTCCTATACAAGACTGCAGGAATGCAAAACCTGCTTGAAGGTGGTCAACTGCAGGTCAGATGCACCTGTCAGTGAATCCTGAAGGATCTAAAAAGTGTTTTAACGTCAAACTGATGCCATTGACACAAACCCAAAGCCTGTCAACACAGGCCCATCCTTAGATTGCAAGCATCTGGTATCCGTATGCTCCCTTGTATTCATACAGCAGCCATGTGACCACAGCATCCAGTTTATCGTCTGCCTAGCAATAGGTGATCTTTTACATTTCCTTGTGCTAAAGAATTGTGTGCTTATGCAGACATCTGACATTTTTTTCAATTACATTTTTACCTTGTCTGCTTCACATTGTGGGGTACATTATGCTTGTGTTCCAGCCAAGCCACCATATTTCACTTAAACCTGGTCACCACCTTGCACACTTACAACAGGGAAGCTGGGTTTTTCCACTTCCTTCTCTATTTAGGTGTACAATCTCGTCAGAGTCTGTGTACGCCAGGGCAAATAATAACGCTAAAAGAAGCAGATACCCAAAAGTAAAATATATATTTATATTTCTCTTTAGTTTATTGACGGACACAGCTCCTGTTCTTCTGAACCATTGGGTTATACTGCCCCCTACAGTAGTAGGACACTAGGCAGGAAAAAGTTTGACTATACCTATGGGCAGTCCCAAGGGGGTATACATCCACACTTAGTTTTTTTTTTTCTGCCCAGTCAGTAGTAAGGACCCAGTTCCTTGCTGGGATCTCTGGTCCTGGCAATTATTTTCCTTTTTAAATGGATTTTTTCCTATCTTTGTTATTTTGTTCCTGTGAGAATCTACTATCAACTGCCGGACTGGGCGACGGACTGGATAATCTAGATCCAGAGGGTCCCCCCAGTCTGGCCAGTGAGCGTATGCAGGCCCCAGCTCCACGCTAGGTCGGCAGCAACATAGCCCCACTGGACAGGGGCTAAACGAGTTAAATGTTTTGCAAGGGCGCATACGACCTGGCCTCGGCCTGAGTCGCAGGGTTCCTCCTGGCCGACAGCCATTCACATCCTGATGGAGTGGTGGTCTGTCAGGAGCGGTGCCCACCCTGTTCCTGGTATGGTAAGTAGCTGTCCTCCCTCTACCCCTAGAGGGTTTTTGGTGTGGACATGGGCCCCCCTAGGACGGTGGGACCCCCCCCCCCAGCCCTCTTAAAATTTGGTGGTCACTGTGGTGAGGTCATGAGCTGGCTTTTGCCACATACTCTTAAGGGGGGCTTTTTGGACTTGTTTCCTGGTGCACAACGGGTGGTTGAGCAGGGTTCCACTGCTACCCTGTGGGGTGGTGACTAGGGCAGGGATGTCCTCTGGGCTCCCTGCTGCAGTTGTTGGGCTGGGCGAGCGAATGGTTTGGCATTCGCGACTTTGCGGCCTTCTGGTCAGGAGCTTATGTGGGGTGGCCCCAGTGAGTGTGGCTACAGCCACTACCCTCCGTTTGGGCATCCACCCTCCCCTCCGCTGCCCCTGGGTGGTTGGCTCCACTGAGGCTCGTGCCCAGGCAGCTGGGCATCCACAAAAATTTAGGCCACGGCTTGCAGGCCTACTGGGCCATGTGCCCGAGTCGGCCTCCGTTTGGGGGAGCGGCCCCAGTGAGCCTGGCTGGCATGAGTGCTCTTACGGCTGGGCCTCCACACAAATTGAGGCTGCGGCTACTAGCACCCACATTACGATGGAGAGGTGTCCTGTCCGGAGCAGTGCCCACCCAGTTCCTGGTGTGGTTAGTAACTGTCCCCCCTCTACCCCTGATGGGTTTTAGGGCAGACGTGGGCCCCTCCCTGGGATGGTCAGACCCCCGGATTCCCCTCCTTGTCAATCCTGTTTCTCCTCCCCCCAGCTCGGTGGTCTATTGCGGCCTGTGTCCTCCATCTGCTCAAGGCGCTAGTGGATGCACTGATTGTATCGGTGCGGGAAACCTTACATATAGAAGATGCGACTGATGCGATGCAGCATCAGAGGCGCGGATCACTTTTGGCACCAACAGGTGTGGCAAGGGTGTTCCCCTTTCCAGCCGCCTTTGAACATATTGTCTCAAAACAGTGGGGGGTCCCCAAAATGCATTTTTGCAATCCCTAAGCGTTTTGCTATGCAGGAAGCTTATGAGAAGTCCCTCCTTAAAAAATGGATGGTACCACCTGTAGTGAACTCTCGGTTTGCAGGTTGAATAAAGCCACGGTAATACTTATAGAAGAGTCTCCAGTCTTCTCTGATCCGGCTGATAGGAGGTCGGAGGCCTTGCTCACTGGCTGGGTCGGCACTTAGGTCGGTGTTCACCATCACCCTGGTGTCACCGGCAATGACTGAATGGCCAAAAGTTTTACACCAGGACCTGGAGGAGATACAGCTCCCTCCTGAGTTTGTGGAGCTGGCAGATCAATTGGTCTAACGGCTACAGTTCGTCTGCGATGTCTCTTTGGATGCCGCTCCCTTGCTTTCTAGACTGTCTCTGCGGTGGCCCTGCCGCGCATTATCAGGCTTCTAAGAAGGGCTTGTCCAATATTCCATTCCTGGGAGATCCCCTGTTTGGAGCTTCCTTGGATGACCTTATCAAAGGCCTCACAGGGGGAAAGAGCACACCTCTTCCTCAAGCTTCCAAGGGTACGGAGTCCTGTCGCAGACGAGGACCCTCTTTTTCTGCTGATAAGTGGCCTTGTTGTTCCTCAGGATCTCAGGACAGGGGATTTAAACTCTTCAGGGCCTCCAATTGGGGATCCAAGAAGTCTTGGTTGTGCAAACCAAGAGCGGGATCTGCCAGGCCTGTAGACAAAAACTCCTCCACATGAAGGGGCGCCCTCACCCTTATTGGGTGTGGCAGGATGTCTTTGTTGTTTTCCGGACCCATAGACCCCCCTAATTTAGGACAAGTGGGTCCACTAAGTCGTTTGATCTGGCTACAATATCGAGTTTCGATCATACCCGTTGGCAAGGTTCTTTCCTTCAAACCTACACTCGTCACCAGATCGCTTACAGGATCTCTATGGGGCAGTGCAAGACTTGTTGTCTCAAGGAGTGATTGTCCCGGTTCTAATGTCAGAACGCTTTCAAGGTTTCTATTCAAGCCTGTTTATGGTTCCCAGGATGGAGGGCAAGGTGCATCCAATTCTGGACCTCAAGGCTCTGAACTACTTTGTGCGGATAAAGAAGTTTTGAATGTAGTCCATTCGCACGGTGGTAGCATCCATACATCGGGGGTGACTTTCTTGCATCCATCGATATCAAGGACGCTTACCTTCACATCCCCATTTGTATCACCCATCCTCCCATCCCATCGCTCCTCCTCCGAGCATTATCAATTTGTGGCATTACCCTTTGGTCTCGCCTCCGCTCTTCGGGTATTCACAAAAGTGCTGATCGCGGTTCTAGCATTACTGCGTCAGCAGGGGATCGCGATACTGGGGTACCTGGACAATCTGCTTTTGCGAGCAGTCTTCGACTGCTCTGTTGGCAAACTTGGACCTAAATTAAATTTTAAAACCTAAAATTAATACTTAAAATTTCAAATATGAAAAAAAAAAAAAATCACTAAGGTAATCTAAACAGCCTAAAGTGCTAGTGTGCATAACCAAATCAAATAAAGATTCCCCCTCATACAAATGCATATAGTGCAAAAACATTCTGTGTAAATGATACAGTATATATTCAAGCAAGTAACCAGTGAAAGTCCTCAATTATGAAAAAAATTGCTTGCGTGTTCCTCAAGATAAAGTGCTGCGGTGCTGAAGTGTTGAAATTGCAGAAATTCTCATGTGGTGTTCAGAGATCCACTCCCCCACTGCAAATACACTTACCAGATCTCGTGGACCACTTCGCCATACAGCATGTGGGTTTAGCAGGCTAAACTGGTAAGTGGGACCAGATGTAATTCCTATGGGTTCTTGCCAAAGGCTACCACCAAGGTTTTTTTTTTTTTTAATTTACACAGGTGGAGATTTACTAAAACTGGAGAGTGCAAAATCTGGTGCAGATGTGCATGGTAGCCAATTCGCTGATTGGTTACCATGCACAGCCGCACCAGATTTTGCCAGCAGAGGTTCACCTGCTCTCGTTGTGCCAGAAGGTGGCCTTTTTGGTTGGTATTACTTCTGCGCACAGTCTGTCAGAGCTGACGGCGTTGTCTTGTCGTTCACCTTACCAGGGTGGTTCACAGACAAAAAGATGGCTCTTCCTCCCTGTCCGTCGTTCTTTCCAAAAGCCGTCTCTAAATTTCCATTTGAATGACGACATTGTGTTACTTTCCCTATGTCCCAGGCCTAAACAGCCTAAGGAAATTGCCTTGCAATCCCTGGATGGGCAATCAGGGTGTATCTGGCAGCTATGGAGTCTTTTAGGAAGTCAGACTCACTATTTGTCCTCACAGATAGACCTTGAAAAAGGTTGGCCGCTTCTGCTGAAACCATTTCCAAATGGCTCAGACATTGATTCAGGCCTATTCAATTAGGGGTCAGGTTCCTCCTTACCCTGTTAAGGCGCACTCTACTAGAGCGCTTAGTGCCCCCTGGGCCTTCCGTAATCTTGCGTCAGTGATGCAGGTTTGCAAGGTAGCCACCTGGTCATCTGTGCACACTTTCACAAAGTTTTATGAAGCGGATGTGTTGGCATCTGCGGATGCTTCTTTTGGCCGCAAGGTTTTGCAGGCTGCTGTATAGAGGACCTGGTCCTCTTTGAGGGTGTATTGTTTTTTTTTTTCAGGTGAGCTCCAGTTGTTTGGTTGAGCTCCATGTTACCTGGTTGGCTACGGTTTAGCCTTGGGAATTTTTTCTTGCTGTTCCCACCCCTCATGTTTGACACTGCTTTGGGATTTCCCAATGGTGAAGAAGAATCAGGAGCTGTGTCCGTCAATGAACAAAAGAGAAAATGGGTTTTTTGACTTACCGTAAACTCCATTTCTCTGATGTTCATTGACGGACACAGAACCCATCCCTCTGTGGCGTTGGCTTTCTTCTGACACTGCTTGTAACAAAATTGAGTGCCTGTAGCTGAGAGTGGGAGTATCCCCCCTGGGATTGCCCCATGGGCATAGTCAAGCTTTTTCCTGCCTAGTGTTCTACTCCTGTAGGCAGCAGTATAGCCCAATGGTCAAGAAGATAAGGAGCTGTGTCCGTCAATGAACATCAGGGAAATTGATTTTACGGTAAGTCAAAAATCCCTCTTTCTCTTACGTCCTCTGACAGTCGCCGTCTGTTCAGTTAGCCTTCATGAGTGGGTAATGCGCCTCTCTGCAGGAGCAGGCTAGGCAGTGAAAAGATTAACAAACAAAAGCTTTTACACATAACACACCTCTAGGGGGCTGTTCCTCAGCTATTACCCATCAGCCACTAGGAGCTGCTCTTCCGTTTTATGCTGCCTAGCGTTAGGAGTAGGCTAGGTCTTCCCTGCTGGGAGCTAGTGTCTCAGTTTCTTTATATTTTTTTCTTGAAAAGTGTTTTTTTTCTTTGAAAATAGCTTTTTTTTCCACTCAGTTTCGCTAGTTAGAGAATTCCTGGAGGACTACAAACGACAGCAGAGCTGGGCCTCGCACTGGATAATATAGATCCTTATGGAGTCCCAGCCTGCCACCGAGTGTCGCAGGTCATTGGTGCGCTCTGGCCTCGCAACGACAGTGCCCCTTGAGAGGTGGACGAGCCTGCGGAGTTCCTTCTTTGTCGGGGTGTCTCAACTCCGGAAGGCTCGTAAGTTGCTAGCATCCTTCCTGGCTGACGGCACCCCCTCTCAGGGTGGGAGATGTTCCGTATCAGAGCGGTGTGTGCGTTCGCTGGACTGGTGAGTGCTACTACCCCCGAGTCCCTAAAAGGGGGCTATTATCGGAGGTGGTGTTCTGTGGGCCCACTCTTAGTGAATAGCAGTACATGGTGGTTTCTGTGGTATCCCCCTCCTGGCCGTATGGTATGGCCCCCTTCCTCCCTGCCCCTGCTGGGGGCACTCTGCGGTGCACACTGCCATGACTGGGGGGTTATGGGGGGGCTTAATACATCCCGAGGGTGCTCTCTGGGGTTCCCTGTGGGGGCCAGCACATGTATTTTTTGCTCTATTTGGCGCTGTTCGCCGGCCACCATTTTGGGTGAGGGCAGGCTGTTTGGGCCTCGCTGTGTGAGCAGCAGCCATTTTAGCTCATCGTTTTGGCGCCGATCGGGCGCCATCTTTGGTATGGGCAACCGCCTAGTAAGGGCGGCAGCCATTTTGCCTGTGTTTCCTCCCATAGACTTTCATCAGGCACCATTTGTTTGTGGCTCAGGGCGGGCATAGGCCTCTATGTGTGGGAGGACACTTCCTCTTTTCTCTCATTTTCACTGCAGCAGTGTGTGGCAAGTACAGACACTGTGGGTGATTTTAACTGTTTTCTCTGGCATTTTCCTGTAAAAACTGTTTCTTTTTGTGGCTATTGCTGTTTCTGAAGGGTTTCCACAGGTGGTGCAGTTTACGGTGGGGGACTGCGGGAACAGCCGTTTTAAAGGGCCAGCGTCCTTAAAGAATTTTATTACTAATATGGAGTCCCAGGATGGCAAATTCCCCACAGACCTGGTTGGTGCTTCACGAACTCCTGAATCCTCTTCCATGGCCTCATTATTTGCTGCTCTTGTGACTTTGGCATCCTAAGTGGATCTGCTGATGTCTGCACGCACTTCTCAAACACGGCCTATGCCCTCTCAGTCTTTTGACTCAGAGACTGAGGGCTCACAGTCCTCACATTCATGTGGGGAGGAGGAAGAGTCTTCCTCTACGGAGGCGTGGAACACGCTGTGGGGGGTGCACTTATAAGCTCCATTAAGGGGACTTTGAATCTTGATAATGAGCCCTCCCTGACAGGTAAGCAGGTTTCCTTAGGGTCCCGCAAAGACCAGAAGTCAGGTCAAGTTTTTACCCTGCCCCGATGTGTTTTCACTAAACCGTGAACGACCAATTGTGTCGCATCAAGCATATGCTAGCGGTGCCCAGGCAGTTTAAATGCCATTATCCCTTTGTGGATCCTGTTGGCAATCGTTGAACGGTGTCGCCTAAGGTGGACCACACTGTTTGTAGACTAAATCTACCTTGATGCCCGTGGAGGACTTCCTGGTGTTTAAGGATCCAGCGGATAGGCGTGGCGGGCTCCCTGCTCAAGCCTGTGTTCGCTTCGGTGATGGTTTCTCAAGCTGTCACGGAATGGTCTGGGGCGCTTAGGCGCAAGTTGGTGCCAGAGTCAGTATCTCCGGCTGCCCTGGACATGGTGGATCAAGTGACTCAGGCCATGATTTACCTGTGTGACGCGGCCTTGGACCAGGCTCCCTGGGTTGCACGGCTATCTGCGGTCGGGGTTGCGATCCGCCGTATTATTTGGCTGAAAAGCTGGTCGGCTGACCACGCTTCCAAGAAGACTGTGTCTGATGTCCCTTATGTGGGTAGTAGTCCTTTTGGGGACACTCTGGATGAGTTGATCAAGGGGCTTATGGGGGGCAAGAGTACTCTGTTTTACCCCAAGCCTCTAAGCTAAAATCACCCCGCGCTAGACGGGGCCCTTCTTTTAAGGCTCATCGTGGGTTCTTTCGTGCCTTCGGGGCACAGAATGACGGGAAATCCCTCAAGACCTCAGGTGGTCACAAGATGCCATGGGGAGGTAATCCCAAGGCCGGTCAGGCCAGTTCGGCGGCCCAGTCCGCCTCTTCCTGAAGGGACGCCCTCACCCGTTTCAGGGGTGGGGGGACGTCTGCATTTGTTTCCTGGAACCCTGGTTGTCCTGAATTCAGGACAGGTGGGTTCACGAACTGATTAGTTTCAGGGTACAAGATCGAGTTTCGATCTCGCCCCGCAGACAGGTTCTTTACATCAAATCTCCATCTGAATCCGATCGTTTCAGAGATCTCAAGGGGGCGCTTCAAGATCATCTTGCCCAAGAAGTCATTGTGCCAGTCCCTTCACGGGACAGGTTTTTGCGGTTTTTACTATAATCTGTTCACTGTGCCCAGAAAAGAGGGCAAAGTGCATCCGATCTGGACCTAAAGTCTTTGAATCGTTTTGTGAGGGCTCAGAAGTTCCGGATTGAATCCATCCAGTCGGTGGTGGCATTGTTGAGTCCAGGGGACTTCCTGGCCTCCATCGACTTGAAGGATGCGTATCTGCACATCCCTGTCTCCGAGGGTCATCAGCGGGTCTACGAGGAGGCCGCCTTACCCATAAACGTCTTGGAGCTCCGAGCAATCAAGCTCTGCTTGTTCCGTTGGTCAACTCTGCTTCAGGGTTGCCTGGTTCGGGTGCAGACGGACAACACCACGGCAAGTGGCCGAGATTCTCTCTTGGGCCGAGATTCATGTTCCAGGTGTGGAGAACTGGCAGGCGGACTATCTGAGTGGCCAGACCCTGGATCAGGGAGAATGGTCCCTGCATCCGGTGGTGTTTTACCTCCTGTGTGCCCGGTGGGGGACTCCGGACGTGGATCTGTTTTGCGTCCCGTCTCAACAAAGAGGTGGGAAGGTTCGTGGCCTGAACCCATGACCCTCTGGCGGATGCCAGGGTCGCGTTTGTGGTGGCTTGGCACCGGTATCGGCTGATTTATGCCTTCCCTCCGATTCAACTGTTGTCCAGGTTCCTCCGCAGGTTGGCATCGGAACGGCTGCAGGTCATTCTGGTGGCCCCAGACTTGGCCGCGCCTGGCTTAGTACGCAGACTATCGTGCAGATGGTCGTCGAGCCTCCCTGGCGGCTTCCGCTGAGAGACGATCTTCTGTCTCAAGGGCCGATTTTCCATCCTGCCTTACAATCTCTGGCTTTGACGGCGTGGCTGTTAAAAGCCAAGTTTTGGGAGACAAGGGTATCCCGAATGCTGTCATTCCTACCTTATGAAGGCTCGAAAAGCAAAATTTATCATCACACCTGGAAGGCGTATATTGCCTGGTGCCAGTCGCAAGGGTTTCATCCCCACGCCTTTTCAAAGGAAGCAGGAAGGTGTGGATCAGCGCTTGGCACTGGGCACGGTCGTGGTCAGTTGTCGGCCTTTACCGGTTTTCTTCCAGCGTCCCTTGGAGACTACTTCCTTGATTCGCACCTTTACTCAAGGGGTGCGTCATCTGGCTCCCCCGCGGAAGGCTCCTTTGCTTCCGTGGGGACTGACTTTTTGTGTTTTTTTTGGCCGTTTTTCTTACCACGGCCTCCCTTTGAGAACATCAGAGAACCAGCTCTGCATGTGTTGTCCCAGGAAGTTGCCTCTCTGGTGGCTGTCACCTCTGTTCACAGAGTTTCTGTATTGGCGGCTAGTTCTTGCTGGTCACTTTCTTTGGTCGTTTCTAGGGATAACGTGGTCCGGCGACACACTCAGTCTTTTCTTCCTGCGGTGGTGTCTGCTTCCCACCTCATCATTGTCTCTTCCATGGCTTCAACTTTGGGGGCGAAGCCAAAGCGTCCCAAGGACTTTGTCCTGTGTTACTTGCATGTGGCCTGGGCGAAAAGGTTTTTGCCTGTCTGCCACGGAGTCTTTTGGGAAGTCTGATTCCCTGTTTGTCCTTCCGAGGGTCCTCGGAAGTGCTTGGCTGCGTCCGCTGCAGTTTCTTCCGGTTTGGATCGGACGGACTTTGGTTTTGGGCCTCTTCACTATAGGCTCCGGTGCCTCCTTTTCCTGTGAGGGCACCTTCTACTAGAGCTTGTCATTGGGTCTTTCCGCCATAAGGCTTCCTGTGGCTGAGGTGTGCATAGCGGCGACGTGGTAGTCTGTGCACACTTTCACAAAATTCTACTGACTTGAGGTACTAGCATCCTAGGATACTGCCTTTGGTCGCAAAGGTTTGTGCGCCGTTGTTGTTTTGTTTTGGGGTGTAGTTGTCCAGGGCTGGCTCCTATTGAGCTTTTGTTGCCCTGTTGGCTCCGTTTTTTTCGACCTTGTTGCACCTTGCCTTTTCTTTGGTTGCGTCTTCCCACCCTTCACAGCTGCACTGCTTTGCGACATCCCACTCATGAAGGCTAACTGAACAGGCGGCGACTGTCAGAGGACGTAAGAGAAAATTTAATTTTTGTAAGCACTTACCATAAAATTCTTTTCTCTGAGTCCTCTGACAGTCGCCGCCCCCGCCCCTCTTCTTTTTGGGGTTGATGGACTTCATGCACTGCTTGCTACAAAACTGAAGAACAGCTTCTAGAGACTGATGGGTAATAGCTGAGGAACAGCCCCTAGAGGTGTGTTATGTGTAAAAGCTTTTGTTAACCTTTTCACTGCCTAGCCTGCTCCTGCAGAGAGGCGCATTACCCACTCGTGAAGGCTAACTGAATGGGCAGCGACTGTCAAAGGACTCACAGAAAATAATTTTATGGTAAGTTCTTACAAAAATTCTATTATTCTGAACAAAGACTGAAAACCATTATTACTATACATAAACACCTTTCTTCAATAAATAGCTGCACAATGAGGTTTAACGTTTCAGATTATTCAAGTATCTTCCTGCATCTTTTGATACCTTTGTTAGCAGCAGCTTTAAGAAATACCCTAAAGTGTTATGTGCAAGAAATTAAGATTACTGCCTTTCTCATGTGTTTTATACTTCCTTTGCAGCTTTAATACAACTTCTGGCAGCTTCAGAGACTGGGCGAGATGTAGTGTATTTCACCTTTGGAGACAAAGAGTTAATGCATGATGTTTACAGAATGTATTGCTTTCTTTCTAAGCAGAACAAAACAGTTGGTGAGTAAACTGCATTTCCTTCTGGTTTATTCTGTATTGGTCTACAAAAGTTACTTATGTTTTTCATTTGAGATTAAAGCGGAGTTCCACCTAAAACAAAAAAAAATACATAAAAATACCCCCGGGACAGTCGGGGCTAGTGCATTCCACAATGGATAGCCTCTGAACTGTCCCGGGTTGCACTTATTTTTTAGAAGAAATGCTTACCTTGAACATGTATTGTCCAGAGCTGCCATCTCCGGTGTGTCCAGAAGCTGTTTAGCAAGGTATGACGCGCCTGCACCGGAACTGACGTCGGGGCCGGTGCAGGCGCATTGATTCCTGGGAGCGATGACGTTCAGCTCCCAGGAATCATTGCAAGCCAGGAAGTGACGACTCGCCGTGGCCGCCAAGGGAGGAAGAGGAAGTAAGGTGAGTATATTATCTTCTAAAACAAGGTAAGTAAAAAAAAAAATGTGATTATCCATTTGTTTTTCAGGTGACTCGGAGCAAGAAGATGGACCGATGATACATTTTAGAGTGGAATTCCACTTTAAGCTGTGGTTCACACCGGTGCAGCTTTGAATTCGCGCTACTTCAGAGCAATTTCAAAGCTGCGCATCAGTGCGATTTACACTGCAGATTTCATTGCGACTTTTGACCTTAATTTACCAGAAGTCTATGCAATTCGCAATTAAATCAGTAAAAAGTAGTGCAGGAATCTTGTTCATAATCGCTGCCACATGATTCGCTGCAATATGAACGGTTCCATTGCCGGCAATAGGGTGTACCTTGTCATGCAATTTGGAACGATTGAATCGCATGACTGGTGTGAATGGGGCTAAAACTATTATCATTTTATAATTTTAACTTTGTAACTTTTCTGTTTGCAGGTGACATTTACAAATTACTGTTGAAATATTACGATGAGGTGTGCAGGAACACAACTGGAACAAAACCGGAGACAAAACTGTATTCCTTTATATACAACTCTTTGTAGGGCTGAAGTATCCAAGTTAAGAACACTTATGTAAAAAAACAAAAAAGCAAATAATGCTTTTGTTCCTTTCCACAATAACCTGTTTATTCTGCTGGTTGTAACATATGGACTAGCATATACAGTGTATATAACCATACCTTTTAATCCTATGTGCTTTATATACAACAATCCTTTTAGGACTTTGTTTCTATGATTTTGATTTTTAAGCTGTATTATGCTTGACTGGAATATATTTTCCATTGAGTTTTTTCTTATATTTCAGAGTTCATAATTATTTTATTAGACCTTAAACTACAAATGCATTGCTGTGCCATGCCAGCCTCTGAATGTCCATAGTATTCATATGATTGTAGCTTTGTCACTGCTTCATATGTTTTACAATCTAAAAGGGGATCAGCATCTTTTTCAGAGCCAGATATGTTTATCCATATCTCCCATCATGCATAGTTGGAGATAATCTAATCTCGCTAAGTGTTATGGGAAGTGAAGATACACAAAAGCAGTTGCTACTGACTTTTCCTTTTCCCCAGTACCATCTCTTCTATAGTGGATATAGCAGTGCTCTTCTACAATATACTTGGCTTACCTCTGTAATGCAAGCACAGCAAGGCAAACTTTTGTTGGTTTTGCACGTTGCAGAGTTTTATGCACGTTGCAGAGTTTTATAAAAAAAATTGAGGTGCAGAATATGATGGTTTTGTTTAATCTGCCTTGGTTAAAAATAAAAATTATTAAGTTGAAAAGATTTCCTGGTATTCTTCTTTAAACCATTTGCTGAATATATTGGATAGTATTTATCTGTCAACTGTGGCCAGCTGCAAAATACATTGATGTCTGTGGGGCAAGTATAAACAGCGAAATGCTAATGGGGGTTTATGCAGTCTCTGTTGGAAAGACAGCTTGTAATCATGACTAAGGGTGGTCTGAAGTGGTACTAAATAGAGGATTCTGTCCCTCTAGAGGAGAGTATATTCACATATGTGCTTGGTTATAGCCAGCTTTAAGTTCTGCACATGTATTTATACCCTTTGACTTTCCACAATTTGTAGCATTATTTTGGAATTAACATTATTTTAATTGGGTTGTTTAGCCTACTATTTATGGATTATGGAAGCACAAAATGTTTTTTATTTTGTCACAATCGTTAATGTACTAAAGCAGGGGACTTCAAACTTTCTGGACAAAGGGCCAGTTTACTGTCCTTCAAACTTTAGTGGGACCAGACTGTGACCAATGGGATCAGAATATGTCCTGGCGTCAGTGGGAGTAAACAATGCTCCATTATTGGTATTAGGATGAGTAATAGTGCTCCATTGTTGGTAGCAATGGGAGGAATAGTGCTCCATCAGTGGTATCAGTGGGAGGAATAGTAACCTGTCATTGGTATCGGTGGGAGGAATAGTGCCCAGTCGTGGGTTTCAGTAGGAAGAATAGTGCCCTGTTAATGGTGTCAGTGGGGAGGAATAGTGCCCCACCATTGGTATCAGGTGGAGAAATGATGCCCCATCGTTGGTTATAATGGTAGGAGTAGTGCCCCATCACTGGTATCAATTGGAAGAATAGTGCCTCATCACTGGTATCAGTGAGAGGTATTGTGCCCCATCATTGGTGTCAGTGAGAGGTATAATTAGTGACCCATCATTGGTGTCAGTGAGAGGTATAGTGAACCATCATTGGTGTCAGAAAAAGACCCAAGTGCCCCTTCGTTGGTGTCAGTGGAAGGAATAGTGCCCCAGTGTCAGTGGCAGGAACCATGCCCCACTGTTTCTGACAGTGGAGAGAGTAATGCCCCAAGGGCCAGATAAAAAAAAAGCAAAGGGCCGCATCTGACTCCCGGTCCACAGTTTGGAGACCACTGTACTAAAGGTGAAGCGTTAAATAGGTTAATCCACGGAGGTGAGCTGACTCCCCATGATGGCTTGGGAAGCGGTTTGGTTCCTCCTGATGGCAATATTACACAAGGGGTTTGTTTTGCCCTCCTTTTGACCAAAGCTACATACCTTTTGAAGTGTTAAAGCATATCTAAACTCAAAAAACAAAAATGTAATACAGGTTCCTCTCAAAAAATTTGCATATTGTGATAAAGTTCATTATTTTCTGTAATGTACTGATAAACATTAGACTTTCATATATTTTAGATTCATTACACACAACTGAAGTAGTGCAAGCCTTTTATTGTTTTAATATTGATGATTTTGGCATACAGCTCATGAAAACCCCAAATTCCTATCTCAAAAAATTTGCATATTTCATCCGACCAATTAAAGAAAAGTGTTTTTAATACAAAAAAAGTCAACCTTCAAAAAAATATGTTCAGTTATGCACTCAATACTTGGTCGGGAATCCTTTTGCAGAAATGACTGCTTCAATGCGGCGTGGCATGGAGGCAATCAACCTGTGGCACTGCTGAGGTGTTATGGAGGCCCAGGATGCTTCGATAGCGGCCTTGAGCTCATCCAGAGTGTTGGGTCTTGCGTCTCTCAACTTTCTCTTCACAACATCCCACAGATTCTCTATGGGGTTCAGGTCAGGAGAGTTGGCAGGCCAATTGAGCACAGTAATACCATGGTCAGTAAACCATTTACCAGTGGTTTTGGCACTGTGAGCAGGTGCCAGGCCGTGCTGAAAAATGAAATCTTCATCTCCATAAAGCTTTTCAGCAGATGGAAGCATGAAGTGCTCCAAAATCTCCTGATAGCTAGCTGCATTGACCCTGCCCTTGATAAAACACAGTGGACCAACACCAGCAGCTGACATGGCACCCCAGACCATCACTGACTGTGGGTACTTGACACTGGACTTCAGGCATTTTGGCATTTCCCTTTACCCAGTCTTCCTCAGGGTCCGGTCACCTCTTCTCGTTGTGCAGCGTTTTCTGCCACACTTTTTCCTTCCCACAGAAGGGAACAGCCTATTCGTTCAGAAATTTCTTTATGTGTCTTAACCCTCTTGCTTGAGGGTGTCAATGATGGCCTTCTGGACAGCAGTCAGGTCGGCAGTCTTACCCATGATTGCGGTTTTGAGTAATGAACCAGGCTGGGAGTTTTTAAAAGCCTCAGGAATCTTTTGCAGGTGTTTAGAGTTAATTAGTTGATTCAGATGATTAGGTTAATAGCTCGTTTAGAGAACCTTTTCATGTTATGCTAATTTTTTGAGATAGGAATTTTGGGTTTTCATGAGCTGTATGCCAAAATCATCAATATTAAAACAATAAAAGGCTTGCACTACTTCAGTTGTGTGTAATGAATCTAAAATATATGAAAGTCTAATGTTTATCAGTACATTACAGAAACTAATGAGCTTCATCACAATATGCTAATTTTTTGAGAGGGACCTGTACATTTCATTTTGAGTCTTTTGATGTGGTGGCTACATTAGTTTCCTTTTCTCATGTCAAGAAAATTTTTAAGAAGTACAAAAATTACCGGTTGAACTTGCCAAGAATGCAGTGTCCTCGTCACTTTTTGTGAGCTGAAAAGAGCACAAACATGGAGACATGTTTGTGTGTATACATGAAGAGATAGAAAGTGTTACTCGTAGCACTCCCAGGTGAATATAAAGGGCAAAATGCTTGTAAAAGAACAAATTTAGCTTGCCCTTTCTGTTTTGCATCCTGATTTTTGTCATGTTGGCACATGGCTCATTGCCTTGAGTAAGCCACAGAGTATTATACTAGTCCAAAAACCCCACGATTCAACAGTGGTTGAGCCCTAGCTCCTTCAAAGAGGGCAAAATCAAGACAGGGCTTTGTCCCTTACAACATCCTTCTTTAAATAATGAAGGCATTTGCCAAGGTAAGATCCGGTATCTGTGCCTTTCCCTGGTCTCCAGCATGCTGGCATCCCGATTCCCTGATGGCTTGTAGGGGGCACAGGCTGCAACACTTTTTTATGATGTGTCAGGGCCATGAAGTCTGAGTGCCATCATTTTAAATTTGGCAAGCAAGATCTGTCACAAGGGAACACCCATTAGTCTGTGCAGCCCCTATCTCCCCAACTCTATTGCACATGCACTCACCGTTCTCTTCCTCCTGGCTTGCTCCCTCCAGTTGCCATCACCACTCCCGCATACATCACTGCAATTCGTGGATGCTTCCTGCATTCCATCAGTCTTCAGTGCCTGACAGAGAAAGCTACACCCTTGTCTATTTGCATTTGTGAAAGTTGTGAATACGGCTTTGGGGACACCTAGCACCACACATAGCAGACCATAGGCACAGGGTCAGATGGCCATGCCAGCCAGGACTCCACTATTGGGTTCAGAGGGCAAAGGAATTAGTCTCTTTCCGAAGAACAGCTTTGCTGTTCTCTCTCTTTTGACCATTGTTCCCAATCTAAAGCTCTGCTGCTCCCGTGGTGCACACCCTTTCTTGTATCTGTCCAGAGAAGTTTTCAGCCACCATGTCTAACTCTATGGGTAGAATCAAATTCCTATTGGAGGCCGTTGATTGCAAAGATCACAAGCAAGCCTCTTAAGTCTTCCCACTTGAGCCTGTCTCTGATTTTCCCAATGCCGCTGCTGCACTGCCTAAAAAGGAGATAGACGAGGAAGATTCCCCCACCTCTGAGGAAATGGATCAGGATGAGGAGACACTTTCTGCTGCGATTTCACCAAAGCCTAAAGATACCATTGCTGATGCCCACTGCCCCAGATGCCACTCTCAGTTGGGGACTTACATACATGTGTTCTGGGAATGCCCTGTGTTGCAAAGGTTCTGGTCCTCTGTCTTTGACACCCTTAACACAAGATTGGACCTGTGTCCCCGCATCCCCGGAGCTGGTGCTGCTGGGAATACATGATGATGCCCAGAGGCCTCACCATATAAAAATACTGGTGTCAACCCTCTTCTACTATGCTAAGAAGGCTATAATCTGTAAGTTGTCCTCTTCTGCCCCACCTTCTGTCTCGACCTGGGAGGGTATGGTTAATGCTGCATTGTATAAATTGACCTATTTTAGTCGGGGATGTCCCTGGAAATTTGAGAAGGTATGGCGGCCCTGGATACCGGAGTAACTTCTGCTGATCTGTTGATGTATGCCCCCCCTTTTCTTTCTCTACCATATTGCTGCCGCCTCTGTGCAGGGCTGTGTTAATGCCTTCTGTTTGGGTGTGGGGTGCAGGGAGTGGGGAGATCTGTAACTGGTGTGACTCCTGCTGTGTACCCCACCCCCCCCCCCCCCCCCCCCCGTGGAGTTCTCCTATACTAGCCCTAGCGATAACTGCTCCTGGACAATCATTGGTACCACATTGTATGTTCCTGTTATTGTACTTTATACCATGTCATGTTCTTGTTACCCAGCTTGCATTCTGTTGTGTATTGTGTCAGTCCTTTTCAATAAAGCAAACCTTGTTAAAAATAAAAAGATACCATTGCTATGCTTATTTATGCAATACAGCTGTCTGAGTCTGTTAACCCCAAAGTGTTCAGAGAGTGAACTGGAGGGGGTTCTAGAAGGTTTGTTTTCCTTAACCACTTGGTAACGCCTTATAGCAGTTTTGCTGCTACAGGGTGGCAGCTGTGCACCGGATCACGTATATAAATGTGATTCTGCACCTCAGCTTGAACGGGGTGCGCGAGTGAGTGCTACTTCTGCTGTGATTATGTACAGTAGATTACGTCATTTCCGCCCCACTGCAAAGCAGATCCGGTCGCTGACACGCATAGCGTCCCGGAAGTAGCCGCCAACGAGGGATTCGCGGCCCCTACTGCATTGGATGCCTACTATTACTGTTTTTATGTGAGTACCTGACTTTTATTTGAATTAATAAAGTGAATTTAAATGGTACATCACTATATTAGCGCTTCTTCTTTATATATCATCGTTTGACTGAGTAACAAGAGGAGATCCTAATATCCGGGTGAAGGGGTCCTCTCCCCCCAGGAGTCCCACCTTACACCGGTTAAGAGGATACCATACTAAGGCCTGTTACCCCTGTAGGGGTATACACCTCCGGTGAGTGCGGGATCAATTGGAGGGGTGCACCTGTGTGTCTCACCCACTACCTTAGCAAGTTTGGATCACTGGGATCACCTCACCAGCATTTCTATAACTGCTTTGTCACCGCCTAGGGAATATCACTTTTTTACATCACTTATTCACCCAGCAACTAAAGGACTGTCAATTTACTTTTCGGACTATCATATGTTTTTTGCATGAATATTATTTATATTTTTAATATTTATCTGTTTTGATTGGCAACAATTGTAATATATATTTATTTATTGCACATTTTGCACCCATTATATTGATTAGTTTAAATTGTAATATATTTATTTAGTGCACTATTTCTGCACGGAGTATATTTAGGGTATATATTACTCACACGCATTTTATGTGCTTTTTAACACTTCTTCACGTGTTTAATACAATATCTATTTATTTATTATCTTCAACACTTTGTTACACTTTTAACTAGGGGATCACCCCGGTTATTAATTTCGTCTTGTTCTTTCACATATGCACTTTAGATTTTGGATTAATTAATTACATGCTAACCAACACTATAGCACTTTATTTATATTTCTCTGTCGCTCATTGACAGACGCAGTCCTCTTTGATTAATATCAAATTGGGTTATACTGCCCTCTACAGGAGTAGGACACTAGGCAGAAGAAAACATTCTGGCCACACCCTAGGGGCAGTCCCAGAGGGTATATCCTCTCACTTCCTGCTACAGGATGTCAGTTTTTCTCTATCGCTCATTGACAGACGTAGTCTTCTTGATTCTCAAGAGCTGGGTTATGTTGTCTCCGCAGGAGTAGGACTAGGCAGAATGACAAAACGTTCTGGCTCCACCCTAGGGGCAGTCCCTGAGGGTATATCCTCCCTCTCTCTGCTACAGGGAATCAGTTTTTTTCTGTCTAGTCAGGAGTAAGGACCTAAGTTCCTTGCTGGGATCTTTTGGTCCTGGCAAGACTTTTTTTCTTTAAGAAAAAGACATTTTTTAGGTAGTTTTCTCCAGTGTTTTTTTCCTGTGAGATCTTCAAGCAAAAAATGCCGGACTGGGCGACACTTGTGGTCACCCCAGCCGGCCTACGAGCGCGCGCAGACCATGGCATTGCGCTTGGTCGGCCGCGACATATTCAAGTAAGTATGCGGGGCCGGGCGACGGGCTGGATGTTGAGATCCAGTGGTCACCCCGGTTTCTGCCTACGAGCGCGTGCAGACCAGTGCGCTGGCTCAGCCGCGACGGAGTCCCAGTAAAGGGACTGACTTTGCGAGTTAAAAGTCTCGCTTGGACGCCAGGTACCAGAGAGTCGAGGCGTCCACAAACCCCCACCCCGGTGGAGAGGGTATTGTGAAGAGAGGGTGCCTGTCGGTTCGGTATGGTGAGTAAACGTTCCCTTTTTTCCTCATTATGAGGCAGTATATATTATGGGCCCCTCCATATATGGTCAGTATATATCTGATACTTACAAGTCCCCCTTGTAATACAGCATGTGTTTGTGGGAAGTGGACTTGGTTCAAGAGCTAACACTCTACCCAGCAGACTGTAACATTACAGCAGACATAGGAGGTATAATCCTACCTTATGTGCAGTGTATCTCTGTAGATCCATATGTCACCTCTTAGCAGAGTGCAGGTGGATGTGCTGGGAAGACGATATCGGCGGTCCGCCGCCATTTTGCCGTAGACCGAATGCATGTATGTCCTCAGGTCACGCCGGCCGCCATGTTTTTGGAGTCTTATGTCTCTTCTATGGGGGCGGCCATGTTTTGTGAGGCCAGCTACCTCGTGGAGGGCTGGGAACGCCGGAAGGCGTACACAGGGGGCGGAGCCACGCCTTCTGCCCGGGAAAAAGCAAACAGCTCCTTCCAGTCTGTGTAAGACAGACGCTGACTGCAGTTTGTTGGAAACTGCACTGCATCAGTTGGTGAGCCCTGGGGGTCCCTCTCTCTCTCTCTGGGATCGAGAAGCAGGTACTCTGAGGGGCGCTATTTGCGCTAGGGGGAGACACACAAAAAAAAAAAAAAAAAAGTTTTTTTGTTTTGCTGGCAAAGGTGTCCTGTATTAACATGGACCCTGCCACTCATGTATCTCCTCCGGATCCCCTCGAGGGGTCTGCGGGATCCTCCAGCACCCCATTGACAATTGAATCTTTGTCAGCTATTATGGAAACTTTTGTGTCCCGGGTGGAAGTGGCTTGTCAGGGACAGGGCGCAAGAAAGCGACCCCAGCCTAACCCCTTATTATCTGAAACCTCGGATTCAGACTCTGAGCCTATTTCTGCAGTTGCAGGTACTTCATCTGGTATTGGTGTCTCGGGTCCTGTCTCTTCAGACAGTGAGGAGGATGTTTCGGCATCCGCCATAGCCCGAGAGGAAGCGTTGGTAAACGCACTCATTGTATCTGTTCAAGAGACTTTAAGGTTACAGGGTATTCCATCAGAAATAGCTGAAACTGAGATCCCTTTTGGGACTAAAAAGCGCATCAAAGTGGCGAAGGTTTTTCCATTGCCCAAATGTTTTGGCAATCCAATCGAAGAAGAATGGCGTCTGCCAAAACGCACTTTTAATATTTCTAAACGCATTGACAGGCGTTATCCGTTTGAGGAAACCCTTATTAAGAAATGGACAGAACCACCTGTGGTGGATTCACCTATTGCTAGATTGAATAAAGCCACGGTTATTCCTTTAGAAGACGCTCCGTCTTTTAAAGATCCAGTGGATCGCAAGATAGAAGCTATGTCTCGCACCATGTTTTCCTTGATTGGATCAGCTTTCAGACCAATAATTGCTATTGGTCTGGTTTCGCAGGCTGTAACTGAATGGACCAAGTGGTTACGCCGGGACTTAGAAGAAGTCCCTCAGGCGGTATCAGATTTGTTGGAACAAATGATACAGGGGTTACAGTTTGTATGTGATGCGGCGTTAGACGCCACTCCATTAATGGCGCGAGCATCAGTCTCAGCAGTGGTTCTCAGGCGTACACTGTGGCTAAAAGGTTGGTTAGCCGACCAAGGTTCCAAAAAAGCATTGGCTAATATCCCCTTTTCCGGAGAGCGTCTATTTGGAGCCAACTTAGATGAGATCATTAAGGATCTCACCGGTGGAAAAAGCACCTTTTTACCGCAAAATTTTAAAGGTAGAGGAACTCGTCAAAGACGAGGGCCTTCTTTTTCTGCTCACAAGAGGTTTTTTCGTCCAGCGGGTGAAAAAACTAAGTCCTCCAAAGCTCCTGCAGGAGGCGTCAGGGGTCGTTGGTCGGGCAAGCAAAAGCCCGCCCCCTCCAGACCTGAAGATAAACCGTCCAAAGCCTGAAGGTGCGCCCCCACCCATAACTGGGGTGGGGGGACGTCTTCGCCGGTTCCCGGATCCATGGCTTTCCAGAATCCCGGACAAATGGGTTTGCGAAGTCATAAGGTCAGGGTACAAGATCGAGTTTCGATCTCTCCCACCGGCGCGATTCTTCCCTTCCAATATCCGACTATCCGCAGATCGTTTAGAAGATCTGCGGAGAGCAGTCACAGATTTACTACAACAAGGAGTGGTAGTCCACGTTCCTTGGACAGTACGGTTTCAAGGGTTTTATTCAAACCTGTTTACAATACCCAGGAAAGAGGGCAAAGTGCGTCCAATTCTGGACTTAAGAGCACTCAATTCTTTCGTCAACATAAGAAGATTCAGAATGGAGTCCATTCGCACGGTAGCAGCCTTCCTGCATCCAGGGGATGTCCTAGCGTCCATAGACATCAAGGACGCCTATCTTCACATTCCCATTTTCGCAGGACATCAGCGTTTTTCTACGCTTTTCCGTAGAGGAGAACCACTATCAGTTTGTGGCGTTACCTTTCGGTCTCGCCACGGCTCCGCGGGTCTTCACAAAGGTGTTGGCCCCAATGTTGGCACTTCTGCGCCAAAGAGGTATATCGATTCTAGGTTACCTAGACGATCTTCTGCTTCATGCAGAGTCTCCTCAGACCTTGCTACAAAACATAGAAATTACTATGATTTCTTTACAGGAATTCGGGTGGCTGGTGAACCAGCAAAAGTCATTTCTGGTTCCCACCCAGAGGCTCGAATATCTGGGTCTATTTCTAGACACAGTCAGGACAAGAGTTTTTCTTCCGGTAGGGAAAGTCCGAAAGATTCAATCTGCAGTCCAGTTGTTACTGTCCAACAGCTGGTCTTCCCTTCGGACTTGCATGAGGGTTCTGGGGTTGATGGTGGCTTTGTTCGAAGCAGTCCCATTTGCCCAGTCCCATACCCGAATTCTTCAGCAAGAGATTCTTCTCAGATGGAATCGGAATCCGGAATCCCTGGACAATCAGATCCGATTGAGCAAACAGACCAGAGAGTCTCTGGTATGGTGGCTTCGGTCTCCGATGCTCAGCCAGGGAAAGTCATTTCTGCCAATATATTGGACGACAGTGACCACGGATGCCAGTCTATCCGGATGGGGAGGAATTCTCGGTCAGTTATCTGTCCAGGGACTTTGGTCCCCGGAAGAATCCAGGTTACCGATAAATGTATTGGAACTGAGAGCGATCAGACTTTGTCTGATTCACTGGACCGAGCAGCTCCAGGGCAGCTCGGTTCGGATCCAGTCGGACAATGCCACGGCCGTGGCTTATGTCAATCACCAGGGGGGCACCAAGAGTGCCCGAGCGGCCAAAGAAGTGGCTTGCATTCTTCGCTGGGCGGAACGATTTGTTCCAGCAATCTCTGCGGTGTTCATTCCGGGGGTGGAGAATTGGCAGGCAGATTATCTCAGCCGTCAGACCCTGGATCAGGGGGAATGGTCCCTCCATCCAGACGTTTTCCACCAGTTGTGCCTGCGGTGGGGCACCCCGGATGTGGATCTGTTGGCATCACGATTCAACAGGAAAGTTCAGAGATTCGTGGCTCGCTCCCGCGATCCTCTAGCAGAAACCGCAGACGCACCGCGCCCCGTGGGGGCAATACCAGCTAATATATGCCTTCCCTCCTCTCGCGTTACTGCCAAGACTTCTTCGCAGAATAGAGGAGGAAGGAATCCCAGTAATCCTGGTAGCTCCGGACTGGCCTCGTCGAGCTTGGTACGCCGACATGGTCAGACTGGTGGCGGACGTCCCGTGGAGACTTCCTCTCAGGGAGGATCTACTGTCTCAGGGACCGATCTTCCATCCTGCTTTACGATCGCTGGCTTTAACGGCCTGGCTATTGAGACCCAGGTGCTGAAGGACAAAGGTTGTCAGCTTCAGTTATTCCTACTCTAGTTGAAGCAAGGAAAGCGACTTCCAGAAAGATTTATCATCACACATGGAAGTCCTACATTGCATGGTGTGAACCTTTGGGGTTCCGTCCTCGGTCTTATTCGATTAGTCGAATATTGGCTTTTCTGCAACAAGGGGTTGAGCAGAAACTGGCCTTGAGTACTATCAAGGGTCAGGTCTCAGCATTAGCCATCTTCTTTCAGAAGCCTTTGGCTACTCATTCCTTGGTGCGAAATTTCATCCAGGGGGTGCGACATCTGGCTCCGCCAGTGCACGCGCCGTTACCCCCCTGGGATCTTAATTTAGTGTTGTCGGTTCTTCAGAAACCTCCCTTTGAAGATATTAGGGAGATTCCTCTACCCACGTTGTCCCAGAAGGTGGCCTTCTTGGTGGCTATTACTTCTGCACGCAGGGTGTCAGAACTGGCCGCATTATCTTGTCGTTCACCATATCTGGTGGTTCATAGAGATAAGGTGGTTCTTCGTCCGAATCCATCCTTCCTACCAAAAGTGGTTTCAGAATTTCATCTGAATGAAGAAATTGTATTACCTTCCCTGTGTCCTAAGCCCAGTCATCCTCGGGAGTTTGCGTTACACTCCTTGGATGTGGTCCGGGCGATCAGGGTATACTTGAAAACGACAGACTCGTTTCGCAAGACGGATTCACTTTTTGTGATCCCAGATGGACCCAAAAAGGGGTTGCCTGCATCTGCCGCGACCATTTCCAGATGGATCAGACAGACGGTAGTACAGGCTTATTCTATTAAGGGTCGGAAGCCCCCGTTCCCTGTTAAGGCGCACTCCACTCGGGCACTTAGTGCGTCATGGGCCTTTCGCCATCAGGCGTCAGTGGGCCAGGTGTGCAAGGCGGCTACCTGGTCGTCGGTGCATACCTTTACTAAACATTATAAAGTTGATGTAATGGCATCATCTGATGCCTCGTTTGGCCGCAAGGTTTTGCAGGCCGCAATTTGAGGAGACCAGTGGTCTACCTCGAGGGTTTTTTCCGTTGGAAAATTTTTCTTTAGTCTCATTCTTTGTTTATAATGAGCCTTTAAAACTTCTAGTTTGGCACCGGTTGGGCCTTCTAGATTGGATTTGATTTTGTCAATCCCACCCCTCATTTGTGGCACTGCTTCTGGATGTCCCAGCTCTTGAGAATCAAGAAGACTACGTCTGTCAATGAGCGATAGAGAAAAATGGATTTTTGTAAGAACTTACCGTAAAATCCTTTTCTCTTAAGCTCATTGACAGACGTAGTACCCGCCCCTCTATCATTGAGTTGGGTTGGGTTAAATTCTCTGTACTGCTTTAAACAGAACTGATTCCCTGTAGCAGAGAGAGGGAGGATATACCCTCAGGGACTGCCCCTAGGGTGGAGCTAGAACGTTTTGTCATTCTGCCTAGTCCTACTCCTGCGGAGACAACATAACCCAGCTCTTGAGAATCAAGAAGACTACGTCTGTCAATGAGCTTAAGAGAAAAGGATTTTACGGTAAGTTCTTACAAAAATCCATTTTTTTTCTGTCTAGTCAGGAGTAAGGACCTAAGTTCCTTGCTGGGATCTTTGGTCCTGGCAAGATTTTTTTAGAAAAATTTTTTTTAGGCAGCTTTTTTCTCCAGTTGTTCCTGTGAGATCTTCAAGCAATTATGCTGGAGCTGGGCGAGGGGCTGGATGTTGAGATCCAGTGGTCACCCCAGTCACCCCAGTCAGCCTACGAGCGCGTGCAGGCCCTAGCTCCACGCTGGGTCGGCCGCGACATAGTCCCACTGGACGGGGACTGGCCCTGCGAGTTAAACGTCTCGCCGGGACGCCGACGACCAGTTGGAAACTGAGTCGCGGCGTCCGTATATGTCAACAGCCCCCCCACCTCGGTGGAGAGGGGTTCTGTTAGGAGGGGGTGCCCGCCGGTTCCGGTATGGTGAGTAGTATGTTCCCCCCTCTCCCCTGTCGGGTTTTGGGAATAGACACGGCCCCCCTGTGGATGGTCAGACCCTCTTGATCCTGGGTCCCTCCTCTATCCTATAGCATGTGTCACAGATCTCCCTCCTGAGTGTGATTTGGTGAATAGGAACCAGGAGGCTTGGTTTGGGAGCTGACTATCGGATAGTCACTGTATGAGTGGGCACTGTAAAGGGACCATGACTGAAGTCAGGGGCTGGCATTACTGTTTAAGATGGCCATGTAAGAGGGTGATATGATCCTACCTTATATATAAGGTTGCAGTTGCCTGGACTACCGCCATCCTCCCGCAGGCCGCACACCTCCTGCAGGCCGCACAGGTCGATGCCTTCCTTCCGCAGGCCGCACGGTAGCAGGCCGCGGCCATCTTTCCACAGGGGCCGCCGCCATCCTCCCGCAGGTCGCGCGGGGCCGCCATCTTGGTGTAGCCTCGTGTCTCCGGCATGGGGGGCGGCCATTTTGGAGATGACCAGCTACCTCGAGGAGTAGCAGGGGAAGCGCCGGAAGGCGTGTAAAGGGGCGGAGCCGCCTCCTTTACCCGGGAAAACGATCCAAAAGACTTCCTGTCTGTAAAGGACAGTGCTGAGAGCAGTTTGGTAGAAGCTTCTGTGCATCAGGTGGTGAGCCCTTGGGGTCTCTCTCTCTCTCTGTGGGGGTCCGAAGCAGGTAACACTGAGGGGCGCTGTTGCGCTGGGGGATTACAAAAAAAAAAGTTTTTTTCATTGCAATTTTTATGTTGGCTGGCAAGTGTCTTGGATTAATCATGGACCCTGCCACACATGTATCCCCACCTGATCCCCTCGAGGTGGCCACAGGACCCTCCAGTGCCCCACTTATGATTGATGCATTGTCAGCAGTTTTGGAGTCTTTGGTATCCCAGGTGGAGGTGGCCTGTCAGGGACGGGGGGCAAGAAAGCGACCGGCAGAGGTAGCTGATACTGAAATTCCTTTGGTACTAGCAAGCCTACCAAAATGGCGAAGGTTTTTTCCTTGCCCAAATGTTTTGGTAATCTAATTAAAGAAGAATGGGGTCGTCCGAAACGAACCCCTGCTATTTCCAAACGCATTGCTAGGCGCTATCCGTTTGAGGAATCCCTCCTTAAAAAATGGACGGTACCACCAGTGGTGGACTCACCGATTTCCAGACTAAATAAAGCCACTGTTATCCCGTTGGAGGACGCTCCGTCTTTTAGGGATCCGGGGGATCGTAAAGTGGAAGCGGAATCCCGCTCCATTTTTTCCCTGATAGGGTCAACCTTTAGGCCAGTGGTTGCCATTGGTTTAGTTTCACAAACATTGACAGAATGGACCAAATTGTTACGCCGTGACCTAAAGGGGAGAAGTATCCCCCCGGCAGTATCCGATTTGATGGAGCAGATTATACAAGGACTACAGTTCATCTGTGACGCCGCCCTGGACGCCACTCCCTTGTTAGGGCGTGCATCGGTTTCAGCAGTGGTCCTCAGACGCGTGTTGTGGTTAAAGTGCTGGTCGGCGGATCAAGGTTCCAAAAAAGCTTTGGCTAATCTCCCCTTTCAAGGGGATCGCCTGTTTGGGGCCACCTTGGATGAGATTATATAGGATCTCACTGGGGGCAAGAGCACTTTTTTGCCACAGACTGCTAAGGGTAAAGGACCTCGTAACAGGCGAGGACCTTCCTTTTCCGCTCATAAAAAGTTTGTTCGTTCCGCTGGGGCGGGCGATAAGGGGAAGCCCTCCAAAGCCCCTTCAGGGGGTTTCAAAGGGCGCTGGTCAGGTAAACAAAAGTCAGGCTCAGCCAAACCTGAAGATAAAACCAATACAGCCTGAAGGTGCGCCCCCACCCATCTCTGGGGTGGGGGGATGTCTTCACCGGTTTCCGGATCCATGGCTTTCCAGAATCCCGGACAAAGGGGTTCGCGAGGTCATACGGTCGGGATACAAGATCGAGTTTCGATCACTTCTACCGGTGCGATTCTTCCCTTCCAATATTCGACTATCCCCGGATCGCTTAAAAGCTTTGCGGGGGGCAGTAATGGACTTGATGCAACAAGGAGTGGTAGTTCCCATTCCTTGAGCAGAACGTTTTCAGGGGTTTTATTCCAACCTATTCACAATACCCAGAAAGGAGGGCAAGGTGCGTCCAATTCTGGACTTAAGAGCACTCAATCATTTTGTCCGGGTACAAGAATTCAAGATGAAGTCCATCTGAACAGGGGTGGCCTCCCTGCATCAGGGGGATTTCCTGGCGTCCAGAGACAGCAAGGATGCCTAATTTCATATCCCCATCTTCGCAGGACATCAGCGTTTTCTTCGCTTCTCCCAAAGATCATCCCTGGTTCCCACCAGGAGACTGAACTATCTGGGCCTAACTTTGGATACATCCTTGGCAAGAGTGTTTCTCCTTGCGGAGAAACTCCAGAAGATTCAGTGAACGATTCGGATGTTGCTGTCCGTCAACTGGCCTTCCCTTCAGGCTTGCATGAGGGTCCTGGGACTGATGGTGGCCTCCTTAGAGGCAGTACCGTTTGCCCAGTCTCATACCCGAATTCTCCAAAAGGAGATTCTTCTCAAATGGAATCGGAATCCCGATTCCCTGGACAACCGGATCCGGTTGAGCGAGCGGACCAGGGAGTCTCTGGTCTGGTGGCTTCGGTCTCCGATGCTCAGCCAGGGGAAGTCATTTCTTCCGATAGAATCCAGGTTACCGATAAATATATTGGAACTGAGAGCGATCAGACTTTGTCTGATTTACTGGACCGAGCAGCTCCAGGGCAGCCCGGTTCGGATCCAGTCGGACAATGCCACGGCCGTGACTTATGTCAATCACCAAGGGGGCACCAAGAGTGTCCTGGCAGCCATCGAAGTGGCCAGCATTCTTCGTGGGGCGCAACGGTTTGTTCCGCCTCTCTCCGCGGTATTCATTCCGGGGGTGGAAAATTGGCAGGCAGATTATCTCAGCCGTCAGATTCTGGATCAAGGGGAATGGCCTCTTCATCCAGAGGTATTTCACCAGCTGTGCCTTCATTGGGGCACCCCTGATGTGGATCTGTTGGCATCTCGGCTCAACAGGAAGGTGCGAAGGTTTGTAGCCCGCTCCCGAGATCCTCTAGCGGACGCAGCAGACGCGCTGGTCGCCCCGTGGGGACAGTATCAGCTACTGTATGCCTTCCCTCCTCTCAAGTTGCTGCCGAAACTTCTTCGCAGGATAGAGGTGGAGGGAATTACAGTTATCCTGGTAGCTCCGGACTGGCCTCGTCGACCCTGGTACGCCGACTTGGTCAGGCTGGTCGCGGACGCTCCTTGGAGAGTTCCTCTCAGGGAGGATCTGCTGTCTCAGGGACCGATCTTCCATCCTGCTTTACAATCGCTGGCTTTAACGGCCTAGCTATTGAGACCCAGGTGCTGAAGGACAAGGGATTGTCAACTTCAGTTATTCCTACTTTAATTAAAGCAAGGAAAGCGACTTCCAGAAAAGACCATCATCGCACATGGAAGTCTTATATTGCGTGGTGTGAATCCCTTGGATTTCCTCCACGTGCCTATTCGGTGACCCGAATCTTGGCTTTTCTGCAACAGGGGGTTGAGCAGAAGCTGGCCTTGAGTACTGTCAAGGGTCAGGTTTCAGCGTTAGCAATCTTCTTTCAGAAACCTTTGGCTACCCATTCCTTGGTGCGGAATTTCATCCAGGGGGTGCGGCACCTGGCTCATTACACTCCTTGGATGTGGTTCGGGCAATCAGGGTACACTTGACTACTACGAACTCGCTTCGTAAGACGGATTCACTTTTTGTGATCACGGATGGCCCTAGAAAAGGGTTGCCTGTTTCTGCCACGACCATCTCTAGATGGATCAGACAGACGGTGGTACAGGCTTATTCTATTAAGGGTCGGAATCCTCCGTTCCCTGTTAAGGCGCACTCCACTCGGGCGCTTAGTGCTTCCTGGTCCTTCCGCCATCAGGCGTCAGTGGTTCAGGTTTTCAAGGCGACTACTTGGTCGTCGGTTCATACCTTTACAAAATTGTATAAGGTTGATGTGCTGGCATCGGCGGATGCCTCTTTTTGGCCGCAAGGTTCCTGCAGGCCGCTGTTTGAGGAGACTGTTGGTCTACCTCGAGGGTTTGTTGGGTATTTCACTTAGGTCTCATCTTTTTGCTCGATGAGTCCTTGATGCTTCTGGTTGGCTCCGGTTGGGCCTTCTGGATTTTGATTTCTGTTATCCCACCCCTCATTTGTGCCACTGCTTTGGGACGTCCCAATTTGATATTAATCAAAGAGGACTGCGTCTGTCAATGAGCGACAGAGAAAAATGGATTTTTGTAAAATCTTACCGTAAAATCCTTTTCTCTTAAGCTCATTGACAGACGCAGTACCCATGTCACAATTTCCTGGAAAATTACCATCCTAATACAGTCATTACTGTAGAGGGCTTAAAAGTGCTACTCGTTACCCTCTGCTTTGCTCTTGTGTATTGATGCCCTAGAACAAGTCATGACACAAATCTCCAGAATGGCTCTGATTTCTGTGAATATGCGCAAAATCTTGTGGCTAAAAGCCTGGACAATTGAAGCTGCCTGCAGAATATACATATGCCCTTCGAAGAAGGGCATCTCTTTGGTGAGGCGCATGACTTTTTTTTTTTTTTTTGAGCGTGAACATTGCTGTCCAGCAATGTTCACATCCCAGAAGTGAACATTAAGGGGTAACGTGAACATTGCTGTCCAGCAATGTTCACATCCCAGAAGTGGACAATTGGAAAGCTGATTACTTCATTCGTCACTGCCTGGACCAAGAGAAATGGGTCCTTCACACTGACATCTTCAACCTGATATGTCCAAGATGGGGGACTCCAGACATGGATATTCTGGCCTACTGATTCAATAAAAACGTACCGATGTAGTCAAGATCACAAATCCTTTAGCCACTAGTATTGATTGCTCTGATAATTCCCTGGACTCCGTTCAGGCTAATTCATGTATGAATTCTGCCTTGACCGCTGTGCAAAAAAGAGCAATAGAGGAAAAAGTAGTGATTTTCATTTTATCAAACTGGCCCAAAAGAACCTTGTACACAAACATACTCGGTTTTCTAGAAGACAACCCATGGCCAATCCTGAAGAGGCCAGACTCTGAGGGGGCCCTGTTCCAACCTGCTTCTCAGTCACTGGTTTATTGTTATGGCTGTTGAATCCCAGCTCTTGAGGGACAGAGCATTCTCTTATTGTGTCATTCCCACTTTGTTAAAAGCAAGAAAAGCTACTCTAGAAAGATCTACCATGGTACTTGGAAATGGGACTTGACTAGAACTTGTCTTTGAGGTGTTTCTCAGGTCAAACCACCTCTACAGCACCCTGTGCTTCAATGGGACCTCAAGTTGATTCACTCTGCCCTGCAGAAATCAGTAGTGAACAAGCACGTTGTTGGTCGTGTGAAACGCGTCTACCATTTCCATTCTGTTGTACCTTGTATCCAGATTTGTACAGATACATTTTTGCTACTATCAAGTCATCGTTTTGTTGTGTGGTCACTTTTTCTTCATGTTCCTGCAGAAATCACACTTTGAACCCATCATGAAGATCTCTTCTGCAAGGTAGTCTTCTTGTCAGGCAGACGTGTCTGAGTTAGCAGATCTAAGGAGCCATTTCTCATTTATGAAGACCAGCTGTATTGCGTTCCAGACCTTCCCTGCTTTTTAAGAAAGGTGCTAGCCTTCCAACTCAATGCAGATACGGTCCTTCCTTATTTGTGGCCTGCTCATAAATATCCAAAGTAGATTGCTTTTCACTTTTTTGGGACATGGTCGGAGCCCTCAAAGTGTACCTAAAAGCTACTTCATTAAGACGGACTCATTATTTATCCTAGCCTCAGGACCTTGTAAGGGACATTCTGCTTCAAGGTTCACCATTGCTCGGTGGTTGACAACTCGTCTTAAGAGCATACACAACAAATGATAAGCACTACCTGTACGAATAGGTGATCATACCACCAGGTCAATAGGAGTTTCCGGCGGCTGTAAAGCGATATGTCACTCCTCACTGCCTAATTTTCACCCTTGAATGGGTTTCACTTGACTGTGGTACTGCCCGTGGAATGCGACAGGAGGGTAACATTTTTGCCGTGGTATGTGTACAACCCCTTTTGGGCACCTGTGTTGGGTCAAGGAGGACAGTCAAACCGTAGATCAATCCGTTAGTTTTACAAGCCCCTGCTGCAGGTGTTTTTGTTTAACCACTTCCATACCGGCCCATTTCTGGCACTCTGCACCTTCATGTAAAAATCATCATTTTTTTGCTAGAAAATTACTCAGAACCCTCAAACATTATATATATATATATATATATATATATATATATATATATATATATATATATATATATATATATATATATATTTTAGCAGTAGCAGAGACCCTAGGGAATACAATGGCAGCCATTGCAACTTTTTTTGTCACACGGTATTTGCGCAGAAATTTTCAAATGCGATTTATGAATTAACCACTTAAGGACTGCCCGCCGCAGATTTACTGCGGCAGGCAGCCCCTCCTGGGCGAACCGACTTAGCCCGACATCGGTCACACTCCCACCCCCAGTCGGCAGCAGGGACTCCGATGCACGTGGCCGACGGCTCCAATTGCCGCTGGGCACCCGCGATCATTTCCCGCTGAGAGAGGACGGTCAGCTGCTGCAGGCATCATTCAGATGTCCCCACTTTAAAGCCCTGAACATTACGATATCCAGCGGTAAGGAAGTGGTTAATAATTTACTGTACAGTGTTGATCAGTTTTTAGGCATTCACATAAATAATGGAACAGCTAGATTTTAAATCCTAAATGGTCTTGATGATTTTATTAAGCAGTACAAAAACACAAAAATAGGTAAAAGTTAAAAAAAAACTAAACAGCTGTCATTTACTGAACTTTTTTCAAAAGGAGTAGTATAATTTATTATACTATTATTATTACTCTATATAAAATATAACCCAGTTTCCACTTTAAAAAGAAAGTGTCCCCTGATTAAATCTCTTGGTGTAGAATGCCATCCCCTTTGTCACTACATGAGTAGGAGGCTTGACATATACCATAGCTTTAGAGTATACCCATAATCTTGTTTGCTGTCCTGCCTTGGCAAGGAATACAATTTGAACATTCTATAAAATCTTAAGGGCCTGTGCAAGTGTAGAAGAAAAAGATTTTACTTTGTAAAAAAAAATGATTTAACGGGTCAGCCTAATAATTCTTCCTCCAAATCTGAACCAGAGACCGCCAACATCGAATTCCCAAGTCTGAAGCAAACTTCAGATCAGACAGATCCCTGTGCTTGGAGCTGCACTAGCGTTCCCTTTCATTATTATGAAAAAGTCCAGCACGGGTTAGAAGTCAGGTCCCTAAGTAAGGAAACCACAGAGAAAATAAATAAAAAGACATATTAAGCTTCTAGGACAAGTTTTTGGCTATTTAAGTAATATTCTATGTTTAACTGCATTGAGGCTTTTATCTTTGCTGTTGTACTCGCTAAGGATCCTGCACATTAAAGGAATGCAAAAAGTTAACATTTTGCCTTTTTTACAGCCCTGGGACTAAGTGTGACGATACTAGGCAGACTCTTCCACTTAGCACCGATTTTGAGGAAGTACCCTGAAGGGGTCTGTCTCAGTCTCTACAGATTACACATCTGCAAAGGACATCTGCTGAATTCTTGAAATTAGGATTGTGTTTTTGTTTTTTTAATCTTTTTTTGTTTTTTTTATTACCAACAAAATTGGAGTTCACTTTAATGGTTAAGTGTATGTAAGTACATTCAGCGAATCTCAGTAGAGATTGATAATCTGTTGGTTTGGTTTGCTGGTGATTAGATGATTTTCCATAATACAAACCAGGAACCTTTTCATAAATAAGCTAAATCACTAATTGTTTCTATTCACATTTTACATCAGATCTCTGATCCTGTTACATCTTTCATCCCTGATCAAATAATTTGGCATCTTCAGCTTGATATGAATTAATTATTTTGTTCTTTCTGAGCTCAATAGAGAAGTGTCTTTAAAACAAGTTTGCCTGCAGTGTGTGAAACGGTGGAAAGCACAGCAGGTGTCTCTTACTGATGCTGTATGCCAGAAGGCAATGTGGTCTCCTCTGCAGGTCTGACCTTTATTTCCTAAAATAAATAAAACATACATTTGGGTTAAAATTTTGTGATACAATTTCTCTGCAACTTTTTGTCCTAAAAAAAAAAAAAAAAAGTCACATTTATCTTTGAAACAAAGTTTTGTAACTTGTAAGCAACACTACTTGTTGTAACCCTAAAAAAATATAAAGGGTTCCTTTAACCCTTTCACTGCCATTTTTTTGCACACGTTTAAAAAATCATTTTAGACCTGAAGATTACAAAAAAAACAAACACCCATATATTTTCTGAAAGTAGACACCCTAGAGAATAAAATAGTGGTAGTTCAAATGTTTTGTTACTTGATATTGCCACCAAAGCTCTAGGAAACACAAAATGTCAGTAAAAAACACACTAAAGGTAATTTTAGTGCAAACAAACGCAGTAAACTACCCAAATTTCTCTTTCGTTCATTGACGGACACTGCTCCTTATCTTCTTGACCATTGGGTTATACTGCCCCCTACAGGACACTAGGCAGGAAAAAGCTTGTCTACGCCTATGGGGCAATCCCAGGGGGTATACTGCCACTCTCAGCTATAAGCATTCAGTTTTTTTCTGCCTAGTCAGGAGTAAGGACCTAGTGCCTTGCTGGGGTCTCTGGTCCTGGCAACTTTTTCCTTTTAAATTGAATTTTTTCCCTAGCTTTGTTATTTTGTTCCTGTGAGAATCTACTATCAACTGGCAGACTGGGCGACGGACTGGATAACCCAAGATCCAGAGGGTTCCCCCCAGTCTGGCCAGCAAGTGCGCGCAGGCTCCATGCTGGCCTCGGCCTGAGTTGCAGCGTTCCTCCTGGCCAACAGCCCCCCCCCCCCGTACTGATGGAGCAGTGGTCTGTGAGGAGTGGTGCCCACCCTGTTCCTGGTATGGTAAATACCTGCCCCACCTCTAACCCTGGAGAATTTTGGGGCGGATGTGGGCCCCAATTATATTTATAGTATCCAATTATATTTTGTGCCTTTGGGAAATAATCTAAGCCTTTTTTTAAAAAAACAATCTACTGAGCTGGCCAGAACCAGCTCTTGAGGAAGTCTATTCCACATTTTTCACAGCTTACACAGGGGAGGGAGTATACTGTATATCACCTTCACTCTTGCCTTTTCCCTATTATTGCACTCATTACCTCCTGTTCATTTTGATCCCACATGCTTACATAATGTCCAGGTTACTGGGGCATGTGTCAGTTGAAAAAGCATCAAAATTAAAGGATAATCCAGAAACACCACAAGTAGGAAAAGGAAATCCCAAATTCAACTTTGAGTAGGGAATGGTTAAAACCCTTGTTTTTTTTTTTTTTAATTTTTTTTTTTTTTTAATTTGCTATTTGTGTCCCATTTAGAGATTTTCCTCCCACTTCATATCCAGTAGACATAACAGGAGGCAACACAAAGTTTTTAACTTTTCCCTCATTTAAAGTCTTGTCCTGACAACAGTGACCAGGACAAATAGAAAAAAGGAAGCTCCCCGGCAGGACTACAGACAGTAATAAAAACCTGATAGGGGGTTCTATTTTTTTTCCATACCAAAAAAAAATGTTGGATTTAGAAATACTCTTGGGTGGATTTACTAAAACTAGAGCGTACAAAGTCTGGTGCAACTGTGCATGGTAGCCAATCAGCTTGTAACTTCAGCTTCAATTAAGCTTTGACAAAAAAAAAAAAAAAAAACTGGAAGCTGATTGGTTTCTGTGCAGAGCTGTACCAGATTTTGCAATATTCAGTTTTAGCATATTAACCCCCTATGTCTTAAAAATGAACCAGAGGCATGGGAAGCTCTAGTGCTGGAACTGGAGAGAGTCCAAAAGAAGGGCAACTAAGCTAATAAGGGGATTGGAGGACCTAAATTATGAGGAGCGACTACAAGCATTCAATTTATTCTCCCTAGAGAAGAGACGCCTGAGAGGGGACATGATAGCGATTTACAAATACCTCAACGGTGATCTCAGCATAGAAAAAAAAACGATTCATTCGCTAGGAGTGTAAGAGAACACGAGGCCATTCACTGCGATTAGAGGAGAAGCGATTTAACCTCAGGCTATGCAAGGGTTTTTTTTACAGTAAGGGCAATACGATTCTGGAACTCTCTTCCACAAATGGTAGTAACTGCAGGGAGTATGGCTACTTTTAAAAGACTCTTTGACGTACATCTCCAAGATCAAAACATTCAGGGGTATGGGAAATGAATACGTCCACACACACCTACACAGGTTGAACTGTATGGACTATTGTCTTTATTCAACCTCAACTACTATGTAACTATGTAACTAGTGTGTCTAACTTTGGCTGTGATCAAAAACATGCATTTTCCAGCGAGTCCCACAATTTACAAAATGCAAGTGAATATTTTTACTACTGTTTAGTGTATTCTTTGTGATTCTATCATGTGAAAAGTAGCAGCTCATTGTAAAAGGACCATAGAGGCTAATTTTTATTAACATAGTACAACATTAGGCCCCTTTCACACATGCGGACCGTTCAGATTCAGTTTTTCAGGCGGATCTGAACGGATGCCCCATGCATCTCTATGGGACAGCGGAGACATGTCCGATGACACCCGCTGCCATCTGATCCGATCCTGTCTATCAAATTAGGATGAATGGAAACCCTATTTTACATCCGTATGGCGGACATGGTATGGACAGGCGGTCCGTTTTCCTCCGATTCCCCCATAGAGGACAACGGGGACCTGACAGCTCAGTCTCCGCACACAGAGCAGAGACAGAGCTGCCATCCGCCTGCTCAGTCGACGGAGCGGACTGTGTGAAAGGGGCCTTAAGCCCCGTACACGCGATCAGATTATCGAACGATCTGTCGTCCGTTTTTTGTGGCATGCTAGTCTGATGTGGAAAGTGAAGAGGTTATTTTCATACGAATTTTCCCGTACGACAGAATTCTACTTCAGAAGTGATGTCATGTGCTGGATTGTTTTGTATGTGTTCTTTCGTCAGGTTTTTTTTTCCGTCTAAATCTGTACTAATGAGACGAAAATCGGACGTTGTTATATGGACAACAAAAATTATATAGCCTGCACATCAGGATTTTGTCAGTCGAAAAGTCGGAGTCGGCTGTCGAAAGCACCGTACTAACAATACGAAAATCGGCAGATCGGTCGTCGGAAGAATTTTCTCTACAGATTTTCTTATCGTGTGTACAGGCCTTTACTCAACACTAGGGTGAGCAACACTGCACTGACATTTTGCTTACAAACAGCCTTTTCTCCAGATGTTCAGAAAACTGTGTCCTCACAAATTTTGTTCATAAAAAAAAAATCCAACTTTCACGCATAGGGTGTGGTGTCGCTTACGCGACCCTGCCCAACAAATAGATAATTATTGTCCAGTTCTACTGTAATATAGAGCATTTTTAATGAAAGTCATGCAAAGATGAATACACAACTTAATTGAATAAATACTTCAGTTACTCGGATGAGTGGTAGTCAGATTGATCGTTGCACTCGTTGTCTTTTTACAAGAGCACTTGTAATATTGACTTCTTCTGACTGCACAATGAATTTCATCTGGCAGCCATAGGGTTACACCTCAGGCTCAGGTGCAGCACCATCCATTAATCATATGGGGACATAGCCTAATTTAAGAATGTGGCAGAGTAATTCCATTACTAAACTACATTTCCAGTTATCTGGTCATCCCCCAATTGATTTCCTGTAGTCATATTTAGGAGCAATGCATTGTAATGATATTAAAGAGAGTTGCTTCAAAACAACCTTAAGGGAAGGACCTCTGATCCATTTGTTTAGTTTCCTGACAGGCTTTTCATTTGCAACATACTTTGGCTATTCATGATGCATTTCCACATTTAATCAACTCCCAGATACAGTTCAAGGTCCCTGTTTAACATTCCTGCTGCCCAAATACTGCAGCATTTAGCAAAACCACTTCCAATCAATCTGACCTAGTTGCAAAGAGGTTGTGTCCTGCAATAAGTCATTTCACTTCAATAGCTCATGTCATTTAGGCAATACCTGCTTTTAAAATATCTTCAGCACTTCCAAGCAGAATATTGAGTGCAAACCCCTAATATTTTTTTTCCTAAACATACAAATGTAAGTATTCTTTTTCTATTAGGAAATCACTGTTGACTTGTAAATGCGTACACACCCACACTTTAGGTAATAGGTATTAACTATGGAATTAGCAATTTTTTTTCTAACCAAAACATAATCTTTCATCCAATATATCTAATTTCCTATATGGTCTACCTAGATTCTGCTCCCAGCTTGAGCCTGATGGTGTCGTTGCAACATCAGCAGGAAGCAAGTCACACATGGCAGCCCTGCTCCGAACTTAAAGGCAGAGTTCACCTTTACCAAAAAACTGCTTATGCAAATAAGAGATATCTGTGGATAAAAACAAGTCGTGTAGCTTTGACTAAAATTGAATAATACCCTTGCTATAGGTATAGGCCATTTATGTACTTCATGAAGACCAACATGAAAACTCCTAGGATGTCGCTAAGCAAGATCAAGCTATTACTGAAAGTGAGCTCTTTTTCTGATTCACGTGTTTTCTGTCCTTTGATGCAGTAGGTCTGAGTTTGCTCAGGGCTTGCTCCTGTGATGCTGAATGTGAACAGGAATAGCTAGGCTTCATGAGGTATGCAAATGGCCTACACCTCTAGCAAAGGGAATTATTCAACTTCAGTCAGAGCTGCACAGTTTGTCTTTAATTACAGCTGTCCCTTATCTTCATGAGCATTTTTATTTTTGCAATAGTGAACTAACCCTTTAAAGCAGACCTAAGTCCCCATACAGTATATAAATTCCTGACAATGCACAGCTGGCCATAGATGGATCAAAATTTGGCTGGTTCAGATGGGACTGGACAAATTCCGATCCGTCTATAGCCATTCCCATTCAAGAGAAATTGATCTAGTGATCAACTCCGCTCAAATGGGACTGCTGGAAATTTTTGGTTCGACCAGCCAATCTGCTGCAGTGCTGATCAGTGTATACTGACATCAGAAAAGTCCTGCTCTCAGAATACAATGACGCAGCAGGGAGGATTCTTTTGTTCACTTCGAATGTGTAGAAGGGAATCCAGCTGATCAGAAAAAAAAAAAAAATCGAACCATGTCCAGGTAAAGTCACAATATAAAAGAGTATCATTTTTGTTGAAAAGGTTCCACCTTTTATCCCTACATGTCAGCCCTTGTTCTCTTGTCAAGTAACTTTGCCCAGGCTATCAATTTGCTGCAGGTAAGAGGAGACATTTCCTCAGTTTCCTCTCTCCCAGTGATCAGACTGCAACATGCTTTGTAGAAAGGTAAGAAAGTGCAGCAGGATTGTATCAGAGATTTGTGTACACAACCAAAAACTAAACAAGCACCAGGATATACATAACTGTATCATCTCAGAGTTAGCATCTAAGTCCAAGATGTAGATAGCACCCACCATCTGGAGAGGAAAGCGTGTGAAGGCACTGTACTGTGATCGCTAATAAATACACCTAAACATTACTTAGAATGCATGAACATGACAGGGAAAATATATCTCATACTACATCTGGTTTAATTGGGGCAGGGCTAAGCAACCTTTAAGATGTGGAGATCTGCTCAGACAACAAGGAGGAGATCAAAGATCGCCGGGTTATGGCGTTTTTTTTTTGTTTTTTTTTCCCAAAGAAACTTTCTAGCAAGCCCCCTAATAAAAAGTAGAGACAGCATGAAGAAAACTTGGAAAAATGCAATAAAACGTATGTCATGGTAAAAATGTAAACTTATCCTACCCTAAAATTTAGCTTCAGTGAGAAACCCGGCATTTCCTTTCATTCACAATTATTTTTCATGTCTGGAAAGTACTTGGACCAGTTTCTGGGCCTGGCTATCTGCCCTGGTTTCTAGCAATCTACTAAGTTGGCTAGAGCCAGCTCTTAAGGGTGTCTATTCCATATTTTCACAGCTCTTACTGTGAAGAAATATTTCCATATTTGGAGACTAAATTTATTTTCTTCTATACATAAAGAGTGCCCCCTTCTCCTCTGTGACGACCTTAAAGTGAATAACTCAACACCAAGTTCACTATATGGACCCCTTATGTATTAATACATGTTGATCCTATCCCCCCTTACTCTCCTCTTCTCAAGAGAGAATAAATTCAGTTCCTCTAATCCAGTGATCCTGAACCTTGACACCTCAGATGTTTTGGAACTACATTTCTCATGATGTTCCACTACACTGCAGAGTGCATGATTTAATCTGAGACGCTATACTATTTATAAATGTATTAAAAAGTAAGGGTCCTAAAGCTGAACCTTGGGGTACACCACTGATAACCTTAGACCATTCTGAGTAAGAATCATTAACCACTACTCTCTGAATTTTATCTTTCAGCCAGTTTTCTATCCATTTCCAAACTGATCTTTCCAAGTCTGTAAACGTAAGCCTACACATTAGCCGTGTGTGGGGAACTGTCAAATCAGCCACCCCTCTGTCCAAGGTTTTACTTTCCTGCTCATTAAAAAAAATCAGATTTGTTTGACAACTTCTGTTTTTCATGACTCCGTTGCTTAACCACTTACCGCCCACTGTGTATTTACGTTGGTCCTTTGAGGTTAAACACTGAGGTTATGGTCGGAGTCCCGCAAAAAATTGCAGATCGCTGCCATTACTAGTAAAAAAAAACAATAACAATTACATAAATCTTTCCCGTAGTTAGTAGACGCGATAACTTTTGCGCAAACCAATCAAAATACACTTACTGCATTTTTTTTTTACCAAAAATATGTAGCAAAAAACAAATTGGCCTAAAATGTTAAAAAATTTAGATTTTTAAATTTTGGTAATGTCTTATAGCAGAATGTGAAAAAATATTGTTTTTTTTTTTCAAAATTGTCGCTCTTTTTTTGTTTATAGCGCAAAAAATAAAAATCGCACAGGTGATCAAATACCACCGGAAGAAAGCTCTATTTGTGAGGAAAAAACGGACATAAATTTCGTTTGGGCACAGCGTCGCACGACCGAGCAATTGTCCGTTAAATTAACGCAGTGCCGAATCACAAAATTGGGCCTGGTCAGGAAGAGGGCACATCCTTCCAGTCTTAAAGTGGTTAAGTGGCGGGTTACTCGTGAGATCACCTTTATGGGCAGCAGGAGAAGTGTCATCCACTGCCTCCAGTGACGTCACACAGCGTACGCTGCACTCCAGCTTGGTCCTTGGCGCCCAGCCGTATCCAGAAGACGGACGATTCCCTGCACAGCGTCGATCGGCCCTTCAGACCGACTCTTGGCATTCCACTCTCCAGGACCCCTGGACCTACATCAGACATACCACTGGATTTCCCAAGCTTGTTATATTCTTTTACCATGTGAGTTGCTACAATTATGCATTTGATGCCTACAAATAAATGGTGCACTTAGAGGCGCTCTGTTTGTTTTCTCTTGCATTGTCCCACAGCACCGACTTCAATGTGTTTTATGGAGCAGCCCTTACAGCAGCAACTGGTTTTACTTTGATCTTCACCTGTTGGACGTTTTCTGGACTTATTATCCCTTGTATTTAGTCCACAGATTGTTCTTGTCCCCTATCACCCGTAGTAGAGCAGCACTTCTGGTTCAAGTTTAGTATATAGTTACCATCCTTACCAGCTTAAACCTAGAGCGCTTGTTTTTTTTCTTGTATTTTATCTACAAGCTCTGGCACTGATCCCCGCCAGACCTCTACTCTCGTCCATTCCACAAGTGCCTTGGATGGGTCAAAGAGGAGGCGGGTCGGTGAGGATTAACACAGGACTCCGGCAAAAAACTCAGGTGTGTTTGTACAAGAGCCCAAACCTGCCTAAGCTATTCCGAAGGCTTTCCCTGTCCCCCCAGCCACATGTATGCAAAGGGGTGTGGCTGGTGGGCTGGGGCTGCCTATGCAGCGTATGCCTGCTTGGTTCTGTTGACAGCGCTGGGTCAACAAGGCAGGAATGTGTTTACGAGCCACCTGCCAGCTCACTTGCCAGCAGTCGACAGGTAGCTCGCTATCGATTTGTTGGTGACTCCCGAATGAGGTAGTACTCTGTGTATCTTCAAGAATAATCTATAGAATATACTCTGAATCTAAGGTTATTAGACTATGTGGACAAATGTATATAAATTCCTTTTTTTACAAGTTTAAAATGTAAATAATTGTATGAGAAAGTCACCTGCAGTGCTACTGTCAAGTTCCCTACCAAAAAAACACTTGTTCATAATAACTAGATATACTGTGGGTAGAAAAGAACAAGCTTGAACCTTTGATCCTGACCCTTGATGTGTGACTTGTATGACTGGTAAATCAAAGGTCGGCTTGGATTTATGCAGGTTGATTTGCTCATCTCAAACAACCACTGAAGCAGTTTGTCGCTTGAGAAGACTAATTGTAGTAGAGGTACATAAAAAAAGGTTTATGCAGCACTGCAATGCTGATCAATGCAGAGCACTTCAGATCAATTAATAGTAGTCAAGGCATCTTAAACATTTGAATATAGCACCAATTCGTGGAACATGTAATATAACGAAGTGGATAATATATTTTAATGTCAAATCCCTATTTCAGGCTTCAGTTTGCTCTCTTATTTATGTCCTTGCTCATATATCATGACTTAAGTGAGCGTGACCTAAGTGACACATCAGTTGTGTCTTGATGTGATTGCTCAATTACTTTGGTACCCTAAGAACTGTACATCTGAAGCCTTCTTTTTGCTGTAACAGCAGCTGATGATATCTGCACTGAGCTGGATACTATATCTTGTAAACCTCTAAATACTTTGTATATTAGGATTATTGTACATCATTTATAGGAATGTATAGCTTATTGTAACTCCAGGCAAACCCTAAATACACAGTTTAAATGTATATATTTACTGTTTTACCTACAAGACATTTTGACTTTTTTTCTCAAGCAATTCTGTAATGCACACATAAACATACATTCAGTATACACATAAGCAGGCAAAATAGTAAACATATACAGTGGTATGTATTTCAGCTGTGGATTTAGCCACTTTATCAGAGTTACACTTTAAGCCACCTTTTGTTAGAATTTGTATTTATATGTTTGTAGCAGGATTCCCAGACGTTTTGCTGGATATGGGCCTGCCTGGGTTACCGCTAGCAACAACAGCACATTTAAGCATGTTCTCCAAGTGTGAGCACTGAGACAATGACCAGTCCAGTATCTTTGGGTTTTTGTATTTATTGAGAACTTGGATGGGAGAAGGGAATGAGTGGGATACTCCTTTGGCTCAACGATGCACAAATTGCTAGGGACAACTGAAAAATGGCGATTGGTGCTGACTTGACGCTGGCTAGATGCCGGTCAATGCTGGTTGACGCTGATTAACGCTGGCTTGCTGCCTGTTATCTCCAAACTGACTTTGGACTGCTTTCTTCCTTGCTGAGGCAGCTACTTGTACTACTGCTGTGCTGCTGAACACTTCAGGGCCCGCACCGGTGCCCCCTTTCACTCTCTTATCTTCAGGGCTTAGACTCTGGCACCCCCTTTCTAAGCCTTCTCTACTGGTTAGCTGGCTCCCGGATCCCTCTGACCTTCTGGAGTGGTTCCCTCTCCTAGGCACACCCCTGGGCAGTTTGGAGTAGTCACAATACTGTTTTTCCTGGAATATTCTGCCCAGCAGCTCTACGCATAGTTACATAGTTACATAGTTACATAGTAGGTGAGGTTGAATAAAGACAATAGTCCATCCAGTTCAACCTGTGTAGGTGTGTGTGGCTGTAATCATCTCACATACCCCTGAATGTTCTGATCCTTGAGATGTAAGTCTAAGAGTCTTTTGAAAGCCACCATACTACCCGCAGAAACCACCTCTTGTGGTAGAGAATTCCACAATCTTGTAGCCCTAACAGTAAAGAACCCCCCACATTGCCTGAGGTTAAAACGCTTCTCCTCTAATCGCATTGTATGCCCTCGAGTCCTCATGCAATCCCTTCGAATGAACAGCTTTTTTTCTAAGCTGGGATCCCCATTAAGATCCCCATTAAGATATTTATAAATTGCTATCATGTCCCCCCTCAGACGTCTCGGTCCACAGCACACTGGATCCCTCTCTGCAGCTCAGCTCAACCTTCGTCCTCTAGGCCGACTGCCCAGGACACCCTCACTAGCGCTGACAGGAGGAGAGAGAGCCGTCACCCTCCTCCTGGGACTCTGCTTCCCGCCAAAGACGCTCTGTCATGTGCTCCCCTCAGACTTATATCCCATCCCAGGGTGCATTGCGTCAGGTTCCACCCACTGAGACTAATATAAGCCCTGATGTGCTATTGGTCAGGTTTCCTCCACTGTCCAACAAGATCCCTCATTGGATACAGTGGGGAGACTCCCCAAGCTCAACAGACACACCTGGAAACACATGACAGCCTAGCTGAATGATCAGGCCCTCCTAATAAGCAGACAGGGCCACAATATGCTCTTTCCTAGCACCAACCTTAGAGGGTGCTACATGTTTATCCAGGTTTCAAGTGTATGTAAGGGCAAAATAAGGAACAAAACATGCAATACAACTCTGCAACACATACACATTTGCCCATGTTTGTCTCCATTAAATACACTGCAAGTACAGAAAAACACCCAATAGTCTGCCAGAAATCCAGTAATCTGAGTACCTGTGTACTCTACCTCTGTTGCACTGAAATCTCAAGCAGTTTATTCAGGCCCTGCCCCATTCTTTTCTGTGGAATACAGAACATCTTTTTTTTATTTTATAGACATTTGGATAGGACAAGGTGTTCTGTAGTCCAACAGAAGAGAAGTGTTGTAAAGGCTCTGATAAGACAAAACTTCACGTATTGTAGAGAGAGACTGCATTTTTTTTTTTTAAATTTTGCCAAGGCATATACTTTAAGGCATATGTCCACATTTCACAAAAAAAAAATTGAGAACAGGCCCAAAAGACATATATAGAAATATAAAACCTCCATATGCAGTTGATCCAGAGGAAGGCAAAAAGATCCATAAAGCATGGTCCAATTTGCTCCAGAAGAAAACAAAATGCCCCTGTTAAAACTTGTTTTTTTTTTTTATTTTTAAACATCCCCTGATTTTATTAACAGAATAAACATTGCACATTTTACTTGGTGCTACATTATAAACTCACAGGTGTTAGCGCAGAGTCAGAATCCTAACCATTTGACCATAGAGATACTTGCAGACGCTTACTTCGGATATTTCTGTGGCTGGAAAGTCTTATGGCCGAGAAGAGGCGGCACCATATTGATGTAAATCTGTATCGAACAGATGTGCTGGTGGCAGAATTGGTGTTCTAATTATTTTTGCCTAGTCACAGTGGTAACCCAGCCACAAATATTTACACATTTTGTACACGACCTTTAAAGGAGAAGTAGGGCCACAGCTCTTTTAGACCTATTTCTCCTGGGGATCACGGGAGTGCACTGAACTCTGCACTCCTGTGACCCGCATTCAGCTGACAGCAGGCTAAACTGTCAGCTGACCTCACTGGGCCATTCTAGGCTCCGGAGAGATCCTGACTCAAAAGTTGGGATTCACCCAGATTCCTAACCAGCAGCAAGCTCAGCCTCTTAGCAAGCCGCTGAGAGCCTGAGCCAGTTGCCCCCACATCCTTCACAGCCCAGCGCTCCAGTGGGAGCTTGAAGGGCAGAACAGAAGGTCAGTGACTGTCAGTCACCACTCTCTTCTCACTGAAGACTTAGAGCTATCTGCTGTATTTGATCACTCAGTTCTCAGGCTTAGAGGCAACTGGGGACAGATGCAGCATCGGACCAATACTGCATCCACCTAGGTGATTTCTCCACTTCTTGTGCATTACAATTTGTTGCATGATATCCCAACATTAACTCTCTCCACATTGCACTCCCCCTTCTAAAAATGCTTTTGCCTAGCTGCTTTAAAGAGACATACCCACTGAATGAGTCTACTTGTCAGGAAGCTAGTACAGCTAATGCTAATCCTTGTGCAGCTAATGCTAATTCTTATTCAGCTAATGCTCATTTAAATGCACCAGCACACAGACGAGCTCAGGCTAATGTGCAGCGTGCACTGACACATAGGCGCATCTCCATGTGCCAACACGCACCAGCGCGCACACGCCTTCGTGCTTCGGCACCAAACAGCCTATTTAAAGGAGACTCTGATTGTTGCTAGCTGCTGGATGTTCTTTTAGCATCCCCTGATCCGTGTTCCTGTGTTCTTGCCTGTGCTGACTGATCTCCTGTTGCTGACCCGGCTTGTTCTTAACCTCGCTCTGTGGATCCTGACCTCTGACTATTCTCTGCGTGATCTCCAGGTTTCAACTTCAGCTTGCTACTGGACCTTGCTCTGCCTACTTCCCTGATACAGACCCAGTCTGCCTCCTGTCTATCCATATATTTCCCCAGCTCACCTTGATTACATCCCTCACTGTGGTAGCTATCAAGCTACCGGCACCCGTGCTTAGCAGCCACCTGCTATTAAGCTACCCGCACCCGTGCTTCTTTGAGCTTTGTACCTCTGTTACCACTTCCAGGGGTGCTCGGACCAGAGCCGCAAGGGAAGCCCTCTAGGCAACTCAGCCTCCAATCAAGGTACGTGACACTACCTTTCATGAAACTGTTACTGAACTCCACACCCTAGAAACTTCACACTGCTTTAGCAGGTCAATAGTAAAGGGCCCCAAGTGAGCCAGCAGAAGTTAACATTAAAGAACTGGTCAGGCCTTCCTGGGGCAGAACTGGGTTGCTGATAGTATATCAAACTCTCAGGCCTAAGCCTAGCCCCTCTTTACTGAGAGCCCCAAAGTGAATTAGCCTGCTGTACTAGTTGTTAGCCCTCCACAGTCACTTGGGCCATAATCTCTCAGTCATAGAGCTATTGTTTATGCTCTTGATATGCTCTTGATGCAATACACACTGTCCATTATTAAAGGTACCTGGGTTATCTGCATTGTATTTGTGTTGCACTGTTTTCTCATGTGTTGACACTGAACTACTGATTCGCTTTGTTACCTTTTCATGTTGGTCTGCCAATACAATCTAAGAAATTCCTCCAATCCTATCAAATATACATAAAAAATTTCTCCAACTCCTTTATACTTTCTAATACTGTCTAATTGGTCAGCTAATCTGCTTGGGTGTCACCCCATTTGCAAACTAGCTTGTATTTTTATGGTGACAATTTTGATTACTTATTCAACTTCCTCATTTCAACTCCAACATATTTTCGAAAGATGTTATATTTAGCTAGGGATATTACTAATTATACTTTATATAACAGCTTGCAATTTACTATTTCTCAACGTCCGGTTCACGCGGCCCATTACAATACTTATCCTCACATATAGATCAGCAAATGCATGTATTTAAAAACAAACCTAAAATTACAAAATGTATTTAAAAATATTTTTAAATCTTCTAAAACATCAAGGTGTATACAGAGGAAATCATTCTACCTATGACCCTTCCCCACCACCCTCAAGAAGGCCAGATACCCAAAACTACAGGGACCAACATCACACCCCATATAGACATGAGAGGGGTGGATTTAGGGGTAATCGTAGGGGTAACTTTATGCCTAGGACAAATTACCAACCACGGGGGGAATGGAGAGCATATCATCAACAACAGGGGAATGGAGGGGATGGAAGGAGTCATGCCAACCAACCCAGGCAGTAGACAACGAAAGTGAAAGAAGAGAGGAGGCAGAAAGGAAAAGGGATGGATAGATACAGGTATATTTAATTTGGCCTTGCACAGTTTTCAAAACATGAATTGGAACTGTTACAAGAGTGGTTGAAGTATGCGCCAGCTAAACTTTTAGATACATCTGAAGACTATGTTGATATTGAAAAATTTGCTAGAAAATAAATCTTACATTTTTTTTTCTGAACATATGGAGAAAAACACAGCACATGTGTCTTTAGGTTTTAACCATAGTGGTTTAAAAAATAAGTCGGTTTTTAACCCTAAAACTAGCACATATCAATATATAGACGTTTTTTTTTTTTTAACAAATCTCTACTTTTTTATTTTTTTAAATAAAAATTCCAACAACCATTCATACCTTAAGCCATTGTGCTACAACAGCTGGCACCCCAGCAATAAAACCATGACAGAGGTTCTAACCATTCCACACTCTATCCAAAAACTAAAGCATCTGGTTGGAGGGGCACTTTAACTTGTATAATTGAAGTCTCTTTTACACAGGTGCTGATTTCTACCAATATATAGAAGGTTTTTTTATGTTATAACAAGAAATTAGAGAAATTTAAAAAACTAAAAAAAGACCAACCAAAAAAGTATGGGAAGCAATTAAAGCATTCGAAAATAAAAAGAAAATTGTGATAAGACCCGCAGACAAAGGGGAAGGGTTGGTTATCCTAAAAAAGAAGGCTATGAAGCGGAAATGCAGAGAATCCTAAGTGATAATACAACATACGAAAAGTTGAAGAGTGACCCTACCAATAAATTAAAGAAGAAAATGGAAGAATGGATAAAAAAGGGAAGAAGATTGGGGATTCTGGATAAAAAAGAGGCATATTATTTAAATAAAAAAGCTTGTAAATTACCAGTAATATATCAAGTACCCAAGGTACATAAAATCAAACACCACCCTCCAAGAAGGCTCATTATAAGTGGGATAGATTCTTTATTTTCATGAGTAGGGGAGTTTTAAGACATATACTTCCAACTATTGGTGTGTAATGGAAAGACCTTTTAAAGGATAGCAAAGATGCCGTCACATCTTTTTAATCAATTAGAGTGAATGAATCCATGATACTGGCAATGGTAGATGTGGAATCGCTCTTTACAAATATTAAACAAGGGGATGCATTAAAGGGGGTGAGATAGGCGCTGGAGGGGCAAACTGACCTCAAACTGACCTTTTGGTATAACAAAGAGTATTTCAACCAGATTAAGGGAGTAGCTATGGGGGCTAGATATGACCCTAAGTGTTGCTAGTTTACTCCTCAGCAAATGGGAGGAGGAACCAATTTACCCACAGCACATTCCCACAACTTAAATTTTATCCGAGGCTCATAGATGATATTATGTTAATCTGGGAAGGACCTGAAGAAGGGTTGATTCATTTTTTACAACAGTTACACCAAAACATATATGGGATTCGATTAGCAGTAAATTGGAGTAAAGAAAAAATCAATTTTCTAGATTTGGAGGTATACAAAGATGAAGCTAAACTGGGCACAAGATTTCAAAAGTGTAGAAAGGAATGGCTATATATCAACTAGAAGTTGCCATCATATCCCATGGACTAAAGCCATAACTAAGGGTCAATTTACCCGGATTAAAAAAAAAATGTGCTCATAGAAAGATTCCTGGAGAAAGGATATAAGAAAGAAGAATTACTGAAAAGTAGAGAATTAGTTGATAGAATGGAAAGGGAACACTTACTAAGAGAGAACCCCAAAAAGCTAAATAAAAAAGAAATTGCTTTTATTCAATCTGCAATATAAGAGTGTGGAAAAACTACTTATGAGAGATAACACACTTAGGAATATACTCCCAAAAACACCTATTTTTATATATAAAAGAGCGCCAGGCCTGAGAAACCTTATAGCAAAAAATGTAATTCACATGCACCACTAAATATGCTACCCACCTATTAATTTGTCTGTGTGGTTTACGGTATGTGGGTAGGACAACCAGATGTCTATACAAATGTATAAACGAACATGTGTACAGCATTAAAAGATGTTACAGATACCACAGCATGTCCAATCATTTTCGACACACACATTATAGGGACCCTACCAAATTAAAATTTTATGGAATAGATAGGGCCAAATATTATTGGAGAGGTGGTGATATGCGCAAATGGATATCACAAAATAAGACCCAATGGATCCACCAGCTGAATTCCCTCTGCCCTATGGGCCTGAATATAAACATAGTTTTGAATTGCTTCCTACATGATTTTTGATGAGGTTTTGAAACAAAAAATGTTATATTTATCATTTCTAGGAATTTATTTTTGCAAATTCAGGACCCTAATTTTAAGGTATCATAAATACAAGATTGCCCTTATGTCTAGTTGACTTTAAAGGAGGCACATTTGTTGTGTAGCCACTAGAGAGAACCAGAGGTTTCAATATTGATCGCATAGGCTAATACCCTGAATATAGACCTAGATCTGTATTGCTTCCTACATGATTTTTGATGAGGTATAAAAAATAAAATAATTTTATTTATATTTATATTTTTTTAGGATTTCATTTGGGATAATTATTGACCCCAAATCATTATAAATACAGTATTGCCCATATGTCTATTTGATTTTAGGGGAGGCATATTTGTTGTGCAATCACTAGAGGGAACCAGAGGTTTTAATATTGCATAGGCTAATAATTATTATATTGCAATCTAAAAGAAGTTTTAAAAATATTTTTAAATAAATTTTGTAATGTTAGGTTTGTTTTTAAATAAATTTGTTTGCTGATCTATATGTGAGGATAAATATTGTAACGGGCCGCATGAACCGGACATTGAAAAATAGTGAATTGCAAGCTATTATATATAGTATATTTAGTAATATCCCTAGCTAAATATAACATCCTTCAAAAATATGTTGGAGTTGAAATGAGGAAGTGGAATAAGTAATCTAAATTGTCATCATAACAATACAAGCTAGTTTGCATATGGGATGACAGATATTGGCACATTTGCTGACCAATTAGACAGTATAAGAAAGTATAAAGGAGTTGGAGAAAATGTCCGCCACTCAAATTCCTGATGCTGCCTTCCGTGGAAATGCATTGATGTCTGACTAGTGGCGGAATTTCTTTCACTGACGTCATGTCTGGTTTCAGGTGAAACGCACACTGGCTCAGAGAGACAAGCGGCGGTGAGGATTATTATTGAATAGGCTCTGCATAGGGGGTGCCGCTTTATGGCATATGAAATAGTGAGTGTACATGCTTTTATTTTTAATATCAATTTTAATCACCCCATTATTGTTTTCTCATTCTGGGTTAAACCTGTGGTTAACATTGGATGTAAGTATTAAGGAAAAGGATGCACACTACAAATCCAACATAGGAGTCAGCATATAAGCGGGTGAGGGTCCCAGGGGCCCAAAGCCTTCTGGTGAGTGGCCCCTTTATATACTACGTGGTGGAACACAGTATATAAGAAGAGCATGTATCACTAACTCACAGATGATGAAAAAAAAGTGGAATAGAAGACTTCATTATTTTGCATGGACTTTTATTGCACATTTATATTCTTTTGGTGAACAGTTTGCAAAGTACTAATGGTTGCACAATTTTTGTTTGTATATTTGATGGGATTGGAGGAATTTCATAGACAAATTTGTATTATAAAGATTGCGCAGCAACAATAATCAATACACTATTTTTTGGGATAACCAAGAATTGACGGCAGCAGCTGAGTATTAATTCACTGATAGTAATTACACTTAGGAGGCACCGTTTCTTTTATATATGCCAATACAATCTGCTTATTTTCTAATAGTCAGTGTGTGCCATTCTTGTGTGACTCCTGGGAGTTCCTGGCCATCTAATGGATAGATAAGGGGCTCCCACTATGGAGACTCTCATAAATTTAGAAGGGTTAGGACTGTAAGTAATACAGGGTGCCGTGAAGGGGCCTTGCAGCTTAAGCATGCGTTTGTAAATGTGTGCTTACTAAACCCGTTTTTAATGTGCACTGCTGGACAGATTGATTCGGTTGGCAAGCAGACTGGTTGGTGAGTTGAACTGGGAATTTTCTCTGGGTTGTCTTTCATGCGTTTGCTCTTCCATGTGCTCCTTGCTGTGAAGGCCAATTATATATGGGGGCAGGGGCCATCTCTTTGTTACGGGTGCTGAATACAAATGCATGCCACACTTTTCACATATTTATTCATAAAAAATTTGAAAACCATTTATCATTTTCCTTCAACTTCACAAGTATATGCCACTTTGTCTTGGCCTATCACATAAAACCCCAATAAAATCCATTTAGGTTTTTGGTTGTAACATGACAATATGTGGAGAATTTCAAGGGTATGAATACTTTTTCAAGGCACTGTGAATCAGATGGGATTACCTGTAAACCAAACAGTAGCGCATATGGTGCTTTAAGGGTTTCTAATAAATTGTATCTCTGCCTTCTTACATTCTCTACCATTAGGCAGGGGAGATTTGCTGAAGAACCAGGGACTTGGTTCAGCTCTTCAGAAAAAAAGTAGATGAAAATGGCAGCACAGAACAGATTAATTTTTTATCCATCCTAATTTGGCTGTACAGTACTGTTTTGATGTGTAACACATTTATGTTCTAATTGAAACAACTTTTCAGTAAGAGATTAGCCTCCATACTTTGGTGTTTTCTGGGGGCCAGGGTAGTTAAGCATCATGTTTTTTTCTTGGTAGAGTGTAAGAAATCATTAGCTCATTTTGCTGTTGATTGAGCATAAATGTCCTTTAAATAAATTAGGGTAATCATACAACCCACATGCTATTTCAGAAAGGCAAACAATGCAACCAAACAAATTGCATTAGCTAAAGCTTGAGTCTTGTTTATCAGCTAAGTGTTTATGCACTAAGGTAATTATTCTGCTGAAGTTTTGTGTGCCATTTCTCTTGTGGTTGCCTGAGGGGCCTTCAAAAAGCATAGAATTAATAAGATGCCAAAATCAGGAGGTTTTTAACTTCATCTCTGTCATAAAACAGGAGTCACACAAAGAAAATGATATTTTTTTTCATAATTACTTGACCTATGTCACTCAGAGGTCAACAAGTATTTTTCTTCTCTTTTTGGAGCTAGAATAAGAGATGATACTGCTTTACAATTTACTGTTACAATGTTGCTGAAGTCAGACAACAAGAGACTTGTGGGGTATTTAAACAGATGGTGGCTTCAAAACTTATGAAAGAATTTGTGGACACTGGTCAAAGGTACCTAAGTGCACCTGGCCTTACCACAAATTTCATTGACTCATCAGAAAGGCCAACACAAGGAAGTTAGCTGGAAGAGAGGAAAGGGCTGTATCCTTAATTACATAGTTACATAGTTAATGGCAGGCATCACAGCATAATGAGAAGTTCTATGTGGAACACAATTCAATCTTGTCTCCTAACTTAAAGAATAGGTGTAGAAAACCGTGACTTTCAATTCAATTTGAGTTAGCTCCAGTTGAAGAATAATGTATGTCCTAGAAAATGTATTTGACTTATTGCCAGGGAGGAGGTTTGTATGTAACAAATATGAGTTCCATTGACCACTCAGTGCTGTGATCATTTTTTATATTTTGGCTGTCGATTCCACTTTGCCTCCACTTATCAGAAATGGAGGGAATTCACCCATAAATATTTTTTCTGAATCACAAACTTAGGGACTCACATTAGTCCATAACTGCTCCATAATTCACAGTATCACTAAATAAGGGACATGGTCAAGTCTAGTTGTTAACTGATACAGGGATCAAGCTTCTTCTTCTCAGAGTGGCAGCACTATCTTTAGCAGATTTGTCTATACTCCGATGCGACCCAGTTTGCCAACTCAGACCTTTAATGAACCTTCAGATCACGTTGGAGGCAGGGGAATCAGTGATGACTGAAACAGGCACCCAGACTGTTCGATACCAGAATGGAATTATTTTGGCTTTAAATGCCATAATTGCTAAAGCTAAACATTTGCCTTACTTAGTCCACTTTTGAGCTATTCCGCAGGGAAATCCAACTGCGGGAAATATGTGGATCGCAAATTATTGCTGCCTTGGGGCTTTGACAGTTTCAAGACCATAACTGTGCTACTGTCCTTTCATGAAGGAGTGTAGTGAAGAACCTTGCATTTCTAAGGCGAGGTCTACATAAATGGCTATCATTTTATATTCCAGAATCTTGTATTTTCAGAGTCAAAGGTTGGAGCCCCTCACGTATGCTCAAATTCTGAGTGTGTCTACAGGATACAGACTTTAGCAGAATGAAAATGTGTTATAGCTGCATGCCTTCACACTCCCTAAGATCTAAGAAATCACAAAGGGGATGAAGATAGATGAGAGATGAATGAGGTGGCAGAAAGGGGTTCTTTGCACGTGGTGAGTATTGTGGTATCGTGGTGGGCAGGTTGCTAGCACTGACAGACTCCTTTTTGACTGCTGGCTGTAGGAATGGAGGACAATGTAAAAAAAATAAAAAAAATAATAACTATATATACAGTATATGTATATAAAAGTACTGGATGGCAGGAATGTGAGCAATTTTTGTGTCACCTTTGGGTAGGATAAAGCCTCTATTCCAAGGTCTGCATCTTACTTGTTAGCCTGTACTCATTAATTAATCTTAGCTGTTCACAAACATTTTTATATTGTGAGCTGACTGGTGCTCAGGGCTGCTGGACGAAAAGGCTCCCTGTTGACAGAACACTAAACGGGTACAAAAGCTGCCTGTTTGTTTTGGAGAACCCATAAGAAGGCACTGTGTTAGTCATTAGGAACCAACCTAAGTTTAGTTAGTGACTTGAATAAGTGGATTTTTTTTTCTTTGCTTTATTCTATGGACATAATTCTAAGGCACACTATGTACAAAGCCCTCCTGCATTGATTTTTTTTCTGCTTGGACAATTCCTGGGTGTGCCTCTTTTGTTTATTGTTTATCACTACCACTACCACTTAAGTTTGTACCCCTTACAGTATGGTGCTCTCATAAAGAGACAGTCACCTATTCTTTAACAAAATGGAGGTTAATGTAAAACAGCTTATATTGGCAAACGCTAACCAATAACAGTGCAATTTTGCCAAAAAGAAGACTAATCAGCTACTGGGAGAGACAAACTGCTTAAAGCGGAGTTCCACCCTCCGAAAGTTTTTTTTAATAAAAATACCCCCGGGACAGTCAGGGCTAGTGCATTCCACAATGGATAGCCTCTGAACTCTCCCGGGTCGCACTTACCTTTAAGAAGAAATACTTACCTTGAAGATGTCTTGTCCAGCACTGCCATCTCTGGTGTGGGCAGCTGAAGCCAGCGCGTCCTCTTCGGCGTCCTCTTCATCCCAGAATGCCCTGCACCGGCCCTGCTTGTCATGTCCAGGGTTAGCTGGGAATGACGTGCCTGCACCGGAACTGACGTGCAGGGCCGGTGCAGGCGTATTGATTCCTGGGAGCGATGACGCTCAGCTCCCAGGAATCAATGCCAGCAGATAGTGATGGCGCGGGCCAGGGTCGAAGAGAGAGGAAGCGGAAGTAAGGTGAGTATATTTTCTTCTAAAACAAGGTAAGTAAAGAAAAAAAAATGTGTGATTATCAATTTATTTTTCAGGTGACAGAGAGGAAGAAGATGGCAAAAAGATGTATTTTAGGGTGGAACTCCACTTTAACAGCCCAACAGATGCAACTGAAGGCCACAAGACTCCCTAAAGGGGCTATAGTAAGTAAACCTGTATCTATAGTAGCAGATATAGGCCCTGTCAAAGAGGCAGATGTTGGCACAGGCAGTCTTAAAAACTGCCCTCCACCTTCAAAGCCAGACATGAGATGGGTAAAGAAATTGGTGCTGTAGCCCAGGATAGTGATCCGCAACAAGCAATACTAATCCAGGATAAATAAGTGCACACTTGACATATGTCCTTGCTAAAAACATAGCTTTTATTACCACAACCGGTAAAAATGCATCAAATGAATCTTACATGTAAGATTCACTTTACTGCAATTTTACCAGTCATCATGGTGGTACAGAGACTGACGTCTACATTTTGACTGCTGGTGTGAAGCACATAATGGAAACTGCCCTTGGAAGTTGATATTGAAACTTATCCTGGTATTTTGGAGTAATTCAAGTTTTTGTTCAAGGGGGGAAAAAATGAGAGACACATGGCTGCCAGATATGAAAAGCCTATGTCAAGACCCAATTCTGAGCCAGCAAACCCTGCTGCGTCTGACAATGTCTCTTATTGCTGGACCACCTAGGATACTGCCCCCTCTTCAATTCTTTGAATGTTCTTGCCTTGCACCTTGTTTTTCTTGAACCTTGAACTCTTTGGCTCCTCCTTTGAACTTCCTGATTTAAGCCATGTCTCTGCTCTTCCTGTTTTGCCAGATTATTGTGCTCTCTCCAGCCAATATCTCCCAATATCTCTGCTACCACTCGTTTCCTTTGGCTTGTTTTTCGAATACAATTTAGCTTGATCCCAACCTGCATCCAGTGAATACCTACCATTGGCTTTTTTACAGCCTAAGCTTCTGCTTGATCCCTACCTGCTATATCTGCTACTGCAATGTGGCTTTCTCACCTTGTGGTGGGGCAATCCTGAGGCCCGTGACCTGGTACTAACATGCAGAAAAACCCCTTTCCACCATCAGGAGCTTAGACTCTGCACCTCAGGTGAGCCTGTGTCATCCGAAAGGGTGACCTGCTAGTTGGTGGGTGCCTTTATTACTGCTGTAGCTACTGGCCACAAAGCCTGACTCCAGACTGTGACAGCTACTTGTCTTTTCTTTGAGAGAGACATGGCATATTAGGTAGGGCATGTGACTGCAAATTTCCCCATATTGCACAGAATGTGATTTGGGGAGGTGTATATTACTATATGACGAGTCTGTCCTGGCAGCATACCTACAAACTGACATTGGAATACAAATGTGTCCTGTTACCACAGGACACCCAATGGATGCATTATTAGACTCCAGAAGCCTTGATCCATGCCAGTCTGGTGGACCCTGCCAAGACTGGCTCAGACTGAATGGGAGTAATCTCTATTCATTGTGATGGTAAAGACTTCCCTACTAAAGTGAAGCTCTAAAGCTGGTTACGAACCTGCTACACAGTCTAATAATGGGTTGTGATTTTCCTCTGTTTTAGAAACTGTGGGGGGTAAAAAAGGTTTCCAGTTCTGAAAAGCTGTCTAAAGTAAATGGCATTACTTTTTTGCCTGAACTTGATGGGATGCTGGCAACATTGACTATGTCAGCTGGTATCCAGAAGCAGTCTCTCACAGAAACATGTCCTTTAGGTTTATAGGGAAAGAGCTTTTTCACATATGTTATTGTACAGGTGTTCTTAAGGAAATTTTGACTTATCAGGGAACTCCTTTCATGTTAAAGATAACTAAAGTGCTGTGTTGGTTGTGGAAAATGGCTCCATTACACAACTCAGTGCAGCATGGTAGTATGGTTCATCAGAAGCCTAAAAAAAATGCTAAATAAAGTGGTTGATAAGGATAGAAAATACTGGGACTTTCTGTCATCAGCCAGAAACTAGCCCCTGCAGAGAGGGACTATTCCATAGCGGAAAGGGAGGTCCTGGCCATAATCTAGGCACTCGAGCCATCAAGATAATGGCCTTTGAGCAGGCAGTTCCAATGATTAAAGACTATTCTCCACTACAGTGGGTGGCTTTAAACCAAGAGAACAATGCAAGGGTCACAAGGTGGTTGCTGGCGCTGCAAGACTTTACATTTTTTGGAGAACACAGGCCCAGGGACTAAGATAGGGAATACTGAGGGACTCTCACTTGTTCACCATATGTTAGCAAAAGGTGCTCCTTCCCACAGGTCTGGAGATAGGGGGGAGGATATTTGAGGCACTACCTGGCAGGATTGTGGACATTTAATATGTTCCATATAGGTTTCTCACCTACACATGGTGAGGGGCTCTAGTATTTATGACCCTGTTCTGGATCCTGGAAACTTTGTAGAGCTTTGGGTGGGATAGGCAGACCTTCAAGTGGAATTATCCCTGTGGTTTAACAGTTTACCAGAACATGAAAGATTCATTGGGGGTGCCACAAGGGGGGACTTTTCAATTGGGGTGCTTAAGTATTCCTTAATATATAGAGTAAGACTAGAGAGAATTTATTTTTAGTAAAAAAACATGAAAAAGATTTTATTCTGAAACAACAGTAAAAAGTATACTGTAATTATAAGGATTACAATATACTGTACAAAACTGAATTGTGTTAAAAACATATACAGTAAACAGCCATACAGTATCATACAAATATATATATATACTCTCCTAACACAAGGGTAGATGGTATATATACTTTATACCCAGTTGCATCCACAATGGATGGTCTTTGTGCAGGAGGCGTAGTGGCCCACAGCCATTAACCCAACATGTTTCGCGGCACTGCCGCCGCTTCTTCAGGGGTATCTTTGAGGGTGTCACATAGATATATTTGTCATGAAAATAACGACTTAAGTGGAAAGAAATGAAAATAAAAAAGAAAAAAGAGAAATCAATACAAAATCATTTATAGTGACTTATGCAGTTAATGATATAATATTACAACATATAGAGGTCATAACTATAGTAAACAAATATTGCATGGTGTCCATGATAGAGAGGCAGCAAAAATAATACACATCGTCATACCTGTTAAACATGCATTAGAGCACGCTGCAATGGGAAATACGACCACAAGGCTTAGGGGGAAACCCCCGGGGGGCGAACACGGGAGACCGACCACAAATAGGGCACAAAAAGTACTGCTGAAGAAAGATGAGGTCTGGAAATTCAAAGTAAAAAGGATATATTTTCAGTTCCATATACATCCATCTGGAGTCTCACCTGACAAGGGGAAAGGGAAATGGCATCTGATAATGTCAGATTGAGCCAAAGCCCTTGGAACTAAAATATTCAAAAAAAGAAGAGAAGACTGAAGAGATAACTCTTACCTCAATATTGCCCAGCCATGAAAAAAGGGACGGGGACTGGGTGAGATGATGTTGCTATGTGTGGTAGATCAAAAATAAAGGATCCACAAGAGTGCTTCCTAAAAAAAGGGCAGAAATACAATAGTATATATATATAGTATATATCAACCAATGGGGTTAATGTGAGGTGTTCAATCAATATATGTATCGTATCGCCAAAAGAGTAAAGCTGGTGAATTTGACCCTAGGGTCAACACCTCTTAAGTCAATATATATAAATATGTGAGCGTTGCCCAATGGCACATACATCTAAGAATCCATAAGTACATTGAATAATAGACCATAGGGGAGATCAATAGTAAAGTAAGGTATGTGCGATAAATGTACATAGTCAATGAGGAAATAAGCCAATACAATAGGCTCACCCATCGTTGATAGTACTGCAGATTAGGAGGTACAATGATCGGAGCAAAAATCCCCAGCGTTACCTGATAAGAAGACACGGGTCACATCCAGTCCCCGCAGATCGCGGTGGTGGACGCCGAGTTGCCGCTATTTGTATAGACAGGTAACTCCACCCGGATGACGTATAGGACGTGCGTCCTGACGAACATCCGGGCTGACGTCAGGGATGCGCGCGCAACTCGCGCATGCGCATCAGCCGAGGGCCCGCCAACATCCCCGAACCGCTTGCCGAAGCCATAGAAACGGCTATGTGGGCAAGGGAAGGAGGGGCAAGCCAAATCGGCATATCGACTCCAACCCCCCAAAAGAGGGGGAGGGGCAACACCTGATGTCACGTGTCCGCCATCGGGGGAGCCCAAAGTGATCGCATCCCAATATGTGTGGATCAAGAATAAGTAGACTGCATGCCGAAATTGAACCAAAATGAACAGGAACAAAAAGAGGAATGTGATATAATGCTGGACACTGTATCATGGACATAATGAACACTAAAAATATAATCATAACAAATGTAAATAATATGGGAAGCCAAAATGTTCATTGTGCCATCAATAATGAAAGAACAACAGGCAAAATATAGATCAAAGGGTTACAATATATGTATGGCATATTGAAAGAAAACAAATGATACACATGTAGTGAGACGATATACGTCCACAACCCGGCTATCCATAAAGGTAGTACAACTCCCCAGGATGCTAAGGTTCATATATAAATCTACTGACCGTATCGCATGGATAATGTTGGTGATGCTGGACCGGGAGGGAAAAGTGGTTTCTAGCAGCAACAGAAAGGGGACAGTAGGAATAAGCTAGGGGGGAAAAGAATGAGAGAATGAGGTAAACAAATACTATACAAAATAGTAATAGAGGAAAAGACAAAAGGGGGGGAGGGGGAGGGGGGGGGGGGGAAGGGGGGGAAAAAAAGGGGGGGGGGGGAAAAGGAAAAGGGGGAGGGAAAAAGGGGGAAAGAGACATAAAAGCGGAATAAGCACAAAACAGTATATAAGACCTATAGAAACGCTTTGTAAGAGTGAGCCTCATTCAATCCTGGAGGTATAGTAGCGTTTAGCCTCTCTATCCAGAGGGTTTCACGCTGTAGTATTCTCTGATCCCAGTTGCCTCCTCTAGGATCAGGGGGAATGATTTCCAGTACTCTAAATTTAACAACTGAGTTATCAAACCTATGATGTAACCCTATATGTCGGGTGACCGGGGTAAGGATTTTCCCCCCTCCCGAATGGTATATGTGGTCCCCCACTCGTTGGCCTAGTTGTCTGATCGTTTTGCCAACGTAAAAGGCGGAGCACTGGCAAGTCATAAGGTATATCACACCCCGGGTCGCACAGTCTGCGGATCCCCGCAGTCTGTGGGAGGAGCCATTAGGTAACTGTGTAATCGGACCCTCCTCGATCCAAGGGCAGCGGGAACAGCCACCACATTGGTAAGTGCCCAGTCTGCCCCCGGGTCGAGGTCGGTCCTCGGTATAATGGCTTTTAATCAACAAGTCTCTAAGAGATGTACCTCGTCTAAACACGATTTCAGGATATTCCTTGACATATTTGCCAAGGGTATTTTCCTCTTTTAATAGATGCCAGTGTCTTTGGAATATGGTTCTGAGTTGCTCATGATTATTGGAAAACTGGGTGATTATTTTTATCGTGGGGTTGGAATCCACTTTCTTTTTACGCTGTAATAGGTCCTCTCTTGTCAGTGCCTTAGCCTTATTAAAGGCTTTTCTTAGGGTTGTACGAGAGTATCCCCTTAGAAGTAATCTCTGTTGTAATTTTTTAGCTTCCCGAAGGAAATCCGGTTCCAAGGAGCAGTTTCTTCTTATGCGCAAATATTGCGCAAAGGGAATACTGTTCTTTAATGGAACTGGATGTGCACTAGAGGCGTGCAATAACATATTTCCTGCACTAGGTTTCCTGTACAGGCTCGTAGTGATATAACCGTTCATGTCCTTCCTGATTTCGATGTCTAAAAAAATAATACATTCTGGATGAAAATTGTAGGTAAACTTTAAATTAAAGTCATTCACATTGAGTGAAGATAGCATTTCTTCTAATTCGACTTGGGGGCCTGTCCAGATTAGGAACAAGTCGTCGATGTACCGAAACCAGTGTGTTACGTTTGTCAACCAAGATGCATAGGTGTCGCAAGAGGAAACGTGCCTCTCCCACCCCCCCAGGAATAGATTTGCATAGGAGGGGGCACAGCACGTTCCCATTGCGACACCCTGCTGTTGTAAATAAGTGATATTCATAAAAGTAAAAAAATTATGAGTTAGAATAAATCTAAGGAGGGACAGAACGAAATCACTATGAGGCCATGTACGTTGATGTTGGCCATAGAGGAATGATCCAACCTGCCGGATGCCCTCCTCGTGCGGTATACCCGAGTAAAGGGCCTCGATGTCCACCGCTACGAGGAGGGCATCCGGGGGTACCTGGATACCATCAATGCGTCTAAGTAGGTCAGGGGTATCCTGAATGAAAGACGGTAGAGATTGAACGAAGGGACGTAAGAAAAAGTCAACGTATTTGCTTGCGTTTTCCGAAATTGAACCAATCCCAGAGACAATGGGTCTGCCAGGGGGTTTTTTGGGGTTCTTATGTATTTTTGGCAGAGAATACATTGTAGGGATCCTAGGATGTTTGATTATGATGAAATCATGTACATCTTTATCTATGATCCCGGATGAAAAAGCTTCAAAGCATAGATTTTTTAAGACATTTTGAAAGTTTATAGTTAGATCGGGGTGGATGGGGATATACCATCGACGGTTACTTAGAATATCGAGACACATATTCTGGTATTGGTCGTGCGTCATTATGACCACATTCCCCCCCTTGTCGGAGGGTTTTATGACATAATGCGGATTTTTCTGTAGATGCTGGAGAGCCAATCTTTGTGATGCCGTGAGGTTTTCGGACGTGGGTAACCAGCGAGTTCGTTTCAAATCTCTTATTGTCTCACAGACAAAAGACCAAATTTGAGGACAAATGGTCAAATCAGGGAATCTCTGTGATTTCAATTTGAATGATTTCCGAGGGAGGTCCATTGGGACCCCAGGACCCTCAGAGGGGGGTCGGGGATCCACCGGATCAACCGACCCCTCCTCATAGAGGAGCATGAGGTCCCTCAGGGCCCGAAATTCCTCCATAGTGTAGTTTTTTAGTTGTTCCGTGAGTTCGAGTTCAAGTCTCTTTTGTTGTCTATTGTCATCAAACATAAATTTATAGGTCAGGTTACGAGCAAACAGATAGACGTCCTTGATCGTGTCAAAGACGTCTATCTGTTGCGTTGGGCAGAAACCCAGACCTAGCTGTAGCACTTCGACCTGATCAGGTGTAAGTGGGAATGGAGTGAGGTTTATAATATTGAATGCGTCAGAGTGATTTTCTATGGGGGTGTGGTGGTGTTGGGACTTTGAGTAACAAAACCTGTTAATTTGGTCTGTTTTTTGGTCGTTTTCGGGATGGCCCCTGATTGTGGGTCTAAAAAAACCCCATCATCCTGTGAAGGGTGTGAAGTTTGTGATGGAGGGGGAGGGTTGGACAAAATATTTTGTAGTGCAGGAGTGAGATCGGTGACTTGGGTTTGTGGAAGGGAAGGGCGTCTCTTACCCATTGGGTTAGAAGGAGACCCACCGCCGTGACGAGTGCATTTAGGTGCTCTAGAACGTGCAGGTAGAGGGCGTGCGTTCATCTGTGAAGGAATGGAAGAGAGATTAGATACATTATGATCAGTTTGGTCATTTATGTGAGCTTGTAAACCCGATTGTCTGGGTGCCACAGCCAGTAGAGGCTGTTTTTCATTCCATTTATGTGCGTATCCGCCCATAAAGGCCAACTTGTCTCGATTAAATTTAGATTGTTTTTTAAAGAAAATATCTTCATTTAGTTTCTCTAGTTTGAGTTTGATATCAGTCCACTTTCCTGCAAATTCTTGTAATTCAGTGACATGTTTATATTCAAGATTAAGATCATTAATCTCGTCATCTAGAATTTTCATGTCAGCTTTATATTGTCCTATTAGAATGTTCATAAGATTTTTAGTACATTCATCAAGGGCTGCTTCCCAGTTCTTTTTAAAGGTATCAGATGGATTTTTTAGGGTCGGAAACGTATGAAGTCTCAGACCCTGCGGATTTAAATCCTCACTTACATATCTTTGCAGGAAGTTGATATGCCAGTAGAGGTGTGATTTCCTCTTTAAAAGCCCGAAAACCTTCTGCAAATATATTTTTAGCTCCTCAGCATTTTTATGATTTGATGTATAGGTCGACTGAATTGTGGACATAAAACCCGTCCAGGCTTCACCAGATAAATCCATGCTTATGAATAACAATCCCTACTAAGGGGAAAGAAAAAAAGCCAAAAGTTACAAATAAGGAAATATAAATGTACAGATAGATAATAGGATGTTTGAGATAGTCAGAGGCGTAGGGCACCTAGGTGTGTTATCCACCAATAGACTATATAGAAAAAGGGGCTATCTCTACAAATTTTTAACAGATATAAAGCACCACGTCCCTAAAAAGTATTATAACGTGAAAGATTCATTGGGGGTGCCACAAGGGGGGACTTTTCAATTGGGGTGCTTAAGTATTCCTTAATATATAGAGTAAGACTAGAGAGAATTTATTTTTAGTAAAAAAACATGAAAAAGATTTTATTCTGAAACAACAGTAAAAAGTATACTGTAATTATAAGGATTACAATATACTGTACAAAACTGAATTGTGTTAAAAACATATACAGTAAACAGCCATACAGTATCATACAAATATATATATATACTCTCCTAACACAAGGGTAGATGGTATATATACTTTATACCCAGTTGCATCCACAATGGATGGTCTTTGTGCAGGAGGCGTAGTGGCCCACAGCCATTAACCCAACATGTTTCGCGGCACTGCCGCCGCTTCTTCAGGGGTATCTTACCCAATGGGTAAGAGACGCCCTTCCCTTCCACAAACCCAAGTCACCGATCTCACTCCTGCACTACAAAATATTTTGTCCAACCCTCCCCCTCCATCACAAACTTCACACCCTTCACAGGATGATGGGGTTTTTTTAGACCCACAATCAGGGGCCATCCCGAAAACGACCAAAAAACAGACCAAATTAACAGGTTTTGTTACTCAAAGTCCCAACACCACCACACCCCCATAGAAAATCACTCTGACGCATTCAATATTATAAACCTCACTCCATTCCCACTTACACCTGATCAGGTCGAAGTGCTACAGCTAGGTCTGGGTTTCTGCCCAACGCAACAGATAGACGTCTTTGACACGATCAAGGACGTCTATCTGTTTGCTCGTAACCTGACCTATAAATTTATGTTTGATGACAATAGACAACAAAAGAGACTTGAACTCGAACTCAAGGAACAACTAAAAAACTACACTATGGAGGAATTTCGGGCCCTGAGGGACCTCATGCTCCTCTATGAGGAGGGGTCGGTTGATCCGGTGGATCCCCGACCCCCCTCTGAGGGTCCTGGGGTCCCAATGGACCTCCCTCGGAAATCATTCAAATTGAAATCACAGAGATTCCCTGATTTGACCATTTGTCCTCAAATTTGGTCTTTTGTCTGTGAGACAATAAGAGATTTGAAACGAACTCGCTGGTTACCCACGTCCGAAAACCTCACGGCATCACAAAGATTGGCTCTCCAGCATCTACAGAAAAATCCGCATTATGTCATAAAACCCTCCGACAAGGGGGGGAATGTGGTCATAATGACGCACGACCAATACCAGAATATGTGTCTCGATATTCTAAGTAACCGTCGATGGTATATCCCCATCCACCCCGATCTAACTATAAACTTTCAAAATGTCTTAAAAAATCTATGCTTTGAAGCTTTTTCATCCGGGATCATAGATAAAGATGTACATGATTTCATCATAATCAAACATCCTAGGATCCCTACAATGTATTCTCTGCCAAAAATACATAAGAACCCCAAAAAACCCCCTGGCAGACCCATTGTCTCTGGGATTGGTTCAATTTCGGAAAACGCAAGCAAATACGTTGACTTTTTCTTACGTCCCTTCGTTCAATCTCTACCGTCTTTCATTCAGGATACCCCTGACCTACTTAGACGCATTGATGGTATCCAGGTACCCCCGGATGCCCTCCTCGTAGCGGTGGACATCGAGGCCCTTTACTCGGGTATACCGCACGAGGAGGGCATCCGGCAGGTTGGATCATTCCTCTATGGCCAACATCAACGTACATGGCCTCATAGTGATTTCGTTCTGTCCCTCCTTAGATTTATTCTAACTCATAATTTTTTTACTTTTATGAATATCACTTATTTACAACAGCAGGGTGTCGCAATGGGAACGTGCTGTGCCCCCTCCTATGCAAATCTATTCCTGGGGGGGTGGGAGAGGCACGTTTCCTCTTGCGACACCTATGCATCTTGGTTGACAAACGTAACACACTGGTTTCGGTACATCGACGACTTGTTCCTAATCTGGACAGGCCCCCAAGTCGAATTAGAAGAAATGCTATCTTCACTCAATGTGAATGACTTTAATTTAAAGTTTACCTACAATTTTCATCCAGAATGTATTATTTTTTTAGACATCGAAATCAGGAAGGACATGAACGGTTATATCACTACGAGCCTGTACAGGAAACCTAGTGCAGGAAATATGTTATTGCACGCCTCTAGTGCACATCCAGTTCCATTAAAGAACAGTATTCCCTTTGCGCAATATTTGCGCATAAGAAGAAACTGCTCCTTGGAACCGGATTTCCTTCGGGAAGCTAAAAAATTACAACAGAGATTACTTCTAAGGGGATACTCTCGTACAACCCTAAGAAAAGCCTTTAATAAGGCTAAGGCACTGACAAGAGAGGACCTATTACAGCGTAAAAAGAAAGTGGATTCCAACCCCACGATAAAAATAATCACCCAGTTTTCCAATAATCATGAGCAACTCAGAACCATATTCCAAAGACACTGGCATCTATTAAAAGAGGAAAATACCCTTGGCAAATATGTCAAGGAATATCCTGAAATCGTGTTTAGACGAGGTACATCTCTTAGAGACTTGTTGATTAAAAGCCATTATACCGAGGACCGACCTCGACCCGGGGGCAGACTGGGCACTTACCAATGTGGTGGCTGTTCCCGCTGCCCTTGGATCGAGGAGGGTCCGATTACACAGTTACCTAATGGCTCCTCCCACAGACTGCGGGGATCCGCAGACTGTGCGACCCGGGGTGTGATATACCTTATGACTTGCCAGTGCTCCGCCTTTTACGTTGGCAAAACGATCAGACAACTAGGCCAACGAGTGGGGGACCACATATACCATTCGGGAGGGGGGAAAATCCTTACCCCGGTCACCCGACATATAGGGTTACATCATAGGTTTGATAACTCAGTTGTTAAATTCAGAGTACTGGAAATCATTCCCCCTGATCCTAGAGGAGGCAACTGGGATCAGAGAATACTACAGCGTGAAACCCTCTGGATAGAGAGGCTAAACGCTACTATACCTCCAGGATTGAATGAGGCTCACTCTTACAAAGCGTTTCTATAGGTCTTATATACTGTTTTGTGCTTATTCCGCTTTTATGTCTCTTTCCCCCTTTTTCCCTCCCCCTTTTCCTTTTCCCCCCCCCCCCTTTTTTCCCCCCCTTCCCCCCCCCCCTCCCCCCCCCCCTCCCCCTCCCCCCCTTTTGTCTTTTCCTCTATTACTATTTTGTATAGTATTTGTTTACCTCATTCTCTCATTCTTTTCCCCCCTAGCTTATTCCTACTGTCCCCTTTCTGTTGCTGCTAGAAACCACTTTTCCCTCCCGGTCCAGCATCACCAACATTATCCATGCGATACGGTCAGTAGATTTATATATGAACCTTAGCATCCTGGGGAGTTGTACTACCTTTATGGATAGCCGGGTTGTGGACGTATATCGTCTCACTACATGTGTATCATTTGTTTTCTTTCAATATGCCATACATATATTGTAACCCTTTGATCTATATTTTGCCTGTTGTTCTTTCATTATTGATGGCACAATGAACATTTTGGCTTCCCATATTATTTACATTTGTTATGATTATATTTTTAGTGTTCATTATGTCCATGATACAGTGTCCAGCATTATATCACATTCCTCTTTTTGTTCCTGTTCATTTTGGTTCAATTTCGGCATGCAGTCTACTTATTCTTGATCCACACATATTGGGATGCGATCACTTTGGGCTCCCCCGATGGCGGACACGTGACATCAGGTGTTGCCCCTCCCCCTCTTTTGGGGGGTTGGAGTCGATATGCCGATTTGGCTTGCCCCTCCTTCCCTTGCCCACATAGCCGTTTCTATGGCTTCGGCAAGCGGTTCGGGGATGTTGGCGGGCCCTCGGCTGATGCGCATGCGCGAGTTGTGCGCGCATCCCTGACGTCAGCCCGGATGTTCGTCAGGACGCACGTCCTATACGTCATCCGGGTGGAGTTACCTGTCTATACAAATAGCGGCAACTCGGCGTCCACCACCGCGATCTGCGGGGACTGGATGTGACCCGTGTCTTCTTATCAGGTAACGCTGGGGATTTTTGCTCCGATCATTGTACCTCCTAATCTGCAGTACTATCAACGATGGGTGAGCCTATTGTATTGGCTTATTTCCTCATTGACTATGTACATTTATCGCACATACCTTACTTTACTATTGATCTCCCCTATGGTCTATTATTCAATGTACTTATGGATTCTTAGATGTATGTGCCATTGGGCAACGCTCACATATTTATATATATTGACTTAAGAGGTGTTGACCCTAGGGTCAAATTCACCAGCTTTACTCTTTTGGCGATACGATACATATATTGATTGAACACCTCACATTAACCCCATTGGTTGATATATACTATATATATATACTATTGTATTTCTGCCCTTTTTTTAGGAAGCACTCTTGTGGATCCTTTATTTTTGATCTACCACACATAGCAACATCATCTCACCCAGTCCCCGTCCCTTTTTTCATGGCTGGGCAATATTGAGGTAAGAGTTATCTCTTCAGTCTTCTCTTCTTTTTTTGAATATTTTAGTTCCAAGGGCTTTGGCTCAATCTGACATTATCAGATGCCATTTCCCTTTCCCCTTGTCAGGTGAGACTCCAGATGGATGTATATGGAACTGAAAATATATCCTTTTTACTTTGAATTTCCAGACCTCATCTTTCTTCAGCAGTACTTTTTGTGCCCTATTTGTGGTCGGTCTCCCGTGTTCGCCCCCCGGGGGTTTCCCCCTAAGCCTTGTGGTCGTATTTCCCATTGCAGCGTGCTCTAATGCATGTTTAACAGGTATGACGATGTGTATTATTTTTGCTGCCTCTCTATCATGGACACCATGCAATATTTGTTTACTATAGTTATGACCTCTATATGTTGTAATATTATATCATTAACTGCATAAGTCACTATAAATGATTTTGTATTGATTTCTCTTTTTTCTTTTTTATTTTCATTTCTTTCCACTTAAGTCGTTATTTTCATGACAAATATATCTATGTGACACCCTCAAAGATACCCCTGAAGAAGCGGCGGCAGTGCCGCGAAACATGTTGGGTTAATGGCTGTGGGCCACTACGCCTCCTGCACAAAGACCATCCATTGTGGATGCAACTGGGTATAAAGTATATATACCATCTACCCTTGTGTTAGGAGAGTATATATATATATTTGTATGATACTGTATGGCTGTTTACTGTATATGTTTTTAACACAATTCAGTTTTGTACAGTATATTGTAATCCTTATAATTACAGTATACTTTTTACTGTTGTTTCAGAATAAAATCTTTTTCATGTTTTTTTACTAAAAATAAATTCTCTCTAGTCTTACTCTATATATTAAGGAATACTTAAGCACCCCAATTGAAAAGTCCCCCCTTGTGGCACCCCCAATGAATCTTTCACGTTATAATACTTTTTAGGGACGTGGTGCTTTATATCTGTTAAAAATTTGTAGAGATAGCCCCTTTTTCTATATAGTTTACCAGAACAGTCATATTCAAGGCATGCCATGAATGATAACTGCCACAGCTGCTAGTGTTTTCAACCAAATTGTTAAGCCATCAAATGGCTGGTGTTATAACTGATCACAGATGCTGCACCTTTGCAATTACCAAACAAACACAGGCTAAGATGGCAGCTTCCTTGCATGTAAAGGTTAAGAGGGTATGGTTCTGCTTTAATCTGGCCATACACCTGTAGTTTTTTGTTTGGTCCTACAGACTCCTCTATCCACACTACACAGCACTGACAGTGGAATCTGATAGGGTCGCAGCATCTGATCGCTTGCAGGTGCTGTGTGACCATCAATTTTCTGTCTGGATCCTTACATTTTTTGTAGGTGGGCTATATCTGGTGGAGAAAATCGACAGGGCCACCAACTGAGCAAACTTTGGCCTGTCCCTCAAGAACCATCTGAAATGTGTACAGTGTTACCAACTTTAGTCTCAGCTGCATTCCTTTATGCACCGTATGTGTGCTGACTGAGGCTCAGGGATCTGTGGGAGCTTCCTGCTAGGTTAAAGGGCTGAGTGATAACAAAATTCTCAATGTGTGCATGTGCTGTCTATTTGTTTGGGGGAACAAAGTAGGAGGGTTGGTTGGGAACTGGCCTGAGTTTAGAGCAGATGTTTTCTTTGTGTCGTACAAAGCCTTCCCACATTAGAACTGTGCTTTTCTTTGCTCCCTTGAGTCTTTATATATAACTTCAGTATATTCTGCAGCTTATTCTGATGAACAGTATACAATATATTTTAAGCTACAGTATGTGCACATATAACAACAGTTTTGGGGCCCTTTCTCAGGTATAACATACCATACAACAATATACTGTATGTACTTATACCAGGACCTGGAAATGACACAATTAATTCCAGTAACTATTCAATTACCTTTCATTCATAAATCTCTTATCAATTTCATGCTCTTTACCTTGTTGAATATGCACTATGGATAAACGACAACAAGAAATCTAATTTAGAATCAAAGAACATTATTTTCCAAAACAACATGATCCAATTACAATTAATGAGGTCAACATTATTCCTAACGAAATTTGCATTGTGATGAATCAAAGATCGGTGCAGATAATTCTGTAGAAAAAAACCTACAATAGTGCATTTATGTATTCATGTAAGAGAATATATACCGTTCACCATCATAGAAACAAATAAAGACCAAAGTCTTTATCCTCAGAGCTGCAGTTTGTAAATCCATTAAATCTTTTTTTTTTTTTTTTTTTTTTTTTAACATTAATTCTCTAACACCTACTCGTCTAAAAGGAGGCACATGTTTAATGACCATAATTGAATTTGGTGACAGCGGAGGACTGTTTCCTCCAGGAAAAAAAGCGGATACCTTTTGTATCCTAAGTCCACCCCTTTATAAACAAGATTTATTCCATAATAAAAAGACATTGGTATATATTGAATGAAAACTACCTATATTTTAGAACACAAGAGGTAGAACCATCTCCAGCAGAGTCATGAAAGAAGACCGCCATGCCAACACAAAACAGAAACAAACATCCTTTGGAGTAAAAAACATTGGGTATTATCCATGCTTAACCGCTTGCCGACCGCCGCAAGTACATTTACTGCGGCAGTCAGCCCCGCGCAGGCAAAGTGACGTAGTACTACGTTGTTCGCTCCCGCTGCTCTGGGGTGCGCTCCCGCACGCCCGCGGTCCCGCTGATGACCTGATTGGGTTCAGAACCGATCAGTCATCAGGTCCAGGCCAATGATTTTTGGCCTGGATCTGTTGATCGGTCCTGCCCAAGCAGATTCTATGCTGAGCCTGTGTAATGTAAACACAGGCACAGAAAAGACCTGCTCTTCCCTCCCATCATCCTTTTTGGATTCATCAAGAGGAGAGAGCACATCTAACTGTGAGTACTGCACCAAGCATACATAAACACACTTAGATAGGCACATTTAACCCCCGATCGCCCCTCCAGTTAACCCCTACACCACCTGTCACAACACACACTGTATACTGTATATAGCATTTTCCTATATACCCATATAAGTGTGATTTGTGACCAGGTGTAGCGCTTGCGGCCCTCCCTTTTACACTTAAAATACCCGCCACCCCCCCCAATAAAGATTTAACCCCCTGATCTCCCTGATCACCCCCAGTTTACCCCTTCCCCCTTGTCACATTGCACACTAATACACACGTAATATAGTGTTTTACTGTATTTTTTATTAGTGCGATTGTGACTTGAGTTAGCGCTAGCAAGTTAGTTTCTGTCCCAAGGAGGCAAGGATCCCCGCCACCCCCCTCAATAAAGATTTAACCCCCTGATCCCCTGATCACCCCTACACCCCTTGTCACAACACACACTGTATACAGTATATAGCATTTTCCTATATACCCGTATAAGTGTGACTTTTGACCAGGTTTAGCGCTTGCCGCCGTTCCTTTTATATCTAGGATACCCACCACCCCCCCAATAAAGATTTAACCCCCTGATCTTCCCTGATCACCCCCAGTTAACCCCCCCCTGTCACATTGCACACTAATAAGCAAGTAATATAGTGTTTTACTGTATTTTGTATTAGTGTGATTGTGACTTAAGTTAGCGCTAGCAAGTTAGTTTCTGTCCCAAGGAGGTTTAGGGTCCCCGCCACCCCCCCAATAAAGATTTAACCCCCTGATCCCACCCTGATCACCCCTACATCCCCTGTCACAACACACACTGTATACAGTATATGGCATTTTCTATATACCCGTATAAGTGTGACTTGTGACCAGGTTTAGCGCTTGCCGCCGTTCCTTTTATACTTAGGATACCCGCCACCCCCCCAATAAAGATTCAACCCCCTGATCACATCCAGTTAACCCCTTCCCCTGTCACATTGCACACTAATACACATGTAATATAGTGTTTTACTGTATTTTGTATTAGTGTGATTGTGACTTGAGTTAGCGCTAGCGAGTTATTTTCTGTCCCAAGGAGGTTTAGGGTCCCCGCCACCCCCCCAATAAAGATTTAACCCCCTGATCCCCCCTGATCACCCCCAGTTAACCCCTTCATTGCCCTGTCACAGTGTCACTTTTATAGTGTACAGTTTTTTTTCTGATCACTATTATTAGTGACACAGGTGACATTAGCTAGTGTTAGCGTCAGTCTAAAATAGCGAAGATCCCCGGCGCATAGTTAGAAATAACCCCTTGATTACCACACAAACACACACACTTCCATTACTAGTATAATGTTTGAACAGATCAATATCTGATCTGATCAGAACTATACCAGCGTCCCCATAGTTTAGGGTTCCCAAAACGCAGTGTTCGCACGATCAGCACTGATTCCTGCCAGCACCTGCGTTTAACCCCTCCGCCAAGCCCATCCCACCCAGGCAAGTGTAGTAATCAATAGATTATGTCACTTACAAAAAAACACAACACACAAAACCGCTGTGCTAGTAGAGTCAGGCCTGATCCCTGCTAGCATTAGCAGTTTTCTTTGGTAGCGGTTGAAATAGTCCTTGACAACCAGGTGCTTTTATTACCTGTGAGTCACACTACTGTACCAGTAAATTTAGTTGCTAAAATGTCCAAACGTTGGTACAGTAGTGCAGAGGCTTACAGTATACTGACCATGTCAGATGAGAGCGATGGGGAAGCCTCACTGGCAGAATTGGGGTCAGTATACGAACCTGATGACAGCAGCGGCTCCCTGACAGATAGCTCCAATGACAGATGGCTCCCTGTTAGACCCAGGTGTACCCGACTCCATTTTGGAGTTGTTGAGATGCAGGAATCGCAGGGTGCTCATATGAATCAGAGTGTCGGTACTAGTGCCGCTCATCCTTCTGGTGGCCTGGCAAGCGCCAGAGGCCTAGTACACCCTAGACCTAGTACAACCAGCACTGCAGTAACACTTGGTAACGTGGCGAGTCCCATAAGTGCAGTTGAAGCTGGTGCGGTGGCTAGCACGAGTAGTGGCCCACAGCCACCGCGCATTCGAAGACAGGCCCGTAGAGCCCATAGTGCCCTCCCTGATGCGCTGGCATATCCTAATTGGCAACCCACTGATACTACAGCGCCAGTACTTCCCCCATTCACTGCCCAACCTGGAATCCACGTGGAGACAGCTGGTTTTACACCCCTGAATTTTTTTGAGCTGTTCTTCACGGAAGATCTTTTCAGATCTATTGTGGATCAATCAAATTTATACGCACAACAATTCATCGCCGCCAACCCAAATTCGCCTCTTGCCAGACCATTCGGCTGGAAACCTATAACGGTTCCCAATTTTAAAATCTTTCTGGGCCTTTCCCTCAACATGGGCATAACCAAAAAGAGTGAATTGCGGCTATATTGTTCCACTAGCCCACTTCACCATATGCGCATGTACTCTGCCTCCATGTCCAGGGCGAGATACGAGCAAATTCTGCGATTTATGCATTTCAACGACAATGAAATCTGTCGTCCTCGGGGAGACCCTGAATATGATCAGCTCCACAAAATTCAGCCCCTCAAAGACCACTTCAATCAGCGGTTTGCAGCCTTGTTTTTCCCCCCGAACAAGTTGTCTGCGTTGACGAGTCCCTGTTTAAATTTACTGGCCGCCTTGCTATAAAACAGTACCTCCCCAGCAAGCGTGCCAAGTACGGGGGTCAAACTGTAAAAGCTCTGTGACAGGGCAACAGGCTATACAGTTAGTTTCCGGGTCTATGAGGGAAAAGATAGCACTGTGGAGCCCCCCTCCTGCCCAGACTACATATGGAGCAGTGGCAAGATAGTTTGGGACTTCGTGTCACCCTTATCCGGAAAGGGGTACCATTTGTACGTGGACAAATTTTACACAAGTGTGCCACTATTTAGTCACCTTCTTTAATTACAATTTGGCGCATGTGGCACCGTGCGACCTAATCGCCGGGACTTCCCCCAACGGCTTGTAAATTCCTGTCTTAGTCGGGGGGGAGAGAGCCTGCTTGAAAATGGACAAATTGCTTGCAGTGAAGTGGAGGGATACACGGGATGTTTTCATTCTGTCCTCCATTCACCCAGACACCCACCTTAATATGGGAGGGGTGGACCTTAATGACCAGCTTTTGGCGCCATATTTAGTTGCCCGTAAAGCCAGACGCTGGTACAAAAAAGTGTCTGTTTATTTATTCCAATTGGCTATGCTGAACGCCTTTGTCCTAAACAGGGCATCAGGACGAACTGGATCCTTCCGAGAATTCCAGGAAGAGATCATCAATGCCTACCTGTACCCAGGAGGTTTTCCTGTCCAAGTTCCCCTTCAAGATGCAGTGAGCCGGCTGCATGAGAGGCACTTTCCACAAGTCCTCCCGCGTACCACTACCCAAAGACACCCCCAAAGAAGATGTCGTGTCTGTAGCAGGCGCGGATGTAGGCGTGACACCCGTTATTATTGTCCTGACTGTCCTGGCCAACCTGGTCTCTGCATCGGGGACTGTTTCCGTCGCTACCATACACTAGTAGAGTATTAGTGTAGGGTACAGCATGACACAGTGTAGGCCACACAAACACAGGGTCTCGAAAGATGTTTGATGGCTATCGACATTTTGAGAGACCCAAGCTGGAAAATTGCAGTTCACAGAAAAAACTGTGTTAAAAAAAATAAAAAAGCCAAAAACAGTTGTCGTGTCAGTTATTTTTATGTTCTTCTACTCTTCCTACTGTACTTTTACTGTACTTTGTTTGTTTTTCATTCTTTTGTTCATTCTTTTGACACAAAAAGTGTTTGCGCTCAGCATATATGGATACCTCTGATAGCAGCAGCTGTGGTAGGCTGATTTCACCACTGCAGTTAAAATACCTTTAGGTATACGTGGAATATTGTCATGTATACCCACCATTAAATCAGTGGGTTTGGTTATTGGGCAGGTAAATGGTGTGTAATACTACACAATATTCCTGTGGTGATTTCTGTTAGGTTCTCTTTTTTTTTCGTTCAGCCCACAGGCTGCATGAAAAAAAAACCTACACTATATGCCAAACAAGGACCAGCAATGTAATGGTACGTTGCTGGACTTTGAGTGGTTATACCAGGAAGATGCCTGCAGATTTAGACATGTAAAAGCAATCCTAGTGGATAATTGGCCGCTAGACTGCTTTTTACATGCAGTGGAAGGGGACTCCCCCCTCCCGCCGCCTTCCGTGGTTTTTCTCGGGCTCTCCTGTCCCACTGGTTAACCCGAGAGTACAGCCGGTGGTTCAAATATCTAACCATAGAGCTGATTGGAGATGAGAATGGCTCAAATCATCTCTATGGCCTAAGATACCGGAAGCTACGAGCATTTCATGAGTTCTGTTTCGCCAGAAATAAACAGCGCCATTGGGAAATTGGGAAAGTATTTTATCACACCAATTTTGGTGTGGTCAGATGCGTTAAGGAGGAGGAGAGATCTAGAGTCTAAAAGACCCCAAGGAGTACCTGTCACTGTTGCTATCATAGGGGATATTTAAATTCACTGTGACAACAATAAAAATGATTAAAAAAAAAAATGAAAGGAAAGGTGTCAAAATAACATAGAAAAGCAAAATAAAAAAATAAAAAAATCAAGCCCCCCTGTCCCCCTGTGCTTGCGCGCAAAGGTGCACGCAAGCGTTGGTCTAGTGTCATATGTAAACCACAATTGCAGCATGCATGTGAGGTATCGCCGTGAACGCCAGGTCGAGGGCAATAATTCTTGCAGTAGACCTCCTCTGTAAGTCTAAAGTGGTAACCTGTAAAGACTTTTAAAGGCTTTTAAAAATGTACGTAGTTTGTTGCCGCTGGACAGGCATGCACAATTTTTAAAGCATGTCGTGTTTGGTGTCTATGTACTCGGCATAAGATCATCTTTTAAATTTTACCAAACAATTTGGAATTGTATAGTGTATTTGTGCATTAAATTTAAAAAAAAAATATTTTTTTTCGCAGAAATTGCGTTTGGAAAATCTGTGCGCAAATACCGTGTGACAAAAAAATTTGAAACATTCACCATTTTGTTCTATAGGGCCTCTGCTTTAAAGAAATATATAATGTTTGGGGGTTCAAAGTAATTTTCTAGTAAAAAAAAATCACAGAAAAGGCTTAGTTTGCAAGTGGTTAGAAGAGTGGGTGATGTGTGGCTAAGATTGAGCATAAAATGCTGGGACAGTTCGAACACCCCCCAATTGACCCCTTTTTGAAAAGCAGACACCCAAAGCTATTTTCTGAGAGGCATATTGAGTCCATGAAGTATTTTATATTTTGCCCTAAGTTTCGGAAACGTGACAATTATTTTTTTTACAGAAAGTTGTCACTAAATGATATATTGCTCACGCATGCCATGGGTATATGTGAAATGACACCCCAAAATACATTCTGCTGCTTCTCCTGAGTACAGGGATACCACATGTGTGAGACTTTTTGGGAGCCTAGCTGTGTACTGGACCCCAAAAACCAATCCCCATCTTCAGGTTTTCTAATGGCGTAAATTGCTTATTTTACCTCTGCACTACCTGTCACAGTTTCAGAGGTCCCGAAATTTCAAGATAGCACAAAACCTCCCCAAATGACCCAATTTTGCAAAGTAGACACTCCAAGCTATTAGCTGAGAGGCATGATGAGTCCATGGAATAGTTTATATTTTGCCACAAGTTTAGGGAAAATTATTATTTTTTTTTTTTTTTACACAATGTTGTCAGTAAATGATATAATGCTCACACATGCCATGGGTATATGTGAAATGACACCCAAAAATACATTCTGCTGCTTCTCCAGAGTACAGGGATACCCCATGTGTAAGACTTTTTGGCAGTCTAGCCGCATACAGGACCCCGAAAACCAATCCGCACCTTCTGGCTTTCTAAGGGTGTAAATTGTTGATCTCACTCCTTACTACCTATCACACTTTTGAAGGCCATGAAATGACCCCATTTTGCAAAGTAGACACTCAAATCTATTTGCTGAGAGGCATGGTGAGTATTTTGCAGCTGTGAAGCAAATGAAGAAAAAACAGGAAAATGCATTTTTTTCCTCTTTTTTCAATTTCCAAAACTTTGTACATAATGATGAATTAGAGCGGAGACTGCGAGACTCACAAATGCTCTTTTGGAAGAATGGTCAAACATTCCCATAGAAACACTCCTAATCCTTGTTGAAGTTGAGTTAGGTTGAAGCTGTTATATCTGCAAAGGGTGGGCCAACTCAATATGGAACCCTATGAACTAAGACTGGGATGCCATTAAAGTTCATGTGCATGTAAAGGCAGGCATCCCAATACTTTTGATAATATAGTGTATATTATAATTGTGTATATCATGGTGCAAGTGTAAGTACAATAAACTGTTACTGGACAGTATCTTTTAATCATCCTAGCATGTAACACCTATAAAATAAACTGTTACTAGTTGGATGTATTTATATGCGCTGTAATATTCAATCACCATTTTATAGGCCCTCTGTGATCTACAAGAAGGTGCTTCCAAGGTCTGTCTACACTGGATAATTAGAAGGTTATAAATGATTTGGTTTTGTCCCATAGGTACCCAGAAAGTGTTTACTTACTGACTAAGGCTCCATATCCTTCCTTTCATGACACAGGATGGAGCAGAAAAACTCCAAGTGCATAGGAAATAGATGTGATTGATTGGGCATGTCATCATAAATGATTCTCAAATCTAATCAAGTTGATGCATTAATGGTTTTGATGCTGGTGTGCAATCACTGCTCTAAGACATTTGATTGATAGGTGAGTTCCCATTCTGCGAAGAAGAGCACAATGTTTTCCATTAACCCTGCACTTTTTTTTTACATTTGCAACCACTGGTCAAGGTACTTTTTTGACAGAAAAACAATATTTTCCCACGTTACTCCTACCTAAACAGTACAAGATCAATACATTTTTCTCTACAGTGGCATATGCTTGTTAGCGTCTGTAAAAAAAATGGATCTTTAAAGGAGTGAAGTTTAAAAATGAAAAGCTTGGGATTTGGGTTTCTAGAGCACTGGGTCAACATTTCAGTGGGTTTACATCTGAATAGAAGGGGTTGCTTTGCTAGGGGAGTGACTTATAGGATGGTTTTAAGAATATATAGGGATTAGTGTGCTGCAAAAACAATGTGGTTTACTGCAGTGCACTGCAAAGCATAAACTATAGCGCTATACAGCGATGAAAAAAAAAGTGTGAAAGTTATTTCTTCTGGCCAAGGGTCCATAAAAAACACACGGTAAAGTGTTTTGCTGTAAAAAGTAAAACTTCCAAGAATGGTTCCAAACCCAGCTGTAAAAGGAGAATGGTGGTCACTATGCTGCGATGACCAAAACTGAGAAACCAGAGAAACCAAGCAAGAAACCATATGGAAATTCACATTCCAGTGGCACCTACAGCAATGTATTGGTTGAAAAGATGACCTGCTCCCCAATTGCCAGCTATGGATTAAAGAAGAAAAAAGAAGTGTGACCACTGTATAATATAATGTGAATGGATCTTAAATACTTTAGGACCATAAATGTAGCAAATATGTTCTAATTAAACTATGACCTGCTCCTCTCCTTCTCTACCACCACTCTTCCTGATGCTATCCCTGGCTGTCAAAATGAGAGCCAGGAGTTGCTATGTACTATATTCATGAGTGTCTTTTAACCACTTTACCACCGGAGGATTTTGCTGTCTTACGTCTGGGCCACTTTTTGCGATTCGGCACTGTGCGACTTTAACTGACAATTGCACGGTCATGCAACGCCGTACCCAAACAAAATTTACGTCCTTTTCCCACAAACAAAGCTTTCTTTTGGTGGTATTTGAACACCTGTGCGATTTTTACTTTTTGCGCTATAAACAAAAAAAGAGCTACAATTTTGAAAAAATAACAATATTTTTCACATTTTTTTATATGAAATCCCCCCCCCCCCTCAAAAAAAAATGTAAAAATCAAAATTTTTTATAATTTTAGGCCAATTTGTTTTCTGCTACATATTTTTTGTAAAAAAAATTGCAATAAGCGTATTTTGAAAAGTAGATCAAGCACACGGCAAACAGGAAACACTGTTGAACAGCAAAGCAGACCTGCAGTGCACTGGTTAATATAGACTTCCTGTGATGACCTGGGCGGGGCAGGAACAGGAAGTAGAGGTGATAAAAAGGAACCAGAAATGCAGTCTGACCTCTAATACAGACATGAAGGGACAGGTAAGCTTGCCAACACTATTGCAAGTCCATGACAGTACCCCCCCTCTTACGAGGCCTCCCCCTACCCCGCCTTGGCCCGGGTTTAGAGGGACACCTCAGATGAAACCTTTCTCAAGATTCTCTGCGACATACTCAGACATGGCCTGGGTCTCAGGGATGGACAATGGGTAGGTACGACCCTGAGTTGCCCCAGGAACAAGGTCAATGGCGCAGTCAAAAGACCTGTGGAGAGGAAGCACTTCAGCTGATTTCTTACAGAACACATCCCGGTAATCGCTGTATGCAGCGGGAAGGTCAGAAGATACCGATGTGGTAGCAATCGGAAGTCTCTCCTTAGAGGTCACCTTGGAAAGACATGACGAGAAACATGAGGGGCCCCAAGCCAGGATCTGCCCAGAGACCCAGTCCACACGGGGAGAGTGGAGCTGTAGCCAAGGAAGGCCCAATACAATGGGAGTAGAGGCTTTGGGCAGGATGAGAAAGGATATCCACTCCTGTTGGAGAATCCCTACTGACATCCTAATGGGTAGTGTCTGGAAGCGAATAGGGCCCCCTGGAAGAACAGTGCCATCAATAGCCGAGACTACCAACGGCGTAGAAAGGGGTGAAAGGGTGAGCTTCATAGAAGAAGCAGTTCTCCAGTCCATAAAGTTGCCGACAGCCCCGGATTTCAGATATGCAAGGGTAGATTGGGGAGTAGTGCTTACATGAAGGGACACCGGAAGAAGAAGACGGGAAGGTGATGTCTCTGGGTCCAATACTCCACCTTCCAAATGTATTAGACCCGAGCGTTTCCCGGACAAAGCGAACAAGAGTCACGAAAATGGTCCTTGCCTCCACAATAGAGGCACAAGCCCAAAGTTCTGCGCCTAGCACGTTCCTCGGGGGTTAGTCAGGTCCGGCCCAGCTGCATGGGTTCCTCAGGCAGAGGATGCTCCACGGAACGAAGAGAGGGGAGCTCAGACTGGCTAGGTCCCAGGGAGTGTTGGCGTCTTTTTTCTATGGACCTCTCCTGAAAACGAATATTGATCTGGTTACATAGGAGATGACATCGTCCAGACCGACGGGGATGGTTCTTCCCGCTAATTCGTCCTTCACTCGTTCAGAGAGACCCTGCAAAAAAGGTAACGACCAGGGCCTCATTGTTCCTGCTCAACTCAGCTGAGAGGATACGGAACTGAAGAGCATATTGTCCCACTGAACGGGATTCTTGGCAGAGATGTAAAAGAGCACTTGCCGCTGAAGAAACCCGAGCCGGCTCCTCGAAGATATTACGAAAGAGCTTCAGGAAGTCAGACAGGTTTGAAACTACCGGATCATTCCTCTCCCATAGGGGGGCAGCCCAAGCTAGAGCCTCACCGAAAGGAGGGAAATAATATAGGCTACCTTTGCCCGATCAGACCGGAAGTTTTGCGGCTGAAGTTCAAAATGGATGGTGCATTGGCTAAGAAACCCCCTGCAGGCCTTGGAGTCTCCAGAAAAATGGATTGGAGGAGGTAGATTCAGTGAATGCGAATCTGTGACTGGCGCGACAGGTCCAGCCACTGGTTGCTCTTGGGGTTGCGTATTCGAGGTTCCCAACGAGGTCTGAAGCTGTTCAAAGCAGGAAGAATCGCATCACCTGCGTCTGATTAGCTTCTTGCGTCTCGAGTCTGCGAACGAAGCCATGTAATGGATCGTCTGGAGGGTGCGGCACGTTGGCCGGGTTCATGGCTGTTCAAACTGTCAGGTCACCTGTGGCCAGGTGACGACTGCACCCTGTTGGAGGCAGGGGTGCAGCGCAAGGTAGTGAACCCGATAGCAGACTGCTGCGGATGGACCGGAACGTGAGCCCAAGATTCCCCAGGGTGTGGAGTCTAAGACCAAGCAGGTGTTCACCAGAGCCTCTAGTGGTGAGGATGGAGAGAAGGGAAGCAGCCACTCAGGACACACAGAATGGTGATGGGTAAGCTGAGGTCGGGGTAAGCGGCAGACAAGGGTAACCGAGGGACAGGCCAAAGGTCAGGGTAACAGGCAAACAGGAATAGTCAGAGACAAGCCAAAGTCGGTACAAAGAAAAGTAGATCAAGCACACGGCAAACAGGAAACAAACACTGTTGAACAGCAAAGCAGACATGCAGTACACTGGTTAATATAGACTTCCTGTGATGACCTGGGCGGGGCAGGAACAGGAAGTAGAGGTGATAAAAAGGAACCAGAAATGCAGTCTGACCTCTAATACAGACATGAAGGGACAGGTAAGCTTGCCAACGCTATTGCAAGTCCATGACAAACACATTTTTTATTTGCAAATAATTTTTTCATGCTTTTTACCAGAAACATAATTTTAATGTCATTTTAAATGGGACAAATTAAAATATATGGAAAAAAATAAATAAAATATACTACATAATTATACTTTTTTTTCAGTAAAACTACTTAAAAAAACTAGCACTGTTTATAATACAAATAAACATTTTTACCATATTTTTATCTATTAATTACACTAAAACTAAAATAATTTCTTCTAGACAATATTGCCAATGATATACGTTTTCTTTAATTCAGGGCTTTTTTTTCTCAGAAAATAGGTGCAGGAACCCAACCACGACCCCTCAAACACTCCCCTCCCTCCCTACACACCCTCCAAACCGCATCAAATAGTGGGTGTGGCCAAATGTCACTAACAATGGAAGAGTCTTAAAAGGGTAATAAATACCATAGAGTACAGATTTCAGGGGTGCGCTAGGTGCAGATTTCAGGGTTGCGCTATGTACAGAGTGCAGAGTTCAGGGGTGCACTACACATAGAGTGCAGAGTTCAGCCTTCTTCCGCTGCTGTTTACCTCTGCATTCCCTATCATCATCGGACTTCCATCCCTTATTAGCTTTGACCTCTGCATACAACCCCCCTCTCCACTGCCCAAATCTTCTCCCTCGCTTCTTAAAAGCTCCATCTTCAACATGTCTTAATTGTGTTGCTGTGTTAAGCTGAAACACCCAGCCGTCTCAAGTACCTCCCTGCACACTGTAGGTGGCTCTGCCTGTCTCATTTCAGGGAGATCATCCAGTGGGGGTGTCGGGATGTGCACTGCAACGCAGGCAGCTGCATCTCCCTTGTCCCCATCCGGCACTCAGAGGCTCAGGAGATCAGATCTGTGGGAGTCATTGGGAGGAAGGCGGTCACATGTAAACACAGAAGCCAGATTTCTGTGTTTACAAGTGATAATGGTGAGCAGGGAGCAGGGAGCAGAGGGCCTGAGCCAGAATACTGAATAAACAGGCCTATAGTGATCCTGATTGGCCTGTCATTGTCACATGGAGCAAGTCACATGCTCTTACATGAGCACCGGTTATTTCCTTTAGCTTCTTTTAAATAAACAGATTGGTGGATGAGCAAAGCATACAGTAGATGAGACTGTGCTGCTAAGGGGTGGAAATTAAAGCAAACCGGTTGATTTGCCATGAAAGGACAGCTCACAAGTTTGCTTTAAAAGGAAAAGTATAGTCTTGTAAATGTAAAATTAGATAAAAAAAATTCAAAATAAAATTAGATTTTTCAGATATTATGATATCATACTTATAAATTAGCTGGGCTTTCTCGAGACAGTCCTGCTTTTCACTCAGCTTTCCTAAAAACAACTGTGTCCCCAGCTGTGTTCTGGGATCACACTGTAGGTGGCTCTGCCTGTCTCATTGCAGGGAGATCATCCAGTGGGGGTGTCGGGATGTGCACTGCAACGCAGGCAGCTGCATCTCCCTTGTCCCCATCCGGCACTCAGAGGCTCAGGAGATCAGATCTGTGGGAGTCATTGGGAGGAAGGCTGTCACATGTAAACACAGAAGCCAGATTTCTGTGTTTACAAGTGATAATGGTGAGCAGGGAGCAGAGGGCATGAGCCAGAGGTGGTGGAACTGAGTTCCACAAAATTCCAGCCGAAAAAAAGCCCTGCTTTTATCTTAAGTATTGACAAAGTTATTACTGAATAAACAGGCCTATAGTGATCCTGATTGGCCTGTCATTGTCACATGGAGCAAGTCACATGCTCTTACATGAGCACCAGTTATTTCCTTTAGCTTCTTTTACCTAAACAGATTGGTGGATGAGCAAAGCATACAGTAGATGAGACTGTGCTGCTAAGGGGTGGAAATTAAAGCAAACCTGTTGATTTGCCATGAAAGGACAGCTCACAAGTTTGCTTTAAAAGGAAAAGTATAGTCTTGTAAATGTAAAATTAGATAAAAAAAATTCAAAATAAAATTAGATTTTTCAGATATTATGATATCATACTTATAAATTAGCCGGGCTTTCTTGAGACAGTCCTGCTTTTCACTCAGCTTTCCTAAAAACAACTGTGTCCCCAGCTGTGTTCTGGGATCACAGTGTGAGGCACACCTTCTAAAGAGCAAAGACCTTAATCTGCACTGGACCTACTTTTGCAGCTTACCCCATTGCTCACATCTGTCCCTTCTAAACACAGACATAAGCAGTGGAAATGGTAGTCTACTATTACTTATTTCCTCTACAGCTCTGACTAATGAGATCATTGAATGCAGAGCACAGCAAGGGGTGTGAGAAGTGCCATCTTTTGTTTTTACACAGTACCATTGGTGAGAGATTTGGTGAGTTGTGACAGTGGGTCCTACTGCTCTGTGACTGTGTTTTTTTCCTATCTCAGCCTGTGTTTAAACCTCTATCAATAGAAATCAAATGTTCTATGCGTAAAGCCTTAGCAACTGATATTCTTGCAGCAATCACCTATTATCTTTGTTAGACATAAACCTTGGAAATTAGATTGTCAGCTCACAGGAGCAGGGCCCTCCTAACCCTCTTTTATTGAATTGTACTGTTGCTGTATTGTCTCCCTTTATATTGTAAAGCACTGCGCAAACTGCTGGTGCTAAATAAATTCTGTATAATATTAAAAAAAGTAACAACAATATAACTATTATAATAAATGACAGCAGGTAAAAGTAGCAGCATCATGTGTTATTCAAGTACCAGGGGCTAGTGGTAATTGTCACAGGATCCAGTACTCCTGTTGAAGGTCCGATGTCATTGATCACCAACAATGGGGAAATGTTTTCTCCCACTACATGTGGTGGGCATTTTTAGCCTCCTACTGACCACTGACACCAAGCTTTTTTCCCTTCTTCTGATCACAGTCTGAGGCATTTTCCCTCCCCTGACCAGCAATGTAATAGACGCTATGGCACATGCATATGTCTGTATATTGTGTTGTACATTACAATGGTGCTGACCCTTTCACATAACATAGTCTTGACCAAAATGTTTATTGCTTCAACAGTTGCTGGTCAATTAGTAGTTTCTGAGTATTTTAACAAAGTTCATTAGTTACAGACTTAGTTACATAGTTAATCTGGTTGAAATAAGATATAAATCCATCCAGTTCAACCACTAGAAGCGGATTTTTTTCTATACAATCCTATATGCACAATCCTATACCCACAGTTGATCCAGAGGAGGGAAAAAAAAAAAGGCCCAAGAAAGCATGATCCACTTTGCTCCAGCAGGGCAAAAAATTGCTTCCTGAACCCCCAAGAGGCAATTGAATAATCCCTGGATCATCTTTGCCTATAAATGTTAGTATCCGGTTATATTATGTGTATCTAGGAAAGAATCCAGGCCTTTTTTAAAGCAATCTACTGATCTGTAGTAAAGAAAAAACGCTCACGCCAAACCAATATGTCCTGTGAACTATAAATAACAATGTGAACTCTATTAGTGTATTAGTGGGACTGCTGCTACTACAACCCCCTTTAGGGTAAACAATGTGGAGTGAAATAGCAAAACAACTATTAGCAGCGCAATTCCTCAATAAATAACCTGTGTGACTTCATAAGGTGCAAAATACATAACGTACATAAAGTGCTCAAGTGCAACAAATGTATAAATACATATGTAAAAAAATATGGAACAGAATGTGCAATATTGATCCAAATGTGTAGTTCTAAATAAAGTGCAAAATCAGTTCAAATATATAGAAAGTGCATCTACAATGAATGGCAATTTTTCTGTGAATTCCAAACAGCATAAATTCTTCTTAAAAAGTGCAAAGGTGGATAAATACTTTACAAAAGGTGCAAAGTGCAGAGTGCTGTCCAACAGTAGTGATGGTGAATCCCTTGGTGTGCTAGGAGTTTGGAAAGAATGCGAACTCACCAGATGTTGTTGATCTCTTTTGCCTTATGGCAAAGAAGATCAAATAGCGCTTGTGAGATCCCCGTGGTCTTTATCCAATGGTCCGTATGGGCTTTGAGGAGGATGGTCTTTATAGAGATTTTCTTTCACTTCTTGTGTCTCAGTGACAGTGCAGTGACCCATCCATGCTCAATCAAGATTCCAGATAAACACAGGCAGTTCAATAATACAATCGTCCACAACCCCGGCAGGCGTGCTGACATCACCGCTATTTCCTCCACCCAAAGTTGTTTATAGTCATTACTATGATCATGTACATATGTATGTATACATTTGTTGCACTTGAGCACTTTATTTATGTTATGTATTTTGCACCTTATGAAGTCCCACAAGTTATTTTTTGAGGAATTGCACTGCTAATAGTTGTTTGGCTATTTCACTCCAAATCTACTGATCTGGCCAGAACCAGCTCTTGAAGGAGTCTTTTTACAGCTTTTACTGTGAAGAAACCTTTCCGTATTTTGAGATTAAATCTCTTTTCCTCCAGACATAAAGAGTGCCCCTTGTCCACTGTGATAACACCAAGTTCACTATATGGACCCTTTATGTATTTATACATGTTGATCATATTCCCCCCCTTAATCTCCTCTTCTCAAGAGAGAAGAAATTCAGTTCCTCTAATCTTTTCTCATAGCTGAGCTCCTCCATGCCTCTTATCAGTTTGTTTGCCCTTCTCTGTACTTTCTCCAGTTCCCCGATATCCTTTTTAAGAACCGGTGCCCAAAACTGAACTGCATATTCCAGATGAGGTCTTACTAGTGATTTGTACAATGTATAAAGGGGCAAAATTTTGTCTCCCTTTCTCTCTCTCTGCAATCCATACCTTTCTTAACACAAGAAAGGACTTTGCTCGTTTTGGAAACTGCAGCTTGGCATTAGATCCTATTATTAGGCTTATGATCTACCAGGACACCCAGATCCTTCTCCACCATTGACTGCCCCAGCAGTTCTTCTCCTAGTATGTATAATGCATACATGTTTTTATCCCACAAGTGCATAAGTTTACATTTATCAACATTAAATCTCATTTGCCACACAAAGCTTCCAACTTTACTCTACATGATTCCTAATCTGCCACGGTGTAATGATTCCTAAATAATTTTATTGCACATATTTTTTGCCACCTGTAAAAACCTTCAACCCATCAGCAGACACAATAGATGTCCCAGTAATCAGTATAAGGGTCAGTGTTGATGTTTTCTAAACATTTTGTTGATAAATGTATTTGCAGCGTAGTTGGCATTTATTACTGTATTTTCTGCAAGAGCTGTTAGGTTGCCACACTTTAGGTAGACTGTTCAGACTAATGCCTTGTACACACATTGAGGTTTTTTTTTATTCAACCTAATGGGTTAAATGAAATCTGAGAGATCGTTTACTAACACAAGCGATGTTAGTGCAGCGATCTCTCTCACAGTACCCCGCCAGAACACCCTAATCAGCACTCGCAGCCATTGACTGCAACCACTGATCTGATATTGGTGTTCCAGCATGTCATTTCGACAAAAGTCGATTCTCAGACTGGCTTCTGTCGGAAGGACAGCTGTACGCATGGTACGAATGTCAGTCTGTTCAGCAGGAACCAGATAATATTCACACAGCATATACCCAGCTTCAAAGTACCCAGCTTCAATACCTTCTTTGAATTGTTTCTGTCTTTATAATTAACAATCTTCCTGTATATACAGTATGTTAAAATGTAATTGTACAAAAGGGAAACAATAGGCCTCTTGTAGAATCCTACCCATTTTAAATGTATGCCCTGCTCCTAAATAAAGTCCATCTCCACCTACAGTGGTTTACTGGAGGGACAGCTAAAAAGAGTCCCTGGAAATTCTTTTGTGGGCCACTATGTGATACCAAGACTCGCATGGCTTGCACGTTCCATTTATTTTGCAACATAGCAGCACCTTCTTTTCAGCAATTTCTAACTTAAGGTAGGGTTTTTCTAACATATATATATATATAACGGAAAATTTCCTATCAAATACTTACTGTCATTTTCCTTTCCTGATGGACTCCATGGCAGCATACATACAGGTAGCTCCGCCTCCTCTCCCACCCCATAGGACCCCAATCCCATACATTTTTTCTCTGTTGCCTGGAGCCACATTCCATGACTAGCCTACTCCAGCAGACAGGAGGGAACTCCTGCTGCCATGGAGTCCATCAGGAAAGGAAAATTATGGTAAGTATTTGATAGGAAATTTTCAGTTTTCCTGACAGACTCCATGGCAGCATACGTACGGGAAATAACTAGCCACTAGTGGGCAACTTCTGGTCAAAAAAAGGTTTAATTTGCACCATCAACCAACAGTATTTGCAAACCAAAATTAACAGAGGACAAAGAGGCTGATTTGCCACAGTAATGTGCCATAAAGGTGTTAATCGAGGACCACGAGGCCGCTTTACAGATCACTTCAGGCACGACATGCCGAGAGGCCGCCCATGATGTAGAAATCCCTCTGGTTGAATGAGCAGTCACCGCTTCCGGAGGTCCTAAGCCCTTGGCTCTGTAGTGTAGTTAAGTGTGTGTGTGTATATATATATATATATATATATATGAATTAGAGATTGACCGATTAACGGCAAAGCTGCTAGAGGCATCACTCCGGTACCGGTGTCCATAGCCGACGGTCGGCTGTCTTGTAATGACAACTGATGCGGCCGAGAAGCCACTCGGGTGTCTTTACAAGGAGCGGGAGGGGACGGCACCCCCTCCCGCCGCCTTCCGCGGCTCGCCCAGGTCTCCCGTCCCACCGGGAGACCCGGGCAACCATCCTGCATGGCTGCCGAAGAGAAGACCCGATCAAAGCCGCATTCGGCTCTGATCGGGTCTCCATGTAAAAACCCGGGAGTGATGTCATGACATCACTCCTGGGTACTCTGCGCCAAATTCCAAAAAATTACAGCATTCAAAACAGCCAAAGTTGGCGTTTTGAATGCTTTTAAGTGCAGAGGAGGGGTTTGGGGTCTTTTAGACCCCCAGATCCCTCCACAAAAAATAAAATAAAACATTTTTTTTAATGTACGAAAATATCAGCCAATATCGGCTGATACCGAAATGCGATTACCAAAATATCAGTATCGGCAATAAAAAAACAATATCGGTCGATCACTAATATGAATATATATATATATATATATATATATATATATATATATATATATATATATATATATAATCTGATATATAGGTGTTTTTTTACAGCAGAAGGAAAGGGGTTTAAAGTAGAACTCTAGGCATAACTTTTTTCATTTTTAAAAGCATATGACCCATGTCAGAATTTTTTTGCCATCTGTGTCCCATTGAGGAAGTTTTCTTTCACTTCCTGTGAGCAGAAATCCCTGCAAATGAAGGGAATCTCTTGGTGACCCCCAGGTCACCAGAACTAGTGTCACCATTGGAAGATTTCCCCTCTATTAATGTTCTGGGGACAACCCAAGTTTTGGAATTTTCATTTACTTTCACTTTCGTCGAAAATGATAAACAAGACAAATAGAGAGGGTGATTATCCCTAACAGGGGCTATAAAAACCTGACAGGTGTTCTGATCCATTCTGTCCAACAATAGGTTTTGTCTTTAGCTATATGTTAACCTCCACATTTAGAAGGAGTTATTTACTATAAGAGCTTTAATTGTGTAGAATGATCTTCCACTGAACTTGGTTCTTCTAGATGTATAGATTGCAGGCTATGTTTAGCACGTGGTTTAGCAGACTAGGGACTGGACAAAACAGCAATACTGAGCAGGAAGATTCAGGAGAGTCACCACTGGGAACCTGATGACATAAAGTCAAGGTAAAAGCATGAGGCAGATGAAACTCAATTACCAACCATGCCCCAGTTGGACGACAGCCCACTCGGAGTTTCTAAGAACTCACCCATAATAACAGAAGGAGTTTACCAAGGTAAACTTCAATTAAATAAAACATCTGGGGAAAATAAAGAGACATTCTGGTCAAATTATACACATTCACATTTCCAGTTGGGTTTTCACAATGTTGAATGTGCATCCGAAGATCTCCTTCACTTTTTATTCACTATCTGTAGTAGTACAATTTAAACTGTAAAAGACCCTATGACGTCAGTAAGGAATCCTAGACTGTAAGACAAGCTTAAATTACATTATGAAAGCTGTGAGCACATAGAGATGCCTTTGTGTACTATCACCAGTGATGGTAGTAACTGCGTTTAAGTAAACGGCGTTACTTAACGCAGTTACTTTTGAGGGTAACGAGTAATCTAACTGAATACTCGTTCCCTCCTTGTAACGCCGCTGCCGTTCCTTTCGGCTGCGTTACCGCAATTACATCTACCGCCACTAGATGGCAGTAGATGTAATTGTAATTCCCCCTCTCCTCTATGACCGCTGTCTGCGGTACAGGAAAGAGAAGAGGAGGAGACGCAGACAAGGTCGGTTGTTCGCCGCTGTGCACGGGCATGGACTCTCGCTGCCAGGCATTGCATTGCAAGTTCTATTGGAAGTCTCCTAGCCGCCGCCGTTATCCTAGCCAATCAAGTGCAGTGCTGCTCAGGTTGCCCTGCCCCCCAGGCTCTGAGTCCTCCGCTCTGAAGGAAGAACGGAAGCAACTTCCAAGTTCTTCCTGTAACCTGCTGCCCGTGCCTGCCATGCCCGCCGCCGGTGTCAGCATTGCAGTGTGTCCAGCCCGCCCGGGTCCCAGCTGAGTCATGAGAGATGTAAGTCAAATCTTCATTCCTTCTGCACTGTGAGTGTGTGTCCTTCTATAACAGCAAAACCAGAACTTTAAAAACGTTCATTAAAGGAGATCTTTGGGGGACTCTGCCTTGTCTGCTCTAAAGTGAGATATATGGGGGACCCTGCCTGGCCTGCTCTAAAGTGGGATATATGGGGGACTCTGCCTGGCCTGCTCTAAAGTGGGATATATGGGGGGCCCTGCCTGGCCTGCTCTAAAGTGGGATATATGGGGGACCCTGCCTGGCCTGCTGTAAAGGGGAATCTATGGGGGAGCTTTGGGGACGCTGGCTTGCTCTAAAGATGGATCAATGGCGACCCTGTTCTAAAGAGGGATCTGTGCCATAGATCCCCCTTTAGAGCAGGGTCCCTTATAGATCCCCTTTAGAACTCGGTCCCCCTAGATCCCCATTAGAACAGGCCCTGGGGCCCTATAGATCCCCCTTTGGAGCAGTGTCCCCCATATATCCCACTTTAGAGCAGGGTCCTCATAAATCCCCCTTTAGAGAAGGGTCCCCATAGATCCCCCTTTAGAGCAGGGTCCCCATAGATCCCCCTTTAGAGAAGGGTTCCCATAGATCCCCCTTATAAAGGGTTCCTCATATCTCCCCCTTGAGAGCAGGGTCCTCATAAATCCCCCTTTAGAGCAGGGTCCCTATAAATCCCCCTTTAGAGCAGGGTCCCCATAGATCCCCCTTTAGAGAAGGGTCCCCATAGATCCACCCTTAGAAAAGGGTCCTCATAAATCCCCCTTTAGAGCAGGGTCCCCATAGATCCCCCTTTAGAGAAGGGTCCCCATAGATCCACCCTTAGAAAATGGTCCTCATAAATCCCCCTTTAGAGCAGGGTCCCTTTAGATCTATGGGGACCCTGCTCTAAACAGGGATCTATGGGGACCCCTCCCTAAAGGGGGATCTATGGGGAGCATGGCCTGCTCTAAAGGGGATCTTTGGGGGACCCTGCTCTAAAGGGGGATTTATGGGGACCCTGCTCTAAAGGGGGATTGATGATGACCCTGGCCTGCTCTAAAGTGGGATCTATGGGGACCCTGCTCTACTGTCCCAGTACCAGTTTGCCACACCGCCACCACCACCAGTGTGCCACACTGCCACCAACATTTCAGGCAGCAGGTACCAAAAAACGAAACAAAATACAGTTACTCACAGTTAGGAGGACTCAGGACTCAGACCCCCAAAATGTGCCACACCGCCACCACTATTAAAGATCTTATACAACGTAATTGTATTATAGAATAGTAAAAAAAGTCCCAGTTACTTTGCTGAATAACTAATTACTTTTTCAATGTGGTAACTGAGTCAGTAACTCAATTACTTTTTGGGAGAAGTAATTTGTAACTGTAACTAATTACTTTTTTAAAGTAAGATGAGCAACACTGACTATCACATAACCCACAAAGTATGAGGACTGAAACCAAGAGTGCTGTATTATGGTCGGAAACGCAGGCTATCCTCCTCTTATAACTTACTATTGGCCGGTTCAATTGATGGGCAGATTCAATTACTGATAATGACAGAGAAAGCCTCTTAAGGTACCTGTTTTCAAGTGACCACAATTCCATTTTAAAATTTCAGAACTCATAATTAGATATAGACTCTATATGCTCTATAGACTTCAAAGGTTGGACCAGTTTAGCGTCAGAATATTTAAAAATTGCATTATCTCAACTACAGCAACGCCATGCTTTGGTGTTTTTATTATGCCAGGCTGTATCACTTTAATGCATAATTGAACAAAATATGCTCAGGGTTCTTCTGTTTCATGGGCCATCTACAAATACTTAAACCTTTTGTAGTGCTGATAAATAGTTTTAGAATAATGTGGGAGGAATGTGAATATATTATAAATATGTTAAATATTTTTTTTGTTTTTATATTTTTTGTTATACCTTAGAGATAAGAGAATATGTTTATTTTACATACTGTCTACTTGAAAGTAAGCTAGAGAGAAACCTTAGTCATTGTAGACAACACGGTCAGGGGGATTTCCTGGGAGAGAAATTCAGCTTTTAATCACTGCGTGATGTTGATTAGTGGAGGAATCATGTGAATATTGGTACCCCTGAGTAATTATAATCAGACACTGAAGCAACTTCAAAAGCTTCACTAATAAGGGCTCCCTAAGAGCCCCTCTTAAACACTTTAATTGCAAATAAGCGGCTGTTTGTATTTACACACTTTTTTTTTAAACTTTAAATCAGAATGAGAATATGCAGATTAAAGGGTTTAAAGAGAAAAATACCACAACATTTCACACACTAGGAATGAAGAATATGGAAAACATTTTTAATTATTAAATATAGACTCCAGGGAGAATAAAAGATTTAACTATTTCATCCATACAGGGACCCCAATCTTTCTGCTCTGCACTTAACTTTTCCTTCAAGTATACCTGTGATGTATAGGTCGAGCTTAGTGATCTGAGAACTCATGCTTGTGTCCTACAACAGAAATTCCCAAACACAACCACTGGATGCTTTTTGCTGTCTCTCGCATAAAGAGTATTTGTCACTTTTCTGTGGAAGTGCCAACTAAAGCCTCGTACACACGCAACAATTGTTGCCCATGAATTTGTATGTATATGGTACATTCTCTAGGGAGGAAACATTTAAGCTAGACTTAGTTTGATTGCATCCTCTCGACCACACTGAAATGTAAAAGGAAGTGCTGTAAAACCAACATATCTATACATTGTCGGCTTGTTAGTATGATGCTTCCGACAACCAACTGCGACTTTTCGGCCGAACAAAATCTGGTGTGCATGCTTTAAAATTTTTGTTGGCCGTCAGCAGAACGGCCGATTGTTCGTCAGTCAGTACAGATTTCGGCAGACAAAAATCAGATGAGCAAGACTGGGCATGCTCAGAGAAGAAAAAACCCACGGAAAGTTAACCAGCACATGACATCACTTCTGAAGTTGGTTTTTGTTGGCCGATAAAATTCGTGTGCAGTCTAGAGCACATTTCAACCAACACAACAACACTGGACAAAAGACGGCCGATCGGTCGGCCAACAATCGTTGCGTGTGTACGAGGCTTAAGTGTTCCCCAGGGCACAAAGTCTAATGGGCCATACACACTATCAGATTATCTGAAGACTTTTGTCTGTAGACTTACCAAAACCATATAATATGAGGTCAAACCTAAACACTTTCAATTTGTATGCAATCCGGCAGGCCCTTGCACTACATAGAAAAGGTAAATCTGAAGGAAAAAGTCTACAGATAATCTGATAGTGTGTATGGCCCTTAAGCCTCAGCCTGCTCCTTCACCAGGGCCCCTGTTGGTGAGGATAGTATCAGGTCCCGATCCCCAAGTACGTCCAGCTGAGGATGCGGAGACCAATGGCATCTGCAGAGTACAGATGGCAGGAGACAGAATAGGATCCTGGAAATGAGCCAAGACCAGGACCTGCGGAAGGCAAGCAAAAATGATATACAAAGCGGGGATCAGTACAAGGGAAGTCAGACATAGAATACAAGTAATACAAGGCAAACCAAGAGCTCAGGGAAACTGGGAAGTTGCTCAGGCAATGTGGGCATATAGGGAAGCAAACTGGGAGGCAGGTCAGGAAGTGATAGAATGGAAAGGAATATAAACCCATATTTATAGCAGGCGACTCCCATAGGTGAACACAGAAGCCAAACAACACATGTGAATAGAATCACTGCAGCAAGAAAGTAGGAATTTCCCAGGCAGGAAACGGCAGGCTAATCGGTGACATTAGGGCCATATGCATTTAGGAATGTGTGCCTTGAATGCAGAATTCCTGTGTTCAGGACATACATCTTTGTATGTATATGGTACATTCTCTAGGGAGGAAACATTTAAGCTAGACTTAGTTTGATTGCATCTTCTTGACCACACTGAAATGTAAAAGGAAGTGCTGTAAAACCAACATATCTACATTGTCATAAGCGAGGTCCCTTAGATTACTATCACATCCCTCACATGGAACTTCTTTTAAATGACTATAATACTGAATATTTATTCCAGAGTAGTGTATGGCATTTTTTTGTGCAAGCTCTTTAGTATGTAGGAGATGGCAGGTAGTTTTTTAGAGGATGGAGGACATTAGATTTGTGGTCATGTTCAAATCAGGTTTTCCAGTATCATATGTTTATGTTGAGATCCAGTAATCATGATTAGAAACAGTTAAACTGATTATTTCACCCTCATATTTTCTAGAGCAGTGTACAACTTTCAACCTTTTCACTCACAGCACAGTCTAAAAATTAGAAAACCAGTCCTGACTGTACATAGTGCAGGATCAGAAAAGTATAACATGCAGTACCTACATACGCACACATGCATACAAATACATACACTCATACATACATACTGTGATATGGGGGATCTTTAGCTCAGCGGTAGATGTGTTTTTAACCAGTTGCCGACTGCCGCAAGTACATATACTGTGGCGGTCAGCCCCAGCCAGGCAAAGTGATGTATGGGTACGTCACTAGCCTGTCACTTGCTTGTGAGCCAATAGCGGGCAAGAGCGCACCTGCGGAGGCGCACGCCCACCCTGGCTCATTCCCTGGGAAGTGCGTGCGTGTGACCGGCGGACCCGATGTCCGCCGGTCACTCGCGATCGTCCACCGTGAAGGGAGAAAGGCAGGCGGCTAATGTAAACAAGCCGCCTGTCATTCTCCCCTGTGTATGAATAGTGATCATACGGTTCTACTATGTAGGACCATTGATCACTGTTCCTACACCAGTAGCCATGTCCAATCACAGTTAGAAGCACGCACCTAGGGACACACTTAACCCCTCCTTCCCCAGTAAAGTTAACCCCTTCCCTGCCAGTGTCATTTTGCAGTAACAGTGCATATATATAGCACTGATTACTGTAGTAATGTCACTGGTAACCCCAAAAGTGTCAAAAATGTGAGTCAAGGGTCTGATCTGTCTGCCGCAATGACGCAGTACCGCAAAAAAAATTGCAGATCGCTGTCATTACGCGTTAAAAAAAAAAACACCAAAAATAACCGCAATAACTTTTGTGCAAACCAATCAAAATACGCTTTTTGCAATTTTTTTTACCAAACATATGTAGCATAAAACAAATTGGCCTAAAATGTTAAAAATTTTTGATTTTTACATTTTTTTGGGGAATTTCCTATAAAAAAATTGTGAAAAATATTGTTATTTTTGCAAAATTGACGCTCTTTTTTTGTTTATAGCGCAAAAAGTATAAATCGCACAGGTGATCAAATACCACCAAAAGAAAGCTCTGTTTGTGGGAAAAAAAGGACGCCAAATTCGTTTAGCGTCGCACGACCGCGCAATTGTCCGTTTAAGTCACGCAGTGCCGAATCGCAAAATAGCCCCTGGTCAGGAAGGGGTTAAAATCTTCCGGGGCTTAAGTGGTTAATGAGTAGTGCCAGTCTGAACTGTAAACATGGGCTTTATGGCCCATATTTATTAGAAGGAAAAGCAAGCGAAAAGGGAAAACGAAGTCTCTCACATCAGTTTTTTCCCATGCTGGGGTTTCAGCTTTACAAAGCAAAACTACAATGAAAAAATGCTAAGACACTGGGCTACACTTCACACTGTTTCTGTCAAGTTACTTCAGACCCAGCTCCCTGGCTCTCTTGGCTTATTCAGCCTTTTGTTACAGAGCTCGCTACACAAGCCAGCTCCTGGCCTCTACATGGTGGTCTCCTAGCACCCCAGGCTCCTTCACTCTTACAAAGACTTCTCAGTCCCCCTGCAGTCCCCTGAACTCGCTAGTTCCCTCAGTTCTCTGTCTTCTGCCAACTTGCTTAGCTGTTCCAACTCTCCCAGTCCTGCAGGTAAGAGAATCACTCCAACATGGAGTCTTGTCTCCTGAGTAGATCAACTCACCTGGAACACACCTTTATCTTCCAAAAAGGGCTCTGTTTTAAAACAGAAGTACTGAGGTATGCTCAAGCCTGGCTTATAACGAGCATGGACAACTGCATATTCACACAATCTGCAGGCCTCCAATAGGACCTGGAGACAGGATTGAAGGTTTCATCCCTCCCTAGATACTTTGAAACCTTAAAAATGCAGAGTATAAAAAACTTTTTCAAATCATTGTAATCCACAAGTTAAAGTGCTATGACATATACTGCTGGGTCACACCACCTACATCCAATGCCGCCAGACTACAAGAAGAATGGCGACTGGACCTCAAGTGTATCACAGTAATAGCATCAACATATTTATGTTTGGAATAAAAGCTGGTAGTAGATAACTTCATCTGGTGCCACCACCCTAAAAACAGAATGGTGGCTGGACTTCAGGCATGTCAGATAAAGCTTAATGGCTGTTTTGCGCCACCTTGCCAAGGTCTTGCTAGACTCAGGGAGTATGGTAACACTTGTACATTTGAGACTGGAAGAATTGACCTGATTGGTACAACACTCTACATTTTTTACCAGAAATATGTAGCAGAATACAAATTGATCTAAATTGAAGAAAAAAAATAGATTTTTTTTCATTTTTTTATTGAGAAAGTTTTATAACAGAAAGTAAAAAATATATATTTTTTTTTCCACAATTGTCGCTCTTGTTTTGTTTATAGCACAAAAAATAAAAACCAAAGAGGTGATCAAATACCACCAAAAGAAAGCCCTATTTGTGGGAAAAAAGGACATCAATTCTTTTTTGGGTACAGCGTCGCACGACTGCGCAATTGTCAGTTAAAGTACTGCAGTGCTGTATCGCAAAAAAATGGCCTAGTCATTAAGGGGGTAAAACCTTCTGGTTCTTAAATGGTTAAGACCCTATAGGAAAAAAATTCAACAACTGATAGGCAGAATTCATTGGACAATCCCCTTTGAAAAGAATTCTCTATAAATGATTTGAAAGCATTGGAGGATTTATTGGAGTTATGGGAGGACGGGAATACTGCGGAGGATTCTTCTTCCGGAATGTCACTGGACACTTCCGGTGCCAGTTCTGGTGGTTCATATGTATATAAACCCAAGTCTCGGGCCTCTCCCCTTTTACAGGGAAACCCCAACATTTGGGCTTATACCCAGCAAGTGGTTAAGGAAATAGAACAGACTAGTTGGATGAATATTAGAACCTCAAATCTCTCTAAGGCTCAACTCGAGGCCTTATCCTCATTAAAACAGAATTGTCATATTGTGATTATCCCATCCGACAAGATTGGAAATCTTGTGGTAATGGATGTGGCACAATATGAATCCATGGTACTTAAAATCCTCAAAAATAGGGAATGGTATAGACGCGTTCTAGCGTCTTATGTAGAAACAATAAAGACTAAATATACAAACCTGATTGGTCAAACACCATATGCTCTACCTAAAATTCACAAGTGCATTGACCAGCCACCTGGCAGGCCGATTTTGTCGGGCAATGGTTGCCTTACAGAATTGGCTAGTCGATGATTATCTACGACCCCATGTACTTTCCTTACCCTCCTATGAACAAGATACAATTGATCTTTTGAGAGTGCTGGATGGCATCTGTATACTTGAAAATTCATGGTTGGTTGCGATTGATGTGGAGGCCCTCTACAACTCCATCCCTCATGAGAGGGGGGTTGAGGTTGTGCAGGGTTTCATCTCTCAAACAGACACATAGAACCATATAATCAATTTATCCTCAATTTGTTGCCATTTCTTTTGTCTCACAATATATTCATGTTTCAAAGCTCCCACTACCTCCAGGTGCAAGGTGTAGCTATAGGGACCAGATGCAGGGATGGGAAGCCTTTTCCTTGATGAGGCACTACATTAATATCTGGATAAGGTGTTAATTTGGAAAAGGTTCATAGATGACATTCTTTTGGTTTGAACTGGCACTAGAGATAAATGTAATCTCTTTTTAAATGTACTTGAACAGAATAATCTTAATCTGAAATTCACCATGAAGTGTCATCAACAATCTATTGAATTTTTGAATGTCTGGATTTTTGATAATGAGGATAATAGCCTTGGCTCCACTTTGTTTAGAAAGCCATCTTCTGGAAATACCATATTACATGTAGCCAGTTTGCACCCTACTCCATTGATTAACAATATTCTGTATAGTCAATATTTACGAATCAAAAGAAACTGCACAAAACATGAAGATTTTGAAAAATAGGCTAAGCCCCTCCAGTATCGCGTTTTGAATCGGGGGCTACAGTAGATCTTGCCTTAAAAAAAGCCTAAAGCCATGTTAAAGCTTTGGATAATGAATAGACTTATTCACAAACCCAAAAAACATCCACCACCTTAACCACTAGGCTAATCACCAGTTACTCGGGACAACAAAAAAAGTTAGACACATAATGGAGAGATACTGGCATCTGCTCATGACAGAGGAGGTAGTCTCAAAATACATTAATTCTTATCCAGAAATTACCTTCTGTAGATCTCAATCGTTAAAGGACCAGTTAGTACATAGTCACTATGTGGGCAAGGCACCATGGAAAACCACTAAATTGGGTACTGTGGCATGTGCAATTATTGTATGCATATTCCTCATGCTCACCAGATCACGCAACCTAATGGCATGATCTGAAAATCAGGCTTCTTTGCGTTCTGTATATAATGCAATGCAATTGTGAGGCCTATTATATAAGTAACACTAAGAGACCTTTTTTTCATCATATTAGGGACCACGTCTCCCTAATTTCTAAAAAGAAAATAGAAACTCCCATCAGCAGACTTAGAGGATTGTACCATGAATTTGATTTGTCCAATGTCCATTTCTTTGCACTAGATCATGTCCCTCATGAAAGGGGAGGAGATGTTGATAAAAAAACTCTTACAGAGTGAGGCAAGGTGGATTTATAAACTGTCTGCCACTAAGTATCCTGGTTTGAATGAAGCCTTGAGCTTCAAGCCATATTTATAGCAGCGACTTTTTCTATATATTTTTGTATATTTTCTTTATACTATTTTCTTCCCATTATGTCCTCTCTACCATACCAACTCTATGACAATGTATGTAATTCTGTATCTGTATAATTTTTCTCAATGATCGTCTGATCGTTTACCAGAAGGGATTCTGTTGGAGGAACTAATTAAATATTGGCCGATATCTTGTCATTTTGATTGTCAGAAGGTTTTGGCTATTGACAATCTTATATATATGTTTTAGTTTCTGAATTTTATTTTTAAGAGCCACTGCTGGTTGGGGGGGGGTCATTTATCGTAAGGGCATGCGGAGTATTTCTCCTCGGAAGATGACTGTGGCACCCTTGGGGTGTATTCCCATTCCAGTTTGAGGTGGGCACCATTGCCCATCGCACCATTTTTGCTGGTCCCAAAGGGTCTATGGCCGTGGTCGGGGCTTAGATCCTTTAGCTGGAAGTTCCCGCCCTGGTCCCTTTACCCTTGTACTTGGTTGTTTCAAATCCTGACCCGTCCCATTTGGGTAGTGTCCATCCGTTGGGGTGGATTTTTCATTTACCATTTTTAAATAGTTCGGCCGATGTGTCTCTTTGAGAGATGAAACCCTCCAACACCTCAACCCCCCTCTCATATGGGATGGAGTTGTAGAGGACATCCACGTCAATCAATCGCAACCAATCATGAATTTGCAGGTATACAGATGCCATCCAGCACTTTTAAAAGATCAATTGTATGCTGTACACAGGAGGGTAAGGAAAGTACATGGGGACATAGATGATCGTTGACTAATTGACTAGCTGATTCCTCAAGGCAATCGTTTCCTGACACAATCGGCTTAACATGGATTTGTATTGTGCCACATCCATTACCACAATATTTCCACCCTTGTCGGATTGTTTAATCACAATATGATGATTCTGTTTTAATGAGGATAAGGCCTCGAGTTGAGCCTTAGAGAGATTTAAGGTTCTAATATTCTTCCAACGAGTGTGTTCTATTTCCTTAACCACTTGCTAGGGAAAAGCCAAAGTGTTGGGGTTTCCCTGTAGAAGGGTAAAGGCCCAAGACTTGGGTTTATATACATGTGGAGGAGGAAAATATTTTACCCCGGAGGAGTCAGAACTACCAGAACTGGCACCGGAAGTGTCACCCTCCCTTAATAACTCCATTAAATCCTCCAATGCTTTCAAATCATTTATAGATAATTCCTACCATAGGGGATTGTCCAATGAATTCTGCATATCAGTTGAATTTTTGTCATATAGGATCTTAAACATCAATCTGCGAACAAAGAGGTGGACATCCTTGATTAAATCAAAGTGGCCCATCTTCTGCTCAGGACAAAAAGACTGTTGGCGATTGCCCCAGTGCCTGCCTGGAGTCGGAGGGTGCTGTCATGTCTTCATGCCTGTTGCATTGGTGAGCAGTGTAGGATCTGGATTTGTTTTGCCTTGTCAAAACTTTCTATAAACACTTCACAAACTGCATTTCTTGTGATCTCTGTTTACCATCAGGTGGAACACCTTTGATTACTTGGGTGTGCTCTGCTGACCGCTCTACTTTCACCTATTATTTTCGTAACAACTTGTCTACTTCTGGATGGACATCCCAGGGCTTTTCTGTTTTGTTCCCTATATCTGGGAGGAATATCTGACAGCAGTTTAGGGTATTTAGGGACTGGAGTTTGAAGATACAGCATATACAGCTGGTATCCTTCACTTATGAGAAGAGAGTACAATCGATGGGGGCTCATTTGTGCGTATTTATTTTTTTTTATATGCATTCATATACCCTTTAACTTTTTTCAGCTACACAAGCCTTGTGTGCTCTCCTTACAATCTATTTGCCACCATAGGTGCTGGCCCTCCTTCCGAAATCAACTCTAGGACTCCTAGCAGTGCTTAATAGAGTGACCATATGGTGAGTGCTTCTTTATCATTTGCCTTTCTGTGTTGCGCTCAGACTATCATTGAGAGTAATGGAAAATGTCTTTTGGTTTTGATGTAATAATTTAGTGTTTACTTGGTGTGTTCCTTGGAATATACACTTTTTTAAAAAATTAAAGGAACACTTTTTAATTAGAGTACAGCATCAAGTCAATTAAACTTCTGGGATATTGATCTGACCATTTAAGTAGCAGAGGGGCTTGTTAATCAGTTTAAGCTGCTTTGGTGTTAAAGTTAACAATAGGTGCACTAGATGGGCAACAATGAGACAACCTCCAAAACAGGAATGGTTTTACAGGTGGAGACCAATGACATTGTTTCCCCCTATTTATCTTTTCTGACTGTTTTTCACATGTTTTGCATTTGGCTAGGGTCAGTGTCTCTACTGGTAGCATGAAGCGATACCTGACTCTATAGAGGTTGCACAGGCAGTCCAGGATGGCACATAAATAGGTGCCATTGCCAGAAGGTTTGCTGTGTCTCCCAGCAGTCTCAAGTGCATGGAGGAGATTCCAGGAGACAGGCAGTTACTCTAGGAGAGCTGGACAGAGCCATAGAAGGTCCTTAAATATCAGCAGAACCGATACCTGCTTCTTTGTGCATGGAGGAACAGGATGAGCATTGCCAGAGCCCTACAAAATTACCTCCAGCAGGCCACTGGTGTGAATGTCTCTGACCAATCAGAAACAGATTGTATGAGAGTGGCCTGAGGGCCCAACGTCCTCTAGTGGGCCCTGTACTCACTGCCCGGCACTGTGGAGATTTATTTGAGCATTAGAATTGGCAGGTCTGCCATTAGCGCCCTGTGCTTTTCACAGATGAGAGCAGGTTCACCCTGAGCACATGTTACAGAGATGAAAGGGTCTGGCGAAGCCGTGGAGAAAGTTATGCTGCCTGTAACATAGTTCAGCATTAACCGGTTTGGTGGTGGGTCAGTGATGGTCTTGGGAGGCATATCCATAGAGGGACGCACAGACCTCTACATGCTAGACAATGGAACCCTGACTGCCATTAGGTATCGGGTTGAAATCTTTGGATCCATTGTCACACTCTACGTTAGGGCAGTGGGTCCAGGTTTCTCCTGGTGTGTGACAATGCCCGGTTTAATGTGGTGAGAGTATGCAGCCAGTTCCTAGAGAATGAAGGAATTGATAAAATTAAATGGCCCCCATGCTCACCTGATCTAAATCCAATAGAACACATCTGGGACATTATGTTCCGGTCCATTCGATGCCGCCAGGTTGCATATCAGTCTGTTCAGGAGCCCAGTGATACCCTGCTCCAGATCAAGGAGGAAATACCCCAGGACAGCACCCGTCATCTCATTAGGAGCATGCCCTGACGTTGTCAGGCATGCGTACAAGCACGTTGGGGGCCATACAAACTACTGAGTACCATTTTGAGTTGCTGCAATCAAATTTCAGCAAAATGGACTGGCCTGCTGCATTATTTTTTAACTTAGATTTTTGGGGTGTCTTTGATTTCAGACCTCTGTAGGTTTATCATTTTCATTTCCATCAAACGATGTGGCATCCTTTCGTTCCTAACACATTACCTATTTCATATCAGTATAGATATCTAGCATATTTTTTCCCTATCAAGATCTGATATGTTTTAAATTGTTCCTTTAATTTTTTTTGAGCAGTGTATATTATTGCAGTATATATATATATATATATATATATATATATATATATATACAAATATATATAAGAATTTTGATCATCTGTGTGTTTTATTGAATTGATTGTATTGGTTTTCTTGTAGTTACACATGCTTTACGGCTCCTGAAGAAGCAGAAAAGCTAAATATGTCAAGCAACAAGCATTGTGATTGACATAGTATCTATATGTGTGCATGTTTGTGTAGGAAAAAACCTTTTCATGAAATGTTCTATTGGGGAGTAACTTTATGCCCCATATTCTTTTACATTTTGATTCAGATAAAAATGTTTTTAAAATAATGTACAGTATGTGTTATGGCACCAGTAAAATCCCTTTCTCGTTTTTTTTTTCAAAAAATTCTACTATTCTGGAATGAAGGTGCCTTTGATCAATGGTTGTATGTGACGTGTTCAGAGGTTAATGATACAGAATAAATTATAGTTTATAATGAGAGATTTTTTAAATGGTGAAGTAATACCACAGCATCATCCTCAATATGCTTCAATTAATAGAAAAAGGCATTGCAATTTATAATGAAATAGAATAGATTTTTATTATATACATTATAAAAAGATAATTTTCCAGAAGTGCAGTTGTCTGACAACATAACATCATCAGTGATGGCCTCTACTACATTGTGTTCTTTTGGATTTTACTAGAAAACTAGTAAAACAAATATATTAGGTTGATTAGGTTGACACACACATCATAGGTTGAACTGGATGGACTGATGTCTTTTTTCAACCTCACTAACTATGTAACTATGTAATTATCTTTGTGTAAAATCTTTAAACAGACTTGTACAAGTTAATTTGTGTTTGTCAACTAACAATATTAAACTGCTGGAGGAATTATGCTTTCCTTTTTTTATGAGCAAGTGTCTGAATACTGAGCAAGCTGAACTGCTGGTAATATAGGCGGTTATAAAATAACTAATTGTGGTGTTGCTATGTATTTTTAAATACATAGCTAGTTTGGGTTCTGCTTTGAGTTCTGACATGGCTCAGTTAAGTTCTGGCCAGTCTGATGGGTTTGAGTTTTGTCCTGACTGGCTGGGTAGAGTAAACATTTTGGTCAGGACAGTGCAGCGGTCAGAAGTAATGCAGAGTTCAAAAGTTAGAAGTATGTAACACACAGTGCAGGGCTCAGGAGTAGGTACAGAAGAATGTAGAGGTCAGGAGTAAGGCAGAGTTCAGAGGACAGTAGTAGTAGTAGGACACAGAGTGCAGGGGTTAGCTTTAAACACTGTAGAGTTCAGAGGTCAGTAGTAAGTAACCCAGAGTTCAGAAGTCAGTAGTAGGTAACACATAATGCAGGGGTCAGTTTTAAACACTGCAGTGTTCAGAAGTCAGTAGTAAGTAACCTATTAATAAAAGTGGGGTGATGCCACCAGTGAAACACCTCCATTCCTATAATACATGCAACAAAAAGACAAAATTCACCCTGGGACTTTAAATGAGGTGTAACACATATAGCCACTGACTAGAAAGGTAAACATAATTTCTCTGTCGCTCATTGACAGACGCAGACATCTTGATTAATATCAGTAGGCATATACTGCCCCCCACAGGAGTAGGACACTAGGCAGGAAAAAAGTTCTGGCCACACCTTATGGGCAGTCCCAGGGGGTATATCCTCTCTCTCCCTGCTACAGGATGTCAGTTTTTTTCTGCCTAGTCAGGAGTAAGGACCTAAGTTCCTTGCTGGGAATCTCTGGTCTTGGCAAGCATTTTTTAGTTAAATCTTTTTTAGTTAGCTTTTTTTTCTCCAGTTTGTTCCTGTGAGATCTTCAAGCAATTATGCTGGATCTGGGCGACGGGCTGGATGTTGAGAGGCCGGTGGTCACCCCAGCCGGCCTACGAGCGCGTGCAGGCCCTAGCTCCGCGCTGGGTCGGCCGCGACATAGTCCCGCTGGAGAGGGGTTCTGTCAGGAGTTGGCGCCCGCCTGTTCCGGTATGGTGAGTAGAATGTTCCCCCTCTCCCCCTGATGGGTTTTGGGGTGGACGCGGGCCCCTCCCTGGGATGGTCGGACCCTCATGATCCCGGGTTCCCCCCTGTCCTGTTATGCACCCCCCACCTATCTGCCCCCTCCTTCAATCTGGGTTACAGACCGCATATGGGGGCGGTGGGGTGCGCCGCCGGTGTTGCCCTAAACGATCGTGCGGGGGGGTTACTACCTGTGCCTTCAGGTCCATCCACTGATCGATCCGTGGGTAGGCACGCAGGGGTCCCCTTTTTGGCACTGCGGACCGCACGGGGCCGCCATTTTTCCACGGACCCTGCGGGGCCGCCATTTTGTTGTAGCATACATGTGCTCTGCATGGAGGCGGCCATCTTGGTACACCCAGCTCGTCCTGCTTGAGAGCTGAGCAGCTGTAGTAATCACCAAGGGCGTGGCCCCTCCCTAGACCCGGGAAAATCACTCCACAAAAGACTTCCTGTCAGATAGACAGCGCTGAGAGCAGTCCTGGTTTGAACTCTGGTGCATCAAGTGGTGAGCCTTTTGGGGGTCTCTCTTCTCTCTCTCTGCGGGGGTCTTGAGCACGTGACCACTGGGGGCGCTTTAGCGCTGGGGGATTCTTTTCAAAAGTATTTTTTCATTTTGTCATTTTTTGCTGACAGGTTTCCCTGGCATTGCCATTGACCCTGCTGCACATGAGTCCCCATCTGATCCCCTCAAGGTGGCCGCAGGGCCCTCCAATTCTCCACTCACCATTGATTCGCTTTCAGCGGTCCTGGAGTCATTTGTGTCCCGGGTGGAGGTGGCCTGTCAGGGACGGGGGGGCTAAAAAATGACCCCCGCCCACCCCTGTCTCGTTCGATACCTCAGACTCTGATCCTGAGCCGGTCGCTGCTGCCGCGGGTTCCTCCTTTAGGGTTGATGTCCCGCGTCCCTCTGACAGTGAGGATGATCTTCCTGCCTCTGCCATAGCGCAGGACAAAGCACTGGTGGACGCACTGATTATGTCAGTCTGGGAGACCCTAAAACTGGAGGTTGCACCAGTGGAGGCAGTTCAGACGGAAGTTGCCTTTGGCACTCGCAATCCCTCTAAGGTGGAAAAGGTGTTTCCCTTTCCCAAATGCTTTGATGATATTATTAAAGACGAGTGGGCTCATCCAAAACGACCCCCTGGGATGCCTAAATGGATTGCTAGGCGCTACCCGTTTGAAGAGTCCCTCCTTAAAAAATGGACGCTGCCACCTGTGGTGGATCCACCGGTTTCCAGACTAAATAAAGCCACAGTTATCCCGGTGGAGGATTCCCCGTCCTTTCGGAATCCAGTTGACCGTAGGGCGGAATCTGTGTCCCGTTCCATATTCTCCCTGGCAGGATCGGCCCTAAGGCCAGTGTTTACCATTGCTCTGGTTTCACAGACATTGACGGAATGGGCCAAGCTATTACACCATGACCTGGAGGGGAGAAGTCTCCCTCCTGCCGTGCCGGAGTTGCTGGAGCAAATAGTGCAGGGGCTACAGTTTGTTTGTGACGCCGCACTGGACGCTGCCCCATTGCTGGGGCGTGTGTCGATCTCGGCGGTGGTCCTCCGGCGCATGCTATGGTTAAAGTGCTGGTCGGCGGATCAGGCTTCCAAAAAAGCATTAAATGATCTCCCCTTTCAGGGGGATCGCCTGTTTGGTGCTACCTTGGATGAGATTATTAAGGATCTCACTGGGGGCAAGAGCACCTTTCTACCACAGGCTAATAAAGGTAAGGAACCTCGTCGCAGACAGGGACCTTCCTTTACAGCTCACAAGAAATTTTTTCGCTCCTCCGGGGCGGGCGATAAGGCAAAGTCCTCCAAAGCCCCCCCGGGCGGTTTCAAGAGACCCTGGTCTGGTAAGCAAAAATCCGGTCCTTCCAGACCTGAGGATAAGACCGCTTCAGCCTGAAGGTGCGCCCCCACCCAGATCAAGGGTGGGGGATGTCTTCGCCGGTTCCCGGACCCGTGGCTCTTCAGTATTCAAGACAAATGGGTTCACGAGGTCATACGGTCGGAACACAAGATCGAGTTGCGATCGCTTCTACCGGTCCGGTTCTTCCCTTCCAATATGCGACTATCCCCGAATCGCCTAATGGCTCTGTTGGGGGCAGTGCAGCACTGGATGCAAAGGGCGCCCATAGAGGGTGCCTATCTTCACGTTCCCATTTACGCAGGACACCAGCGGTATCTGCGCTTTGCGGTGGGAGCGGACCATTATCAGTTTGTGGCGTTACCCTTTGGTCTCGCCTCTGCTTTCTGGGTCTTCACAAAAGTTTGGGCCCTAGTCCTGGCGTTGTTGCGGCAGCGGGGCATATCGGTCCTGGGCTACCTGGATGACCTCCTCTTCTGTGTGGAGTCTCCGCAGGCTCAGTGTCATACGCGGACTCTCCAAAAGGAGATTCTTCTCAAATGGAACTGAAATTCCGATTCCCTGGACAATCAGATCCGGCTGAGCGAGCGGACCAGGTAGTTTCTGGTTTGGGGGCCTCGGTCTCCGATGCTCAGTCAGGGGAAGCCCTTTTTTCCAAAAGTATCCAGGTTATCGATAAATGTGTTGGAACTGAAAGCGATCAGGTTTTGCCTGGTTCACCGGACCGAGCATCTTCAGGGCTGCTCGGTTCGGATTCAGTCGGACAATGCCACGGCCATGGCCTATGTCAATCATCAAGGGGACACCAAGAGTGTTCTGGCGGCCGTGGAAGGGGCCGGCAGGTTTTGGGCGGAACAGTTTGTTCCGGCTCTTTCTGCAGTTTACGTTCTGGGTGTGGAAAATTGACAGGCGGACTTTCTCAGCCGTCAGACCCTGGATCAAGGGGAATGGCCTCTTCAGACAGAGGTGTTTCACCAGTTGTGCCTTCATTGGGGCACCCCGGACATGGATCTGTTGGCATCTCGGCGCAACAGAAAGGTGCAGAGGGTTGTAGCCCGCGCCCCCGATCCTCGGGCGGACGCCGCAGACGCACTGAATACTCTGTGGGGGCAGTACCAGCTGCTGTATGCCTTTCCTACTCTCAAGTTGTCACCGAAACTTCTTCACAAGATAGAGGCGGAGGGAATTCCAGTCATTCTCCGGATTGGCCTCATCGGGCCTGATATGCCGTCGTGGTCAGGCTGGTCGCAGACGCTCCTTGGCTACTTCCTCTCAGGGAGGATCTGCCGTTTCAGGGACCGATCTTCCATCCTGCTTTACGATAGCTGGCTTTGACGGCTTGGCTGTTGAGAGCCAGGTGCTGAAGGACAGGGGTTTGTCTGTTTCAGTTATTCCTATTCTGATTAAAGCAAGGAAAGCGACTTCCAGAAAGATTTATTATCGCACATGGAACTCTTATATCGCGTGGTGTGAGTCCCTCGGGGTTCCTCCACGTTCTTACTCGGTGGCTCGGATATTGGCCTTCCTGCAACGGGGAGTTGAGCTGAAGCTGGCCTTGAGCACTATCAAGGGTCAGGTTTCAGCATTGGCGATCTTCTTCCAGAGGCCACTGGCTACTCATTCTTTGGTGCGGAATTTCATCCAGGGGGTGCGGCATCTGGCTCCTCCGGTGCGCACGCCCTTGCCGCCCTGGGATCTTAATTTGGTGTTGTCGGTTCTCCAGAAACCTCCCTTTGAAAATATTAGGGAGATTCCCTTGCTTACCTTATCCCAGAAGGTGGCTTTTTTGGTGGCTATCACTTCTGCACGCAGGGTGTCGGAACTGGCCGCATTGTCCTGTCGTTCCCCATATCTGGTGGGTTATAGGGATAAGGTGGTTCTTCGTCCGAATCCATCCTTCCTTCCTAAGGTGGTTTCAGAGTTTCATTTGAATGAAGATATTGTATTGCCTTCCCTGTGTCCTAAGCCCAGTCATCCTCGGGAGTTTGCGTTACACTCCTTGGATGTGGTTCGGGGCGATCAGGGTGTACTTGGCTACTATTGACTCTTTTCGAAAGGCTGATTCACTTTTTGTGATCACGGATGGCCCTAGAAAGGGGTTGCCTGCGTCTGCCGCGACTATCTCCAGATGGATTAGACAGACGGTGGTGCAGGCTTATTATATTAAGGGTCGGGTTCCTCCGTTCCCTGTTAAGGCGCACTCCACTCGGGTTCTTAGTGCTTCCTGGGCCTTCCGCCATCAGGCGTCGGTGCTTCAGGTTTGCAAGGCAGCTACCTGGTCGTCGGTTCATACCTTTACAAAATGTTATAACGTTGATGTGCTGGTATCGGCGGATGCCTCTTTTGGCCGCAAGGTTCTGCAGGCCGCTGTTTGAGGGGACCGCTGGTCTACCTCGGGGTTTTTTGTTTTTTTCAGTTGGGTCTCATCCTTTTGTTCAATGAGTCCTTGATGCTTCTGCTTGGCTCCGGTTGGGCCTTCTGGATTGGATTTTTATTTCTGTTATCCCACCCCTCATTTGTGGCACTACTTTGGGACGTCCCTACTGATATTAATTAAGAAGTCTGCGTCTGTCAATGAGCGACAGAGAAAATTAGATTTTTGACTTACCGTAAAATCTTTTTCTCTTAAGCTCATTGACAGACGCAGGACCCGCCCCTCTATTTTTGAGTTGGTTTGGGTTGAATTCTCTGACACTGCTTTGTTACATAACTGACATCCTGTAGCAGGGAGAGAGAGGATATACCCCCTGGGACTGCCCATAAGGTGTGGCCAGAACTTTTTTCCTGCCTAGTGTCCTACTCCTGTAGGGGGCAGTATATCCCTACTGATATTAATCAAGAAGTCTGCGTCTGTCAATGAGCTTAAGTGAAAAGGATTTTAGGGTAAGTCAAAAATCCAATTACTACATGTATTGGAAGTACAAATGAGTATACAGATACGGAAAGGTCAAGCCGATTGGTAATGGACACAATATGCAATATAAGCTTAAAATTGGCAAATATCAGTACATCATTTTTTTAAGGCGTCTTAAAAACTCGACGCGTTTCGTAAGCTTGTCTGCTTACTTCTTCAGAAGTAGAAGCACATGAGACAAACCTGCAAAATAAAACATTGATTGTAAAATATGTCTGGATGGTAAATATTTCTTTGAATCTGGGGGACCTGCCTGCCTTGCCTTACCTGGTGTATCAGGGCTGCAGATGAAAGCTTCATCCTCCCCCTAGCAGGGGGGTAAGAGGTCTTTTTGACCCCAGATCTCACATTAAAGTGGCCCTGTCCTACTTATTTCTAATAAAAGGGATGTTACATTCTTTGTATTAGGAATAAAAATGATCAATTTTTTTTTTTTTAAAAGAGAGTGTAAAAGTAAAAAGTAAAATAATTGCGGGGCGTGGCCTGGCGCAGCATGTGAGAGGACGTGTGTGAGAGGAGCTCCCCCGGACAGATATCCTTTACCGCTAATCCTGCAGCCCTCCGGGCACGATAATCCTCCCTTCACCTCCCGCACACCCGCGGCACTGACCTCCGCATGTCTCCGCCGAAGAAAGGCTCTGAAGCTGCGGCAAAACTGGCTGCATTCCGGAGGCTGGAGAAGGAGGCCCCGATCCAAGATGGCGCCGGCCCGTCGCTTGTGGTGGAGGAGCCTGAGAGCCCTGCTACATCCAAGGTTTTGGAAGCGATTGCCACTTGCCAGACCATGCTGACAACTAAAATCGAGGAGGTGAAGGTAGATATATCTTTGATGCGTCAGGATATGCAGAAGCTAAGGGACAGAGTTGGTGAGGCTGAACACAGAATTAGCGAGGTGGAAGACTCCCTCCCTCCATTGCAAAGCTCCTCAGACAGGCTGCAGCAACAAGTACACCTTATCCTCCAAAAACAAGATGACATGGAGAATAGGCTGCGCCGCTGTAACCTGCGGTTCATTGGCCTCCCGGAGGGCTCTGAAGGTGCAGACCCCTCATCCTATTTGGAACAATTGCTCACTCAGACATATGGCAGAGAATCCTTTTCACCCACTTTTGTTGTGGAACGTGCACATCGCCTCTCAGGGCGTCCCCCCCCTCAGGGTGCACCCCCCCGCACGTTCATCGCTAAATTCCTGAACTATCGGGACAGAGATGCCATATTACGCCTGGCCAGAGTTAAGGGGAACATTCCATTTGGAAATCACAAAATAGCGATTTTCCCCGACTTCTCTGCTGAGGTCCAGAGGTGCCGCAAGAGCTTTTTGGAGGTCAAACGCAGGCTGCGTATCAAGAATATCAAATACTCTATGTTGTATCCGGCCCGTCTTAGAGTGGAGGGTGAGGACCGAGCCCACTTCTTTGAGGATCCGGAAGCCGCCATCTCCTGGTTAGAAGGACTGGAAGCTAGAGCCTGACCACCTTGCCCTGGCGACTTCATGATGCTTTCTCCCTGATTGCCTATACCTTAAGCTGCTGCAGAGGTGGAGGGGGGTTTTGTAGATCCTGCGGAACTCAAGACTTTGCATCCCCCTTCCCCCCCCCCCTCCCCCCTCATTTCCCTGCACTACTGCTCCTGTGTTTGACCGGCGGAGCGCCCTAGCTCCACAGATGGAACTGATTTTTCTGTTCTCTTCCTATGGATTTCCACCTGCCCATAGGCTTTGCTACCCAGCGATACACCTGTTGGTTTTCGCCCCCTACACCCGCTAAGGCGTGTGTTTGTGCCCAACTCCCCTGTTGCCCCCTGCGACTTCTGCTGGACCTGGGCCCCCGGGCCCCCTTGCTTGTCCTAATTGTATTTTGCTGTATTCTTGCTGACTACCCTGGGGGTCCCTGGCCTCCTGATCTTGCTCTTTATCAGTCGCATGTGGGCCTGTTCTGGTTGAGGCACTTGTTTGGGAACATGCCCGCACAAGTTGGGGTTGGTGCAGGGCAGGGAGGGGGGATTGGGGTATTACCATTGTTTACAGTTTATATTTGGTACAATCTCTATACTGTTTCTGTTCTATGCACATTGACCTCAAGTAATAACTATCTGCTCTTTTGCTGCCGTTTATTACTGCTAGTGTATGACCGTGGCCTTGTTAGTTCTGTGGCCTTATTGCCTGAGATCCTGGGAGCCTCCGCTCCATGCTCCGTATTACCCCTGCCATGGCCGCATTGAAATTGTTGACGTGGAATGTCAGGGGTATGCGCGATAAGATTAAACGGACGGCTGTCTTTAATGTTTTACGCCGTGTACGGGCTGATATTATAGTTCTGGTGGAGACACATTTGGAGGGCCGCGTACAACAGTCTCTCAAACGGCCCTGGGTTGGCTGGGTGCAGCACTCTGCTTATAGCTCGCACTCCAGGGGTGTGGCGCTTCTGGTGGCCAAATCGGTACATTTCCAGCTCCTAGGATCTCAGGTCGACCCAATGGGTAGATATGTCTTTCTCAAAACGTCAGTCTATGGGGAATTGATGCTGCTGATGGCTTTCTATGTGCCCCCCCCTTACTCTGCTGTGATTATTATGGAGGGACTGGCGTTTATGGCACAATGCCCGGGGGCCCCGGTGATCTGGCTGGGTGACTTTAACAATGTGATGGACTCGGGTCTGGATACATAGTTCTAAATTACATAGTAGGTGAGGTTGAATAAAGACAATAGTCCATCCAGTTCAACCTGTGTAGGTGTGTGTGACTGTAATCATCTAACATAGCCCTCAATCTCCTGATCCTTGAGATGTAAGTCTAAGAGTCTTTTGAAAGTCACCATACTACCCGCAGAAACCACCTCTTGTGGTAGACAATTCCACAATCTTGTAGCCCTAACAGTAAAGAACCCCCCACGTTGCCTGAGGTTAAAACGCTTCTCCTCTAATCGCATTGTATGTCCTCGAGTCCTCATGCAATTCCTTCGAATGAACAGCTTTTCTTCTAAGCTGAGATCCCCATTAAGATATTTATAAATTGCTATCATGTCCCCTCTCAGACGTCTTTTCTCCAGGGAAAATAAATCGAGCGATTGCAGCCGCTCTTCATAGGTAAGGTCCTCCAACCCCCTAATCAGTTTAGTTGCCCTTCTCTGGACTTTCTCCAGCTCCAACACATCCCTCCTGAGGACTGGCGACCAGAACTGGACAGAATACTCCAGATGCGGTCGGACCAGAGTTTTATAAAGTGGAAGGATTATAGTCTTATCTCTGGAATACATCCCTTTCTTTATGCATGCTAATATTCTGTTGGCTTTGGAAGCTGCCGCTTGGCATTGCATGCTGTTGCCTAATCTATCATCAACTAAGACTCCCAGATCTTTCTCCATTTTTGATTCCCCCAAGGGTTCCCCTCCTAACGTGTATTGTGTTTTTATGTTTTTGGTCCCCAAGTGCAAAACCTTACACTTCTCCACATTAAACCTCATTTGCCATGTCGTTGCCCACTCCGTAATTTTGTCCAGGTCATTCTGTAGGATATCTGCTTCATGCTGTGCAGTTATTGCCCTGGCCAATTTTGTGTCATCTGCAAAAACTGATAACGAACTACTGATCCCTTCCTCAATGCTGTTTATGAATAAATTGAACAAGGTTGGTCCCAGGACTGAGCCCTGGGGCACCCCGCTTACTACCTCAGACCAGTCTGAGTATGCGCTGTTTATTACTACCCTTTGGACACGGCCTTTTAGCCAATTCCGTATCCAAGAGCAAACCCTGCTGTCGATACCTGCAGACCTTATTTTATAAATTAAGCGCTTGTGGGGAACTGTATCAAACGCCTTAGCGAAATCCAAGTACACCACATCCACTGGTCTCCCCCTATCTAGCTCACAGCTCACTTCCTCGTAGAATGCTAAGAGATTGGTTTGACAAGATCGCCCATTTGTAAACCCGTGCTGGTTACTACTGATGATGTTGTTGTCTTTAGCATACTCTACGATATAGTCCCTTATCATCCCCTCCAAAAGTTTACATATTATTGATGTCAGACTGACAGGCCTATAATTTCCCGGGATATGTCTCTGGCCCTTTTTGAATATCGGAATCACGTTAGCCTTCCTCCAATCCCCTGGTACATCTCCTGTCCTAATACTGTCAGCAAAGATCAGGAACAGTGGTCTAGATATAACCATACTGAGTTCCTTGAGCACTCTCGGATGTACGCCATCTGGGCCTGGTGATTTGTTTGTGTTAAGTTTATCCAGTCTTTCCCTGATTTCCCCCTCTGTTAGCCATAGTGGCAAGTCCTGTGTATTACTACTAACCATACAGTCATGGTCAGTGTACCCTTCCTTTTCCTGCGTAAAGACTGACGAGAAAAAAGAATTCAGCACGGTTGCTTTTTCAGTGTCCTCTGTAACCATCCTCCCATCATCGCTAATTATGTGTGCAATATGCTCTGCCCTAGTTTTTTTGCTGTTGATATATTTAAAGAATTTCTTTGGGTTTTTTTTACTATCCTCCGCTATTTGTCTCTCAAAGTTGATTTTAGCCATCTTGATTTCGTGTTTACACTTCTTATTTTCCTCCTTGTATTGCTGGAAGGCCGATACGGTGCCCTCTGATTTATATTTCTTGAAGGCCAATTTTTTTCCCCTAATAAGTTTTTTAACGCTACGGTTTAGCCAGCCAGGTTTGGCTTTGTCTCTTCTAAATTTATTCCCCATAGGAATGCACTGCAAGATGCCTTTGCTTAATATTGTTCTAAAGCATTCCCATAGATCCGGTGGCGCCTCCCAGGCGCCGCTGGGGTCGTCCCCGACCAGGTTCTCCCGATTGTTGGAGAGCTTTGGTTTGGCCGACTCTTGGCGCAGCAAATACCCCGCTCAGCGCGCGTACTCCTGTTTCTCGGCTGCACACCATTCTATGTCACGCATTGATCTGATATTGCTGTCTCGAACCCTGCTCCCCAGGTTACTGGCGGCAGGCTTCGCCCCACGGACCCTGTCTGATCACTGCCCTTATTGGATACTGTTGTCCTTGCCCTGCAATAGACCTCCCCCGGCCTGGCGCCTGAATCCCGCCTGGCTCCCCTTGGTGTCTGATGGGAACGACATTGAGGGGACCTGGACACAATTCTTCTCTGATAATGAGGGCACTGCCTCCCCGGCTGCAGTGTGGGAGGCATTTAAACTGTTCGCCAGATCCACTATGATCTCCAAAATCAAAGCTGTTAGAGCGCGGGCTGCTGAGGAGATCTCCAGGGCAACGACAAATCTAATTGAAGCTGAACAGGCCTTTATGGCGGACCCGACTCCGACACATGAATCCCAGTATAAACTGACCTCTAAAGTCCTTTCCCAACTTGAATATGAGAAGGCGAAATCTAAGATGTTTTTTAAGAAGCAGAATCTGTTTGCTCATGGAGAGCGGGCGGGGAAACTCCTCGCATATTTAGTCCATTGTGAGGATAGGCCCCCGGTAGTTATTACTTTAAAGGATGACCTGGGTAATGAGATCACTGATCCTGCTGCGGTGACACAGTGTTTCCGATCATTTTTTAGTACACTTTACACCTCTAGGGCCCCCGCTGACTGTACTGACATGCATGACTTTCTGGACTCTATTGACTTTCCCACTTTGACACCCGACCAGTTGGCGACCCTCGAGGCACCCATCTCTGTGGAGGAGATTGCAGCAGCCGTGTCCAAGTTCCCTAGATCTAAGGCCCCCGGCCTAGACGGCCTCCCGATTGAATTCTTCTCCCAATATTCGGAACTCCTTTCTCCTAAATTATTGGCTTTGTTTCAATCTCTATTCAAAGATGCAACCCTACCCCCTTCTATGCGGGAGGCGCTAATTGTGCTCATCCCCAAGCCGGGCAAGGACGTACACGCCCCAGAGTCTTACCGTCCCATCTCTTTGCTCCCAGTAGACACTAAAATCCTTGCGAAAATTTTATCCCTCCGTCTTAACAAGGTGATCCTTTCACTCATACACTCGGACCAGGCCGGGTTCATGCCTGGGAGGAACACCTCATTTAACCTTCGCCGGTTATTCATGAATCTCCAGGCACAACACGACGGAATGGGTGGCAGGGTGGTGGTCTCATTGGACACGGCTAAAGCATTCGACTCGGTAGAGTGGCCATTTCTATGGGCCTGCCTGGACCGATACGGCTTTGGACCTAATTTTATTAAGTGGGTCAAACTTCTATATAGCGCCCCGGTAGCTAGGGTCCTGGCAAACGGCTGGCAGTCGACCGCCTTCCCTTTATCCCGTGGCACTCGACAGGGGTGCCCCCTCTCCCCCCTGCTGTATGCCCTGGCCGCGGAACCCCTGGCGATGGCCATTAGAGCACATCCCGGGATTCGTGGCCTACGTAAGGGACCGCTGGAGGAGAAGATCAGCATGTATGCGGATGACACTCTGTTATATTTGGAAGACTCTCGAGAATCCCTACTCACGGCCCTTTCTTTAATTGAACGGTACGGACGATTCTCCGGTTTTCAGATAAACTGGGATAAGTCACAAATTCTCCCGCTTGACGAGAGCCCGCAGGCGATCGCCCCCGCAAACCCGGCCTTACAATGTGTATCCCGCATTAAATACTTAGGGATTCAAGTGACAGCTAACTCAGCAGATTATGTCCCGGATAACGTTCAACCCTTGTTCCCTCTGCTTAAGGCTAAAATTCAAGTATGGTCCAAATTACCTCTGGGAGTGATGGGTAGAGTCAATTTAATTAAAATGATTCTCCTTCCCAAAATTCTCTATGTTGTATGGCACTCTCCTACTTACCTGCCACTCAGGCTGTTTAAGCAGATGGAATCACTCCTCAAGACCTTTGTTTGGGGTGCTAACCGGCACAAGATCTCCTGGCGCAAACTCAAGAATCCTACAAATCTAGGGGGATTGGCCCTGCCGGATTTTAATCTGTACTATCTGGCAGCTCAGTTGTCCCAGTTCTTTCACATAGATAAAACGGATAGAGAACGCTTTTTGACCCTGCTCTGCCCTGGGTGGGCTCATCCCCTTGGGGACCCCCTCCTAGTTATCCTTAGGGGCGTCAGGGGCTCGCCGGAGCCCCTGTGCCCCAGATCTCTTCTATACCACTATTGTCGGATCTGGGAGGTGGTAGCGTCCAGGCTTCGGTGCCCTCCATTCCACACATTCACCCCTCTGTGGCATAATAGTACATTGCGTGAGTTCCTCTCCATCCCTGACCTGTCGGTATGGAGCGGGAGGGGTATTCTTCTCCTTAGCCATATCTCCACGACCACTGGTCTACGGTCTTACGAGACCTTGCAAGACCAGTTTGCGCTCCAGGGCCCCATGCACTACAGATACTTACAGCTCTCCCATGCCTATAGATCTCAATTCCCTGACGGCCCTCCTGAGATAGAATCGGTTACCACCCTTGAGATTGTTAAAAGTACGGAACCCAGTCATCTCATTTCCATGTTCTACTCTGAATTTCACACACCTTCCTCGACCACTTTGGCTTTTGCACTTAAGACCCGCTGGGAGCGCAGTGTGGGGGCCATGGAGGATGAGGAATGGGAGGATGCCCTGGAGACGTGCCGCAGAGTGTCGCCAAAACTGTCGGATCGCCTAACCCAGACCTTTATAATACACCAGGCTTATCTCACCCCACTTAGACTGTCCAAATATCACCCTGACTTGGTCCCCTCTTGTCCTATGTGCGGAGACCCTGATGCTTCCTTCTTTCATCTATTGTGGAGCTGTCCCCAATTACAAACTCTATGGCAACAAGTAGTCACATTTCTGCATGACAAGATGGGGTCTCCTCTACAACTCTCCCCTAAGGAGTGTCTCCTGGGGGTCTACCCGGATGGAGAGATGCCCAAATCCACTGTCATATTTCTTCAGGAAACTTTGTTTATAGCACATAAATTGATAGCCAGGAGGTGGATGAGACCTACTCCTCCTACTCTAGGATTGTGGATTAAGGAAATTAATAGTGTCATCCCATTTCATAAACTTTTATATAAGCATAGGGGGTGCCCTCAGAAGTTCAACAAGATTTGGGACAAATGGGTGCAGTGCCCTGATACGGCTCAGTAGTGCAGTGGGTAACTATTTTATGCTGACCGCCCCTGTTAAACCAATATTGCCTGTTTGAGTGTTGGGCCGACAGAGAGTCACTGACTACTGCCTTATTTTTACTATGTCTGTTCTGTTTCTAAGTGTTAATCACTGTGTATATTTGTATTTTTTGTACCCCAATGTGTTATGAATCTGATCGCAGTTTCAATGCACGGTTTATTTTTGTATTGTACCAAAAGTTTCAATAAACCTCACTGTTTTAAAAAAAAAAAAAAAAGTAAAATAATTAAAAAAAAAAAAATCGCCCGTCCCTACGAGCTCGCACACAGAAGCATATGTAAGTCACGCCCACATATTCAAACCACACATGTGAAGTATCGTCACGATCATTACAGCATGAGCAATAATTCTAGCACACAACCTCCTCTGTAACTCTAAACAGGTAACCTTTAACCACTTAAGCCCCGGAGGATTTGGCTGCTCAATGACCAGGCCCTATTTTGTGATTCGACACTGCGTGACTTTAATGGATAATTGCGCAGTCATGCAACACTGTACCCAAAGGAAATTGACATCCTTTTTTCCCCACAAATAGAGCTTTCTTTTGGTGGTATTTGATCACCTGTGTGATTTTTATTTTTTGCGCTATGAACAAAAAAAGAGCGACAATTTTGAAAAAATAACAATATTTTTCACATTCTTTTATATGAAATTCTCAAAAAAAAAAAGTAAAAATCTAACTTTTTAACATTTTAGGCCAATTTGTTTTCTGCAACAATTTTTTTGTAAAAAAAAATCGCAATAAGCGTATTTTGATTGGTTTGCGCAAAAGTTATTGCGTTTACTAACTACGGGAAAGATTTATGTAATTTTTATTGGTTTTTTTACTAGTAATGGCAGCGATCTGCGATTTTTTGCAGGACTGTGACATTGCGGCGGACAGATCGGACCCCTAACTGACATTTTTGACACTTTTGTGGGTACCAGTGACATTACTACAGTAATCAGTGCTAAAAATAGGCACTGTTTATGTAAAAATGACACTGGCAGGGAAGGGCCTAACAGTATGTGTGATCAAGGAGTTACTGTAAATGTGTCCCTAGGGGCGTGATTCTAACTGTGGGGGGGGGCATGGCTTGTGAAGTCATCACAGAGACATGCGATCCTATATAGCAGGATCACATAGCCTCTGTGTTCACTTCAGAGAGAATGACAAACGGCTGTGTTTACATCAGCCGTCTGTCCTTCTCTGTCAGCGGGGGGAGATTGCGGGTGGCCGGCGGCCATCGGAGCCACCTGTCACAAGCACTGACTTCCCCGGCTGACGAGCGGGGGGGAGGGAGCGCGCTTGCCCCCTAGAGTCTCCTGAGCGAGCGACGTAGTACTATGTCGGTTTGCCCAGGAGTGGCTGCCTGCCGCAGTAAATCTGTAGTGGATGGCCCTCAAGTGGTTAAACATTTTTAAAGTATCGCCTATGGAGATTTTTAGGTACCGTAGTTTATCGCCATTCCACGAGCGTGCACAATTTTAAAGTGTGACATGTTGGGTATCTATTTACTCGGCATAACATAATAACATAATCTGTCACATTAAACCAAAAAAATGGGATAAATGTACTGTTCTCTTTTTTTTTTCAATTCAAAAAATTTACTTTTTTCAAAAAAATTGCGACATAAAATATTGCAACAATCTCCATTTTATTCTCTAAGGTCTCTGCTAAAATAAATATATAATGTTTGGGGGTTCTACGTCATTTTCATGCAAAAAATACTGATTTTAACTTGTAAACAAGAAGTGTCAGAAAACCACTCGGTCCTTAAGTGGTTAATAAGCAATGACTTCACAACCGAATAGCAGAAACATTCAATTTTGAGGCACATAACAGTTTTTAAGCTTATACTTAACAGCCGGTGGTCCCTCACCCTGCATCTTGGTTGCAGTCTGCCGAATGCAGTAAGCACAAACTCTGTGTGCGCACAAGTGAGTTGTCCCAATAGGTGTATACAACTGATGTATGTTAAGTTATTATAAATATATTAATCGCCAAATAAAATAAACATTTTGGATGGTATGTTAAGCAACATTTAAAGCATGTAAACGATAATTTGATCAATGTTCATACTTCCCTTTCAATGCCATATGGGAACTACCTTGTGCAGGTTTTCAAAGTTCCCAAAGACATCAAACTCTTTAAAATGACAGCATTAAAACTCATGCGGTTGCATCTACTCAGAAACATGCTTCCCGCAATTTACATCAGTCAAATGAAAAGATAATTTTTTTAAGTAAATGAGACTCAATTAGAATATGGAAATGCACATACCTTAAACGTTTTGTATAGATTACTCAATATTATACATTTTTTGTGTAAATGCAAAAGGTGTGTTTTAAGAACTAATGAAAATTAAGCAAGGTACCTAAAATTTCAAAGTAAAATAATTCAAATGTATTTATTTGTTAAAAATTATAAGATTTTTATGTTAAAATTACAAGCCAGCATATTAGTTTTAATCAGTGTACAAAGAATCCATGAGAAGGGACCACTAGTGGGTTCTCCTTGGATATACTGTACATAGAGAACTTACTTTACCTGGTGACACCAAAGGTTTTGCCTCTCACAACTATAGTTGGACGGGTGGGAGATCTGGCTATTAGAACTGCTATTGGGATGAGGTATGGGATAAAACTTTTCTTCATTCAAGCAAAATCTGTTTGACTGCATTTCTATTGTAAAATCAAAGCTTAGAGTAGGGTGATCAGACATTTCCAGTTTCCGGAGACAGTCCCCGGACTGAGGACACTGTCCCTAGACCAAGTCTATCCCTGGGTTTTGTCCCCAGAACTGATCTGTGCGGGGGTGGGGGGAGTTACAAGCGCCATTCTCCCTGTGTGGCTTTCAATGAAGCAGCTGACAGCCACTTCTCCTCTGCTCCCTCCTGCAGCTGTCAGCTGCTTCATGGAAAACCACACAGGGAGATTGGTGCTTGTAACTCCCCCCACCACCACACAGATCATCCCCAAATGCCCATCAAATGTCCCTAATCTCTGGGCCCCGTGCCCTCCTCTGGCTCCCCGGGTCCTCCGGCTCCTGCTCTGGCTCCCCTTGTCCTTATCTGGCTCCCCGGGTCCTCTGTGCTCCTTCAACTCCCCCTCTATGCTCTTTCGGCTCCCCCTCTGTGCTCCTCTGGTCCCCCTCTGTGCTCCTCTGGTCCCCCTCTGTGCTCCTCTGGTCCTCCTCTGTGCTCCTTCGGTCCCCCTCTATGCTCCTCCAGGTCCCCCTTTGTGCTCCTCCAGGTCCCCCTTTGTGCTCCTCCAGGTCCCCCTCTGTGCTCCTCCAGATCCCCTTCTGTGCTCCTCTGGTCCCCCCTCGTCCTGGATCTGTCAGGATGGAGAGAGGAGGAAGGTGCCGGTAAATATGTCATTTACTGGCTCCTGCCTTTTCTGAACCCCCCTGCTATGGCCCCCCCTCTGTGCTCCTCTGGCTCCCCTCTGTGCTCCTCTGGCTCCCCTCTGTGCTCCCCTGGTCCCCCTCTGTGCTCTTCCAGGTCCCCCTCTGTGCTCCTCCAGGTCTCCCTCTGTGCTCCTCTGGTCCACCTCTGTGCTCCTCTGGTCCCCCCTTCGTCCTGGATCTGTCAGGATGGAGAGCGGAGGGAGGTGCCGGTAAATATGTCATTTACTGGATCCCTCCTTTTCTGAATCCCCCTCCTCTGGTCCCCCTCTGTGCTCCTCTGGCTCCCCTCTGTGCTCCTCTGGTTCCCCTCTGTGCTCCTCCAGGTCTCCCTCTTTGCTCCTCTGGTCCACGTCTCTGCTCCTCTGGTCCCCCCTTTGTCCTGGATCTGTCAGGATAGAGAGCAGAGGAAGGTTCCGGTAAATATGTCATTTACTGGCTCCTCCCTTTTCTGAATGAGCAGAAAGACTGTTCATTCATAACTGAGCATTGTAAGCTTCAGTTTATGAATGAACAGGAGCCTATGTCTCCTGTCCATTCATCTTCATTGCAGCTGAGGCTGCAGAGAAAGGGACTGGGGAATCTGTGTCCTCAGTCCCTTTCTCTGTCTCAAAGGCAAGATGTCAGGGGTCTAATATATCTCACCAAATCCCCCCAACAGGGCTGATGAAAAAAAAAGAAGAAAGAACTGTAATAAATAAATTCTTAAAAATTACATTGTAAAAATAATAAAATAAAGACACCGTCCACTCCCCCCCCCCCCAAAAAAAAAACATTGAAAAAAAAATATAAATTGTAAAAATTGTAAAAAATGAAATTGTAAAAAAAACACAGATCACAGGTGAGGATATTTACCGTTTGCCACTCAAACCCATTTGTGTCAACTTGTGTGCATGTTATCAAGCCAAAATCACCAGGGTATGTAAACTTTTGATCAGGGTCATTGGGTAGTTTCCATTGTCATTATGATTTAAAAAGAGTAAACACAGTTGATTAATAATAAATGGCTTCAGCCAAATATTAACCATGAATGAAAGAAAAGTTTTTGTGTTATTCATATTCTCTGAAAAATGGCCAAGAAATCCTAAATTCTGCCAGGGTATGTAAACTTATGAGCACAACTGTACCACCCACTGCCATATACTCTGCACTCCTCCCCCTTAGCTGATCATTATATTAGTGTCACTGTTGATGTCAGTGTCAGTTAAGCAAGCTATAGATCAGGGGTAATGAATTAAAATTCAAGGAGGTCCGGTCGCCAAAATTTTCTTTGGGCCGAGGTCCGAATCTGAAGTCTGTGCTTTGACTCAGAAAGATGGGCAAAACAAAACTTGTCCATCAGCGTTGCTCTTAACATAAAATATGCCCATTAGAGTGCTCCTTAACATAAAATGTGTCCATCAGCGTGACCCTTAACATAAAATGTGTCCATCAGCGTGCCCCTTAACATAAAATGTGTCCATCAGCGTGACCCTTAACATAAAATGTGTCCATCAGCGTGCCCCTTAACATAAAATGTGTCCATCAGCGTGACCCCATAACATAAAATAAGGGGCACTCTGATGGGCACATTTTGTTAGGGGGCACTCTGATGGGCACATTTTATGTTAAGGGGCACTCTGATGGGCACATTTTACACATTTTTTGTTAGGGGGCACTCTGATGGGCATATTTTATGTTAGGGGGCACTCTGATGGGCAAAACAAAACGTGTCCATCAGCGTTGCTCTTAATATAAAATATGCCCATTAGAGTGCACCCTAACATAAAATGTGTAAAATGTGCCCCCTAACATAAAATGTGCCCATCAGAGTGCCCCCTAACAAAAAATGTGTAAAATGTGCCCATCAGAGTGCCCCTTAACATAAAATGTGCCCATCAGAGTGCCCCCTAACAAAATGTGCCCATCAGCGTGCCCCTTAGCATAAAATTTGCCCATCAGCGTGACGCTTAACATAAAATAAGGGGCACGCTGATGGGCACATTTTATGTTAGGGGGCACTCTGATGGGCATTTTATGTTAAGGGGCACTCTGATGGGCACATTTTATGTTAGGGGGCACTCTGATGGTCAAAACAAAACATGTAAATCAGCGTTGCTCTTAACATAAAATATGCCCATTAAAGTGCCCCTTAACATAAAATATGCCCATCAGCGTGACCCTTGACATAAAATATGCCCATTAGAGTGCCACTTAACATAAAAAATGCCCACCAGTGTAAAATAAGGGGCACACTGATGGGCACATTTTATGTTAGGGGGCACTCTGATGGGCACATTTTTTTTTTATGGGGCACTCCAATGAACACTACAAAATATGCCCATCACTTTAAAAACCTCTCATCAGCTTTAAGTGCAGCTTTAAAATTGGGGACCACATTGCTTTTTCCCCTTGTGCTCCACATACCTGGAGCCAGTAGTCGAGCCAGGAGCCACGAGCAGCAGGGGGCGGGGCGCGCACGTAATGTTACGCCCCAACTCGCTGCCCGGCTGAATGGAAGCCGCAGTAAGGAGCAGGGGGCGGGGCGCGCACGTGACGTCACGCCCCTACTCGCGGCCCGGCAGGACACCGGCTGGGAGTGAGCCGGTGTAAGGAGGGGGCGTGGAGCACACACAGCACGTCACTGGTTGCTGGGACACCCGCGGTCCCAGCAAACCAGTGACTGATAACAGGAGGCAGCTTCGCGGTCCGGGCGGAAGCATCGTGCGGGCCGCCAATGGACCGCGGGCCGCCATTTAGTGACGGCCGCTATAGATGATTAGAATCTTCTAGTATAAGTATAAGATTGGACCAATACAGGAAGGGCGTAGGAGCGTGTATAACCTAGAGTGGGGACTCAGCATGACTCTTTTTTACATTATGGCCCCCCCCCTTTATTTTTCGGTCTCTCCCTTCTTCTTTCATCCTCTGTTTCCTGAAGACTGCGGTACACTACATAGTACACTGAGTCCTCTTCAGGATAGGACTGTGGGGGACTCGGTGGATCATGTTACCATCCCTTCTCCTTGTGTGTCTGGCCGCCTGAGACGCTCCGAGACGCTCATTGGTCTCTGGGGCTGCCACTCACCGCATGAGGCAGCCTCAAATAGAACCGGAAGTGATGCCACAGTGCACCTGGAAGTGATGTGTTGAGCGATGGGACACAGATCCGCCCGCACTCCTGGGTGTATGAGCCAGGCGTACGTTCCAAGCATTTTAATAAATTAAAATTACATTTTAATAATTTATTTAAGTGATAATGCACGAGGTCGGTGCACCCTTCTCTTGTTGTTTTTTGGTATATTTGGATACCCTTGATCCTGAGGGGGCAGCAAGACCCTAGGTGGTGATAACAAAGACCACACAAGACCACTCACCTTCCCACATACCACTTGAGCGTAGGAGAGATACTGTTTTGGATTATGATTAGAATCTTGCCTGGTTTAGCAGGGACCAGCTAAGATTTGAACCATCTCTGGGTGCAGCCCTGAACTCTGCACTCTTTTTTTCAGAAATTATGCTTGTAAAATATTTTACCAATTGCCATTAAATAAAAAATATATATTTGTCCCCGGATTTCATTTTATAAATCTGGTCACCTTAGCTTAGAGACTATTGCTTATTATATTAATGGCAATATATCATGTAAAAATATGAGCTGTTTTGCCTTCCTCTGTGTCAACTGTGGGTATAGGATTGTGTATAGGAAGGTTTTCTCTTTGTTTATCCTTTTTTTTTTTTGCTGTTGGTTGGATTGGATGAATGTGTGTCTTTTTTTCAACCTGACTATGTAACTATTATTTTTACCCCGGTGTGTTATTATTCTGTGTGCAGCATTTCATATAACTCCAGATTTATAATGTCTTTCATAAGTTTTATCTGTCTAGACAGGGTACATGAATACAAAGGAAATAATTATGTTTGCATCCTCTACATTTATGATTGTCTATGAAAGCATAGTCTGCTAATTATTACATACTGTGTGTTTGACAAGGAAATTTTCTTTTTTCTCAAGATTGAAATGGAATATAAAACAAGGTAGATTGTATACAGTAGGATTCATAAATACATGGTAAAATTGTATACCCAAAGCACTTAATACAGTATATACTGTAGATTATACTGAAGATTTTCAGAATTCAATTAATATTTTAAAAATGTATGGAGGTATGCAGTGTCCGCATGCATTCTTATTTTTAAATGATAAATAATAAGGACCTGCATAGTAAAAAAAGTGGTGCTGCAGATTTTATATATCATGTGATAATTGCACAAACGTTTGTAAAAGAAAAAGCAATAACTTCGATGAAATTGATCTGAAATAATTGTTATCGCATTTTTAAGGAAGAACTATGCAGAGTTAATAAATAACAAATATTTGTAAATTTACACTGTGCATTTTTATTAATGTGAAAATTTAAGTTACCAGTTAGTAAGTGACTTTAGGTAAAAACACAACTTCGTCCATTTATTATAATACGAAAATAAAACCCCAAAGATTATTCTTAAACTGTCGCAGAGATTTGTTCTCTGACATATGTTTCTGATCTACAGTAACTCTCTTGGTTTTTACACGCTTGCCATCTGATGTCTACTTCTGATTTGTTGTCTCAGGTAATAACCTTACTTGGATTCTCTTTCCACCACCCACCCTTGCCTCATGTTAGAGCTTGGACTTCGGTTTACGTGTTTATAAAGTTAACGTAAACTAAGCTTTAAAGTTTATGATTCACAAAAAATCAAAAGTGTCCTGATTGATACACAAAGGGAATTTGAATGGACTGGGTCTCATGGGTGAGATACGTTCAACATTAGAGTTTTCAGGATGGGAGCATGTGTTGTTCTAGAACTTGGATATACCTTTCAGCATTGATGGTGCCTTTCCAGATGTGTAAGCTGCCCATGCCACACGCACTCATGCAACCCCATACCATCAGAGATGCAGGCTTCTGAACTGAGCGCTGATAACAACTTGGGTTGTCCTTGTCCTCTTTAATCCGGATGACATGGCGTTCCAGTTTTCCAAACAGAACCTCAAATTTTGATTTGTCTGAACACAGAACAGTTTTCCACTTTGCCACAGTCCATTTTAAATGAGCCTTGGCCCAGAGAAAACGCCTGTGCTTCTGGATCATGTTTAGATATGGCTTCTTTTTTGGCCTATAGAGTTTTAGTCGGCACGGTGAATTGAGTTCACCGACAATGTTTTCTGGAAGTATTCCTGAGCCCATGTTGTGATTTCCATTACAGTAGCATTCCTGTATGTGATGCAGTGCCGTCTAAGGGCCCGAAGATCACGGGCATCCAGTATGGTTTTCTGGCCTTGACCCTTACGCACAGAGATTGTTTCAGATTCTCTGAATCTTTGGATGATATTATGCACTGTAGATGATGATAACTTCAAACTCTTTGCAATTTTTCTTTGTTAAACTCCTTTCTGACATTGCTCCACTATTTTTCGCCACAGCATTGGAGGAATTGGTGATCCTCTGCCCATCTTGACTTCTGAGAGATACTGCCACTCTGAGAGGCTCTTTTTATATCTAATCATGTTGCTAATTGACCTAATAAGTTGCAAATTGGTCCTCCAGCTGTTCCTTAAATGTACATTTAACTTTTTGGCCTCTTATTGCTACCTGTCCCAACTTTTTTGGAATGTGTAGCTCTCATGAAATCCAAAATTAGCCAATATTTGGCATGACATTTCAAAATGTCTCACTTTCAACATTTGATATGTTATCTATATTCTATTGTGAATAAAATATAAGTTTATGAGATTTGCAAATTAGTCCATTCCTTTTTTACCCACAATTTGTACAGTTTCCCAACTTTTTTGGAATTGGGTTTGTAGTCTGAAGCCCTGGTCCTTTCCTCCCAACAAGGTTTAAAAGCCTCAGGGGTTGCTGCCTTGAGGCAGCCAATGGACTGTATAACTGCTCTTGAAGGCTCAGTGGTGTCTGGGCTGGGAGCATGCAAAAAAATTATATCAGCGCAAGCAAGTAAAGAAAATTAGGGATGATCGAACGGTTCGGGTTGACCATCGGTTCGGCCCGAACATTGGGTGTTCGAGGTTCGGCCGAATTTAGAGCTTTTTGCCCAAAAAGTTCGGAATTCGGCAACCAGACACGACCAAAATGCAATGGTTCAGGAAATGGGCTTTAAAAGCCCGTGATTGGACCAGAACCATTAGCAAAAGCCAATTGAGGGGGCAGGAGAATGCCAGGAATGTGATTGGAGTGACTAGGGGGTCCCTAGACAAATCATTAGTGAATACGCCCCCCAGTATATAAGATAGCCCCCGCCAAATTCCTAGCATTGTTATACAGGACATGGAAGAGAGTGGAAGCAGTTCTGTTAATTTTACTTTAAAAGTGTCATTTAGCATTTATTAGTGTGAGGAAAGGGAAATCTAGTGTAGTTAGAGTGCTCCTTTACACTTTAGTTAGCTTCAAAAATTTAGTTTCTGTAGGGAAAGTGTGAGGTGTCAGGGTGACCGTAATGTAGTGTAGGGTGAACTGACAGTGACTGCTATGGCAGGGTGACCAAACCCTTCCATAGCAGGGTGACCGCAATAGAGAAAAGCTAGTTTCTCTGAAGTCACTTTCGCTGCAGGGATATGGCTTCGCCGCTGCCAGCATTATTTTTGGCTGCAGGCGTTGCTAGTGCTTTTTTGAGCACATGTTTGGAGTCAGACATGACATCTGAACATGTGTATAGGGGGTATATATACACACCCATGTCTGTATATATACACCTAGACATATATAGGTGTGAAAGGAGCAGAAAAAACTACTTGCGCTAATGAAATAATTAACACCAATATATTTCTGCTCCTATCACACCTATATATGTCTAGGTGTGTATATACATATAAGTATGTGTGTATATACACCACTATACACAAGTTCAGATGTTTTGCCTGCCTCCAAAGAACCCAAAAAAATGCCCAAAAAAACGCTAGCGTCAAAAAAAAAAAAAAATGCCCAGGTGTGTTGTTGCAGGCATTTTTTGGGGGTTTTTGGAGGCAGGCTAAACATCTGAACTTGTGTATAGGGGTATATATACCCCTATACACAAGTTCAGATGTTTTGCCTGCCTCTAAAGAACCCAAAAAAAACGCCTGCTACTAAACCGGCAAGGTGTGAAAGGAGCAAAGCCATATTACAGATCTATAATTGCACTAATACAAATGATCTTTTTTATGATTCTGGGCATGCTACAGAGCTGAAACTTCACAGGTACACTTTTTAGACCCCCAGACACAAAATCACACAAAAAAGTTCTTAAAAAGTGTCATTTTTGATAGATTTTTGATAGAGAACCAATTATTGAAAAAAAAAATGTCTTTGGATTTAGTATCTGGGGGGTCTAAAAAGTGTACCTGTGAAGTTTCAGCTCTGTAGCATGTCCAGAACAAGAAAAAAAGATAATTTTTCAGTAGAGCAGGGATGGTGGGACCCCCCTTTTACACCTATATGATCTTTTTTTTTGGGGTTCTGGACATGCTACAGAGCTGAAACTTCACAGTTACACCTTTTAGACCCCCCAGACACAAAATCACACAAAAAAAGTTCTTAAAAATTGTCATTTTTGATAGATTTTTGATAGAGAGCCAATTATTGGAAAGAAAAAAAATTAAAAAGAAAAAAAAAATTCTTTGGATTTAGTATCGGGGGGGGGGGGGGGGGGGGTCTAAAAAGTGTACCTGTGAAGTTTCAGCTCTGTAGCATGTCCAGAACCATTAAAAAAAGATTGTTTGTATTTTGTCACTTAGAACACAGTTCTCGCTTCTCGCTTTTCACACATTGCCGGTTTAGTAGCAAGCGTTTTTTTGGGCATTTTTTGGGTTCTTTGGAGTCAGGAAAAACATCTGAACTTGTGTATAGTGGTATATATACTACTATACACAAGTTCAGATGTTTTGCCTGCCTCCAAAGAACCCAAAAAAATGCCCAAAAAAACGCTAGCGTCAAAAAAAAAAAACGCCCAGGTGTGTTGTTGCAGGCATTTTTTTGGGGTTTTTGGAGGCAGGCTAAACATCTGAACTTGTGTATATGGGTATATATACACACATACTTATATGTATATACACACCTAGACATATATTGGTGTGATAGTAGCAGAAATATATGATTACGCTAATGAAATCATTTACACTAATATAGTTACGCTCCTATATATGTCTAAGTGTAAAATACATATAAGTATGTGTGTGTACACAAGTTCAGATGTTTTGCCTGCCTCCAAAAACCCCCCAAAAAAATGCCTGCAACAACACACCTGGGCGTTTTTTTGGGCATTTTTTTGGGTTCTTTGGAGGCAGGCAAAACATCTGAACTTGTGTATAGTGGTATATATACCACTATACACAAGTTCAGATGTTTTTCCTGACTCCAAAGAACCCAAAAAATGCCCAAAAAAATGCTTGCTACTAAACCGGCAAGGTGTGAAAGGAGCAAAGCCATATTACAGATCTATAATTGCACTAATACAAATGATCTTTTTTTTTATGGTTCTGGACATGCTACAGAGCTGAAACTTCACAGGTACACTCTTTTTAGACCCCCCAGATACTAAAGACATTTTTTTTTTAATTTTTTCAATAATTGGCTCTCTATCAAAAATCTATCAAAAATGACAATTTTTAAGAACTTTTTTGTGTGATTTTGTGTCTGGGGGGTCTAAAAAGTGTACCTGTGAAGTTTCAGCTCTGTAGCATATCCAGAACCATAAAAAAAAAAGATCATTTGTATTAGTGCAATTATAGATCTGTAATATGGCTTCGCTCCTTTCACACCTTGCCGGTTTAGTAGCAGGCGTTTTTTTGGGCATTTTTTTGGGTTCTTTAGAGGCAGGCAAAACATCTGAACTTGTGTATAGTGGTATATATACCCGTATACACAAGTTCAGATGTTTTTCCTGCCTCAAAAGAACCCCAAAAAATGCCCAAAAAAACGCTTGCTACTAAACCGGCAAGGTGTGAAAGGAGCAAAGCCATATTACAGATCTATAATTGCACTAATACAAATGATCTTTTTTTGTATGGTTCTGGACATGCTACAGAGCTGAAACTTCACAGGTACACTTTTTAGACCCCCCAGATACTAAATCCAAAGTCCAATCAAAATCATAAAATCTCTCTCTCTTTTTTTTTTTTTTTCAATAATTGGCTTTTTTATCAAAAATGACAATTTTTAAGAACTTTTTTTTGTGTGATTAATAGTCCCTGGGGCATGACCCAGAACCCTAGGCACTTTTTAGGGCATTTAATTGGGTTTTAGGGCTTTAAAATGGTGTTTTTTGATTACCGAAGTTCGGGTCCATTGATTTCAATGGGGTTCTGAAATCCGGGCCGAACTTTCGGGTAGTTCGGATGTTCTGGCCGAACCGAACTTTTCAAAAGTTCGATCATCCCTAAAGAAAATACCAAGCAGCTGACACCAAGGTAAAATACAGAAACCTCAATAATGTAACAGGAATAAAAAGTGCAGCGCTAAAACGATCAATAAGAATATATAAAAAACACTATATAAAAACACATGAATGTCCATGTATTATGATCGCTGTAAAATCAATATCCTTAAAAGGGGAAAAGGTAATGTCCAGGATAAAATCCAAGGAAAAGTGCACAGTGCTCTGTATGAATCCAAAAGATAAGGTGCTCACACTCAGTGCCAATATCCTTCACCAGTGGTTCTAGCCTCTCACCTGAAGGCTGTGAACAAACAGCCTTGATCAATAATTAGCACAGCAGCATCTCCATAATGGATCCTCAGACATTACAGATATCCCCTTCACTCACGTTCAGATAAAGATGTTACCATAAAAAGTAAGAGGCAGATCATAGTGTATTATGTCATAACAAACACATTTATTGAAACAAGACAGCCTCTTACTTGAATGTGAAGATAAAACAGCGGTTTACAACAGCATAAGCGAGCAGAGCCTCGCTCCGCCGACAGGGACTGTGGGTGACGTCACACAATCTCCTCTCCCTTCCACACGCGTTACGTCCGTGGGCGGGACTTCTTCAGCGTATTACGTATAGAGGCTGTCTTGTTTCAATAAATGTGTTTGTTATGACATAATACACTATGATCTGCCACTTAATTTTTATGGTAAAATCTTTATCTGAACTTGAGTGAAGGGGATATCTGTAATGTCTGAGGATCCATTATGGAGATGCTGCTGTGCTGATTATTGATCAAGGCTGTTTGTTCACAGCCTTCAGGTGAGAGGCTAGAACAACTGGTGGAGGATATTGGCACTGAATGTGAGCACCTTATCTTTTGGATTCATACAGAGCACTGTGCACTTTTCCTTGGATTTTATCTTGGACATTACCTTTTCTCCTTTTAAGGATATTGATTTTACAGCGATCATAATACATGGACATTCATGTGTTTTTATATAGTGTTTTTTATATATTCTTATTGATCGTTTTAGCGCTGCGCTTTTTATTCCTGGGTTGGGAGCATGCACTGATCTTCAGAGGAGCTGGCTGTAGGACTTCACCTCAAGGGATCAGGACTGTAGAATGATTGTCTCCCTCACTGGACTATGTCCAGAGGAAGCTGGAAGGTGGCAGCTGTCTTGGGGACTTGTGAGTAAAGATAATGAGTTGATTCCTTTTGGCTGTGTGCTTTTGGGATGTCAGTGCCAGAGATAGCTTGAACTGTAACAGCTCTCATAAGATCTCAGAATACTGCCTATTCCATTGTCCTCAGAAGAATCCTGAAGTGTGAGCCTAGAGGAAAATGCCCCCTGTTACTGTACAGGGATCCCACTGGAATACCAATAGTTCTGCAGTGGCGCAAGGTAACCAGATGCCAAAGAGAATTTTCACATGATCTACAGCTGTGAGGCCTTAGACTGTACTATGCCCATAATTACCTCCAGAGAGAAATAGACTAGAGAGAAGTTTGTCTTCTAATTGCTTTTGCCAATTATTATTTTTTTGAGTACCCCTTGCCCTAACCCCTCTCCTGTTTAAAGTTCTGCAAGCAATTAAAAAAAAACATCCCCCATAGTGAATGGACTGGTACTTGTAGTGATAGGAAGCCCCTGTACTATTGGGGAACAACTAGCTATTACCAGTGACCTCTTTGGGGGTATCACTTCAGGTGAGGGCTCATTCGTCAGCTGTTACTGTACAGGGATCCCACTGGAATACCAATAGTTCTGCAGTGGCGCAAGGTAACCAGATGCCAAAGAGAATTTTCACATGATCTACAGCTGTGAGGCCTTAGACTGTACTATGCCCATAATTACCTCCAGAGAGAAATAGACTAGAGAGAAGATTGTCTTCTAATTGCTTTTGCCAATTATTATTTTTTTGAGTACCCCTTGCCCTAACCCCTCTCCTGTTTAAAGTTCTGCAAGCAATTAAAAAAAAAACATCCCCCATAGTGAATGGACTGGTACTTGTAGTGATAGGAAGCCCCTGTACTATTGGGGAACAACTAGCTATTACCAGTGACCTCTTTGGGGGTATCACTTCAGGTGAGGGCTCATTCGGGATATCCCTGTAGTGAATACTGCCATCATCACTAGCAACCAAGAGACGACTGAAAAGTCAGGGTGTATATATATATATATATATATATATATATATATGGACTGTCTACTGTATGTACATACAGGGCAGAGTTGCTACAAAACTTGTCAGCTGTGAAAGACCTCTATTCTGTAGGAGAAGTGGCTGCCAGTGAGTTTGCATTTCCAGCTGGGCAACAGAGGGGTAACAGCGCAAGCAGGGGATAGTCACTACAGTGTGTCATTTATTGCCTTTTTGTAGATAGAAACTGTGCTTACAAAAGGAAGGGTTGCCAGCACATGTGCATTTTTTTGCTGGTGTACAAGGAGTTCATTGGTGCTGCAAGAGCAGTCCAGCCTGGTGGAAAAGGTTTTGGTGCCAGATGGGCCGGATAAGAGGGGCAGAACTACCAACCACTAGCCAAGGAGGTGTAGTTTAGCCAAAATACTATGCACTTGGAGCTGTTACCAACATGTTCTATCACTGCCTTAATGGGCACAGAGGAGAGCCCCTGCTGGGTTTGCTGCCAAGTAACCTGCTGCTTAACTCATTACAGGTAGATTGTTGTGCTGGAGCTCCGCTGCATTACTACCAGGAGGCATGAGGCTTTACATACATCCTTGCCCCTCACTGCTTCTGAGAATGACACTGTGACCCCAGTGTCAGGACTGAAGGCTGCGGGACATGTCCCTGGAAAGGGAAGGAGTGCCATTGGGAAGCCAGACTCAAAGCCCTGTGTTGCAGAGGCTTGACCTTCTGCTGCTAAACCAGAAGAACCAGCACCTTTGATTCTGTCTGCTGCTGATGTACTGGAAGAGTCTGTGACTGCTGTCCTATCATCTGCATGTATTACAGAGGAGCAAGTGTCTGCTGCCTTGCCTACTTCCCGGGTGCTGATTTTACAATAAATGAAGTATTAGGCTTACTACACTATATTGCCTCCTTCCTTTTCTCTGCATACCTTCCTGGGTTCCATGTTGGTACCGAGTGGACGGCTGTGATCTACTATATTGGCAATATCAAAGGGGCATCCATTATTTGGTACCGAGTGGATCGTTGTGGTGTTTTACATACTACTATACTGCAATTATCCAAGAGACATCTGGTAAGTGGGCTGTGCATGTGGTGTTGGTGGAGGAGTGCACTAACCCACGATTGAATTAGTGGCCTTGAGATAAGGGAACCCACCATACTCACTTTGAGAAGTTTTTTTGGCACATTACTTGTGGACACAACATTTACTTATTATTCACAATTTTATATATTGTTGGATTTATTAGTTTAAACGCGTCTCTTCACCTTTGGACACATTATTTAAGCCTTGTTGTTTTTGGATGGGCTGCTCAGAATGATTGTTCTTTCCGCACAGATATCTATATATATTTATGTATTGATATAATTCATTATTTTTGTATATCTATATATCCACCTATTTATTTATATTTTTTCTCACGGATATTCACTTTTTCTATTGAATTATTTATTGAATTATTCAAGTTTTATTCAATCACATATTTACACCTGTGCGCAATTGCATTGGTGTCTTATACACCACTTCTTTTACTAACTCAAAAATACAGACCAACAGTGGTATAACATTTGCTTTCCCCATAAGTGAGGGACCATTATGTGGTAGAGTCCTGGCTCAGGCTTTCCAAAACTGCAAGGAATACTATAAAACAATCAAAGCAGCACTAAATTCAGTAAAAATGTATTTATAACCTTATTTCAAACAATAAATAAAATATAAATTAATCAAATCATACACCTAAAACACAATTCATATGTTAATAAAGTGCAAGAGTCCTTAGATCAAATTAGATTAAAGTGAAAGTGAACAAGAAAAAAAAAGAAACCAACATGAATCCAGGTTATAAAATAACCACCAACTAAATATTAAATTAAATAGCAACAGTTTGTATGTTGACTCGATTGGCATCCACACTCCTATTCCCAAAATATATATCAGTGCTTCCACCATCATGCACCACCATTAAAAAGGACTTTTACCAAACATTATGGACCATTACATTATCAATGGTCAAAAGTGCTCAAGCTCAATATTCCTCCAAAGACCTCCATTAGTGCAAACTCCATTGCCGATATCGATTACGTCCGGCAACCTCCAAGCGAAGTGAACAACTATGCCTGTATTTAAAAGTGCCAAAGTGCGCTTACATGGCAAAACATCTATAATGCATCTCCACAGTCACATTATCCTAAGTAGCTGGCTGATCCTAAACACCGAGCTCTGGCCGGCTGGCCAGTTCCCCAATGACATAATTTCTCAACTAAATGCATAGGGTGTGGTTATGACGTAATGCCATCACGCATGCGAGCCGACTGGCCAGTCCCCCGAGGACGTCATTTCTCGATGAATTGTGCATGGAGTGGCTACGGTGTGACATCATCAGGCATGCAAGCCAACTGGATTCCTGGCATTTAGGATCAGCCTGCTTCACAGGATTATGTGATCGTGGAGATGTATTTTTAGATGTTTTGCCATGTAAGCGCACTTTGGTACTTTTAAATAAAGGCATAGTTTTTTTTTACATACTTCACTATGCACTTGTACCATTCTTCCTTTTGACGGGGATGCATATGTGATCGAGATCAGTGTATATTCACTTGGTGAATGTTTTTGAACTGCATTCATGTTGGTTATTGCACTTTAATCCGAATATGATTGAAGGACTTTTGCACTTTATTTACATATATATTGCATTTTAGGTGTATTATTTTTTTAATTTTTATTTTATATATTGTTGGAAATAAGGATATAACTACATTTTTTGGTGAATTTAGCACTGCTTTGATTGTTTTATAGTATTTCTTGCACAATGGCCGCTTTATTCCTTGTATCTAAAAAAATTTTCAGTGCAGATTGTTTTGGAATTTATTTCCTAAAGTATACTCCAGATGTTGCTGGTGGTTACATCTTTCTGCTTGGCCTCCCGATTCCTTCCCATGCAGGCCACAGCAGAAGGCACCTGGGCAGAGTCTTCCCCCTATTTATTGACAGCACAGGGTGGAGGGCACAGCCCAGAAATGCCCAGGAAAATGCTAAACCTAGCTTAACCCCTTCTCACCTGGAAAGCCTAAAAATTTAAAAAGCTCCACGCAACCAACCTGTAGGCACCTGCTTGCACTTACCCTAAAGGTGGTAAAACATCATGTTTTTCTAAAATCATTGCTTTATTTCCATGCCTTTTCCTGTGTCACTTCTATTTTTGGACAGACTTTGGAAGAGTAAACACTTACATCTTTCTTGCTGTTGTTAAAGCGATGTTTCACCTGTTTTGAAAGTCCAATTACTGCAATGCCCATCCTGAATGCTACAATAAATTTTTTTCTTTGTAAATACTTTTTTATCACTTTTCTTCTGCAGCACTTCCGACTGCGGCAGCCTAGACAATTACGTCACTAGGCGATTTGCAAGGACTCCTGGGATAGCGGCATCATGTATCCCAGGACTCTTTGCGAATCACCTAGTGACGAAATCTTGCGTTATTTCCAGACCGTAAATGATGTGCATGGGATATTATTATTAACAGGATGCTACAGCAACGGGACAGGAACCTTCCGCTGGCACCGCCATTGCTATGGCAACCTGTCGGGAAGAGAGAGAGACGCTCAGTGGCTTCACTGCTCAGGACCGAGATCAGGAGGTGCATGCTGGGTCATTCTATCCTCCATCCAGGCATTCTATCCTCTATCCTCCATACAGACATTCTATCCTCTATCCTCCATACAGACATTCTATCCTCTATCCTCCATACAGAAACTGGGGACGTCTGGTTAGCCTACCATACAGGCATCCCATCCTCCATACAGGCATCCCATCCTCCATCCTTCATCCTCCATACAGGCATTCCATCCTCCATCCTTCATCCTCCATACAGGCATTCCATCCTCCATACAGGCATTCCATCCTCCATCCTTCATCCTCCATACAGACATTCCATTCTCTATCCTCCTTACAGAAACTGGGGACGTCTGGTCAGCCTACCATACAGGCATTACATCCTCAATCCTCCATACAGACATTCCATCCTCCATACAGGCATTCCATCCTCCCTCCTCCATACATTCTATCCTCCATCCTCTATACATTCTATCCTCCATCCTCCATACATTCAATCCTCCATTCTTCATACATTCCATCCTCCATACAGACATTCTATCCTCCATACATTCTATCCTCCATACAGACATTCTATCCTCTATCCTCCATCCATTCTATCCTCCATACAGACATTCTATCCTCCATCCTCCATACATTCTATCCTCCATTCTTCATACATTCCATCCTTCATACAGGCATTCCATCCTCCATCCTTCATCCTCCATACAGGCATTCCATCCTCCATCCTTCATACAGACATTCCATCCTCCATCCTTCATACAGACATTCCATCCTCCATACATTCTATCCTCCATTCTTCATACATTCTATCCTCCATTCTACATACAGACATTCTATCCTTCATACGGACATTCTATCCTCCATACATTCTATCCTCCATACATTCTATCCTCCATACATTCTATCCTCCATACATTCTATCCTCCATACATTCTATCCTCCATCCTCCATACATTCTATCCTCCATACATTCTATCCTCCATCCTCCGTACATTCTATCCTTCATCCTCCATACATTCTATCCTCCATCCTTCCCATCAGCACATTCCGGCGTTTCAGCACCATGGACAGCGCCCCGCCCACTCCCCGCCCCCTCATGAACGGAGGACGTCAGGCTTTGTGACGTCAGTGAGCTGTAAACAGAACGTTCCGCCGAGAGCCGCGTTGGGGGACTTGTGTGATGAGCCGAGCTCAGGTAATGGTGACCGGAAATCCCCGGTGACCCCGGCACTGTACCGGTCCGGTGTAGTGTGAGGAAGAAAGTTCCCGTCATTGTCCGTACAAGCGGCGTGTGTATATAGAGGGAAGGAGGGAGGGCGGTGTACGGAGAGGGCTGAGCTGCTGTCATACTGATAGGTGTGTGTGATAATAGCCGGGTATCAGTGTAGATGGGATTGCAATGGGTCACACCATAACAGGTTCTCATATACGGGCAGTATGTGTATTCCTGCGTCTTCCTTACACCCCATTCATATCAGTGGGCTGCCAAACACACAAAAACTACTCCAGTCACCGCTTTTTAAATTGCGCCGCACCAAACCGCATAGTTCTCTGTGCCGGATTACCGATAGGCAGAGTGGGCACCGGCCTTTGGGCCCCACATCATTTAAGAGTAAAGTAGAGGTGGGCTCGGGCGTGTTTGAGTTGGCACGTGCCCGATCCCCCCAGGAAGCTGACGCTGCAGTCCCCTAATCGCAGGTGGTGTGACATTCCCCATCCACAGCTGCACAGATGGGGGTCTCCGTGCCTGTGATTAGCGCAGTGCAGTGTCGGCCCCCTGGCGGGATCGGGCACATGCCAACTCAAACACTAGAGTCACAAAGAATCGCATGACAAGGGAAATCACTGATTCCATGATGCCTGTGGTCATCAATGCGACTCAGCAAGGGGCGTCTTTGGAAAGGATTCCTGTGCTCCTTATTCAGGAAGTCTCCCTATTCTGATATTATTACGCCTAAGGCGATTTTCAAGGTCGTCCACTTTCTGCAACCAAAAGGATATTTGTTTGTCTGCAGCAGACTCCCGAGCAGGGAAGGGGGAGAAATCATCTTCTATGGAGGATATTCTGCGCTCAGTCTCCGCCACCCTCACCCACTGCATATCATGCCGCATGAGGCCCATATCGGCCTCTATTTCCTCCATTTTGGTGTTGCATGTTGTGATCGCCTCTAAAAGCTTGGCATTTACTTGTTCTAGGGTAAGTTTACCCGATCTCTCAGCTGCAGATGTGCCAGGTTTCAAAAGATCCCCTGCAGCCGCACCGCTTCTCCATGTTAGAGGAGGGCCGCGTCCGCCATCTTGTTTCTCCATGCGGGCAAATTCTTTCAGACGATTTGCCGGGGTAGAGGAGCAATCTTTGCTGATTGTGCCTGCGGGGTGACTTTGCACTGCAGAGGGGCACAGCGGATTCTGTGAGCGGGCTCCGGAGCTCTCCTCAGACACGTCTTGTCATGTTGACGGTAACCATGCCCCCCTCCTGTGCTACGTTGATGCAATTTACAATGCGATGTGGCCTCAAAGAATACACAAGGTTGCACTAAAAATCACATCAAACGAGCATCGCAGCAGTGTGAACCGCACCCAAAGGGCCCCCGCAACAAGGAATAAAAATAATATTGATATATTATATATAATATAAGCCTGGGTTTGCACTAGTGTGTGCGGAACACCACACCGCATTCCTGGGCAAATTACATGCAATGTCTGTGCCGTGCGGTGCGATTTGAGCCATACATTTTGTATGGCTCAAATCGCTTCATATCCGCACCAAAATGATGCAGGATCTTTTTTTTTTTTTCGCATCTGAATTAGGGATGCACCGATCCGATATTCAGATCGGATATCGGCGCCGATATGGCCATTTTAGATGGATCGGGGGATCGGTAACATTGACCGATCCACGGGCTGATCCGGTTTTTGGTGAGTAACGGCTCAGCCATCCCTTACTAGGTGCAGTAGTAGTATGGGATGGGAGCCGCTGTATAGGGCCGGCTCACAGGCAGAGTGATATCAGATGCACTCCGCCTGTGAATGGAGGAGCCATACACATAAAGCAGCGGCTTTGCTCTGTACTGCAGCCGCTTGCATTGTGTGTAGCTCCGGATCGGTTCCGGTATCGGCGATTTCACATTGCCAGGTATCGGGTCCAAAAAAGTCGGATCGGTGCATCCCTAATCTGAATTGCACTGCATAGATGTAAACTCCCAAGCGATGCCATTCTGGCAATTGCACTGCGCTTTGCAATCTGTTTTGGTGGGTTGTTAACCACTTCCCCCAAATTAACATACCCATAAGCTAGGGCTGCACGATTAATTGTTAAAAAATTGCGATTTCGATTTACCCCCCACCATCTTAAAACGGCATTTCCTTGATTCATACAGAGCCGTTCTCTGCGCGCTCACATCTGTCAAAAAAAAAAAAAAAAGAGCCTCTGCGCCGGTTCACACTGGCGCGACGCTACTTTCAGGGGCGACCTGCGAGGTCGGGGTGCGAGCAGCGCGCCGCGACCTCGGAGCGGCCGCCACAGACTTCATAACATTGAAGTCTATGGCGGTCGCCTCCTGGTCGCCCCAAAGAAGCTCCGGACCCTTTTTCTAGGTCGGAGCGACTTGTGTCGCTCCTATTAGAACGGGTCCGTAGCTTCCCTATGGGAGGCGACCTGCGGCGACCTGTGAGGCGACCAGGTCGCCTCACAGGTCGCCCTAGTGTGAACCAGGGCTAAGGCAAATGTTTATCAACATTGCCAAGGCTGGGAGATTACTGTAAACACAATGTTTTACAATGTATCATTTAATTCTTTTAGATCAAAGGAATGAACTTCTGTCTGTAAGGGACGGTTCACACTCTTGCGAGTGCGGCGATCGCATGTAATTCGGAGCGCACTGCTCCTTCATTACATGCGATCTCCTGTGCGGATGCGAGTTAATTCGCACTGCACCCGCACAAAAGACACACAGGACCCTTTTTTCCAGCCGCATCAGGATCGGATCGCACAGTGGTTCACACTTGTGCGATCGGATCCTGTGCGAACTGTCAGATCGCACTGCGATATGCGATCAAACTGGGGGTGTCGTTTACATTTAATTGACACCCCCTGCGTATCGCATATGGCAGTGTGAACTGCCAGATATGCGTTTGCAATGCGGGAACAGGCTAAGTCCCGGTTCACACTTCTGTAATGCGGGAACGCTGCGAATATGCAGCGTGTTCCCGCATCGCATCCGCCCCCCTGGCAGTTCACACTACCATATGCATACATAGTTACATAGTAGGTGAGGTTGAATAAAGACAATAGTCCATGCAGTTCAACATGTGTAGGTGTGTGTGGCTGTAATCATCTCACATAGTCCTTAATGTCCTGATCCTTGAGATGTAAGTCTAATGCCCCGTACACACGTGCAGATTATCTGAAGACTTTTGTCTGCAGACTTACCAAAACCATATAATATGAGGTCAAACCTAAACACTTTCAATTTGTATGCAATCCGGCAGGCCCTGGCACTACATAGAAAAGGTAAATCTGAAGACAAAAGTCTTCAGATAATCTGCACGTGTGTATGGGGCATAAGAGTCTTTTGAAAGCCACCATACTTCCCTCAGAAACCACCTCTTGTGGTAGAGAATTCCACAATCTTGTAGCCCTAACAGTAAAGAATCCTCCTCGTTGCCTGAGGTTAAAACGCTTCTCCTCTAATCGCATTGTATGTCCTCGAGTCCTCATGCAATCCCTTTGGATGAACAGTTTTTTTTCTAAGCTGAGATCCCCATTAAGATATTTATAAATTGTTATTATGTCCCCCCTCAGGCGTCTCTTCTCCAGGGAGAATAAATCGAGCGATTGCAGCCGCTCTTCATAGTTAAGGTCCTTCAACCCCCTAATCAGTTTAGTTGCCCTTCTCTGGACTCTCTCCAGCTCCAACACATCCCTCCTGAGGACTGGCGACCAGAACTGGACAGAATACTCCAGATGCGGTCGGACCAGAGTTTTATAAAGTGGAAGGATTATAGTCTTATCTCTGGAATACATCCCTTTCTTTATGCATGCTAATATTCTGCCGGCTTTGGCAGCTGCCGCTTGACATTGCATGTTGTTGCCTAGTCTATCATCAACCAAGACTCCCAGATCCTTCTCCATTTTTGATTCCCCCAAGGGTTCCCCTCCTAACGTGTATTGTGCTTTTATGTTTTTAGTCCCCAAGTGCAAAACCTTACACTTCTCTACGTTAAACCTCATTTGCCATGTCGTTGCCCACTCCGTAATTTTGTCCAGGTCATTCTGTAGGATATCTGCTTCATGTTGTGCAGTTATTGCCCTGGCCAATTTTGTGTCATCTGCAAAAACTGATATCGAACTACTGACCCCGACCTCAATGCTGTTTATGAATAAATTGAACAAGGTTGGTCCCAGGACTGAGCCCTGGGGGACCCCGCTTACTACCTCAGACCAGTCTGAGTATGCGCTGTTTATTACCACCCTTTGGACACGCCCTTTTAGCCAGTTCCGTATCCAAGAGCAAACCCTGCTGTCAATACCTGCAGACCTTATTTTATAAATTAAGTGCTTATGGGGAACTGTATCAAACGCCTTAGCGAAATCCAAGTACACCACATCCACTGGTCTCCCCCTATCAAGCTCACAGCTCACCTCCTCGTAGAATGTTAAGAGATTGGTTTGACAAGAACGCCCATTTGTAAACCCGTGCTGATTACTGCTGATGATGCTGTTGTCTTTAGCAAACTCTACGATATAGTCCCTTATCATCCCCTCCAGAAGTTTACATACTATTGATGTCAAACTGACAGGCCTATAATTTCCCGGGATATGCCTCTGGCCCTTTTTGAATATCGGAATCACGTTAGCCTTCCTCCAATCCCCTGGTACATCTCCTGTCCTAATACTGTCAGCAAAGATCAGGAACAGTGGTCTGGATATAATAATACTGAGTTCCTTGAGTACTCTCGGATGTACGCCATCCGGGCCTGGTGATTTGTTTGTGTTCAGTTTATCCAGTCTTGCCCTGATTTCACCCTCTGTTAGCCATAGTGGCAAGTCCTGTGTATTACTACTAACCATACAGTCATGGTCAGTGTACCCCTCCTTTTCCTGCGTAAAGACTGACGAGAAAAAAGCATTCAGCACGGTTGCTTTTTCAGTGTCCTCTGTAACCATCCCCCCATCATCGCTAATTATGTGTGCAATATGCTCTGCCCTAGTTTTTTTGCTTTGCTGTTGATATACTTAAAGAATTTCTTTGGGTTTTTTTACTATCCTCCGCTATTTGTCTCTCAAAGTTGATTTTAGCCATCTTGATTTCTTGTTTACTTTTCTTATTTGCCTCCTTGTATTGCTGGAAGGCTGATACTGTGCCCTCTGATTTATATTTCCTGAAGGCCAATTTTTTCCCCCTAATAAGTTTTTTAACGCTACGGTTTAGCCAGCCAGGTTTGGATTTGTCTCTTCTAAATTTATTTCCCATAGGAATGCACTGCAAGATGCCTTTGCTTAATATGTTCCTAAAGCATTCCCATTTTTCCTCTGTGGTCAGGGATCCCAGGGTTTGGTCCCAGTTTACCCTTTCCATCAATGAGTACAATTTTGGAAAGTTTGCCCTTCTGAAGTTTAGGGTTCTTATGTTCCCCACTTGTCTTGTTATATTGTTATTTACACTAAATGTGATCATCCTGTGATCGCTAGAGCCCAGGTAGTCCTGGACTCCTACCTCCGAGATTAGGTCTGGGTCATTAGTAATCAATAGATCCAGGACTGCATTTTCTCTAGTAGGGGAATCCACCAACTGTGACATGTAATTATCCAGTAAGGTTTCCGTGAATAGACGGGCCTTCTGTGAGTGTGCAGTCCCCTCGTCCCAGTCAATGTCGGGATAATTGAAGTCCCCCAATATGATGACTGATCCCAATCTTGCCACTTTACCCAAAAGCGCTAAAAATTCCAGCTCTACCTCCTCCCCTTGTTTAGGTGGCCTATAGCAAACCCCCACAATTACTTTTCCCTTTTCTCCTTCCCTATGGAGTTCAACCCACACAGATTCTAAATCCATGCTCATCCCATCCGTAATGTCACTCCTTTCTATCACCTTTATACTGTTCTTGACGTAGAGACATACCCCTCCCCCTCTTTTTCCTACCCTGTCCTTCCGGGAAACCGAATACCCTTGGATATTGCGATACCCAGGGGGTGTCAAATAAAAGTTAACAACACCCCCAGTTGTGTGTCCAAGTCGCACTAGTGGAAACGGAGTCTTCTCATCTCCAAAGGGAGATAGCGTTGTCGGTGAAGAACAGGAAGAAGCTGTTTGTCTAGCTAAGATAAAACTTTCTAACCTACACAAGTAGCTAGCCAGGAAATGATGAATATCAAAGATAAAGATATTTAACATACTATTAATAGGAAAAATTAAATTTTTGACTGGAGTTTCCCTTTAAAATCAGTATTTTTTGCTAGAAAATTACTTAGAACCCCCCAATACTATTTATATATTTAGCAGAGACCCTAGAGAATAAAATGGCGATCATTGCAATATTTTATGTCGCACTGTATTTGCGTATCGGTCTTTCAAACGCAATTTTTTGGAAAAAAATACACGTTAATGAATTAAAAAAAAAAATAAACAGTAAAGTTAGCCCAATTTTTTCGTATAATGTAAAAGATGATGTTACGCCGAGAATCGTGATCTTTATTTAAGCAAAAAAAATTGTGATCGTCATTTTATCCAGAATTGTGCAGCTCTAACATACGTCCTTGGGGTTCAGTGGTTATCCCGGAATGATTCCTGCACCTACAGGTAGCATTCTTTGCAGTCGGCGGTTCTGTACAAGGCATAAGTGATCTGAGTGGCTAATTAGTCACTTGATCACTTATGCGGGTGGCAGAATGGGGTCCCACCCCCCCTTCTGTTGCCGCCGCCTCTCCCAGGCTCTCCTGTCCCATCACTGAGGCCGGGAGCGATGCGGCAATGGCTGCCCTGTACAGAGAGTGGAACTGATTTTGTTCCCTTCTCTTTGTAACAGTATTCGTCAATTTCTGTTCCGCCCCTTTGTTTACCTGGCCAAACTGGTCACAGGATTGCTGATAGGACTGCATATATGTGATCCATAGGAGAAGTACAACCATCAATTTCCCATCTGACCACCCATTTTGAAAAAAAAAAAAAAAAAAAAAAACTCTGACCAGCTTCCTGTCCCATCTGAAAAAAAGCATTATGGCAACATGATGCTACCACCACCATGTTTCAGGGTGGGGAAGGTGTGTCCAGGGCATTTTGCTTCCCCTGCTGTAGGAAATTGGATCATGCTTTGCTGGGTTTTTTCGCCTTCCTCTGGATCAACTGAGGGTATAGGATTGTGTATATGGGATTGTATGGTTGGGTTTTCATTACTGTTTTTTTTTTTTTTTTTCTTTTTGTTGGTTGATCCAGATGGACTTTTTCAACCTGACTGACTATGTAACCAAACACGCTTTGGCTGTACTACTTCTTTTAATATTACTTTAATTTGGCTCTGGCAGTACCGTGCATTTCGATGGGTGTGAATGCACCTGTGTTTGCCACATGCATGGGGGTGCCGTTAAGAATTAACAGCACCCATGTGTGTTTTGTCAAAGGAAACGAGTTCTTATGTGTGTTTCCCTCACCGCAAGTGTGTGAAGCACCCTCAATCTATCCAGTATGGAAAAACCCAGGTCACCATTGGGGCACATAGGAAACGATTGTTTTTTAGGTGCCCCAGTCACGCCACAATACTGTTATGTGCAGATTAGTGCAGCGCACTGGATGGCTTTGTATGTCAGCAAACTGCAGTGAAATGCATTGCACTGTTGTGTAAATACTACAGGAAGTGTCTTATGTGAATAAAGTTCACAAACAAAAATAATTGGTGATTTGCTGGAATGCCCACTGCACTACTCCCTGGCGGCACTTACACTGCTAGCTTCCTGCATAGTAGGAACAGTCCGACACCTGCATGGTCCCTTGCCGCATCTTCTTCCTGGCCTCTCCTGGGTGCCAGGCTTCAGCCGTCCTGATTGGCCAGTGCAGAATGACATCACTCCCATGCATGTGCACTTCGCCGTCATTCCAGCCCACAGGCACTTTGCAGGATTGTAAACTGAGCTGCACATGAACAGCTCAGTGTACATTCTACAGGGGAATGCAAACAAACAGGTAGATTGTTTTTTTTATTGCCTGTTTGCAATTTTTTTCAACTTTAAAGTGGAACTAAATCCATCAATTTAACCATCCAAAAAAATTAAAGGCATGCCCTGAATGATAACTGTCACAGTTGCTTGCACTTTTAGCTGAACTGTCAAGTCATCGAGTGGCTGGTTTCATAACGGTTCATATTTTCAGCACCATGGCAACTGCAGATCTAATGGAGGCCAAGATGGCAGCTTCCTTGGTTTTAAGTACTGGAAGAATGCAAGTCAATGCAAGGACACAGAGAGTACAATTGCTTTCTATGGCCCGGAGCTAGGATAAAATGCTGACATATTATCACAGCGCACAGGAAGCCATCATATGTCAATGTACAGCAGCACAATGCAGTACTGTACAGTGGTATAAATCAAGTGTAACTTTGTGCACTTGCATTCCCTGCCCCTACCGCTGACTCACTGCAGCCAGAACCAAGAGCTGCCCGCACACTAAACGAAATGAAACTGACTGCACAGCGGTTTCCCATAAGGATAGGAGTGTGTAGTTCCATTTTAAGCTGTCTATACACTGTATAATTTTTTCTGAATGAAAAGTTAGTGAACTGCTGTGTGGGCCATTGAGGAGAGAGAGAGAGACCCTGGAGAGCCGCTGCTCTCATGCACGTCACTGGATTGAGATGGGGCTAAAGTATAAGGGGAGGGGCGGCACCCAGAAGGTTTTTTACCTTTAGGTCCCTTTCAGATGGAGTGGACTCTTTCTTCATGCGGATCCGCCTGCTCAGCGAGGGATCTCTCCTGAGCAGGCAGATGACAGATCCATGTCTGCTATGCTATGCTCTATAGGGCGTTGGAATGGAAACAGACAGGCTGTCATCCGATCCACTGAACATATGCCCATCGTTTTTTTTTTTTATCGGATTGGATGCCAGCTGGTGTCAATGGACACATGTCCACTGACATCCGCCGCTCTATAGAGGGTGGTCTGATCGGATCCTTCTGAAAAACACACAGGTGGACCACATTGGTCCACTGGTGTGAAAGGCGCCTAATGCATTGAATGCATTAAGGTAAAAAACCTTTCTACCTTTAGAACCATGTTAACAAACCGGTTCCCTCAACCTCCCTTCTGGTACAATGTATTCATCTATCACAGTCAGAATACACTGATCAATGGCTATCGCTGATTGACAGCAGCTGCTAATCACAGGTACATTTTCCAACATGTCATTAAACAATCGACTTCTGTCGAATAGCATATGGGCAGATTCAGGGCTGGTTCACATCATGTGCAGTGACCGGTCTTTTTCTGCACCAAATCAACACAGGTGTGCATTGTTAAAATGCAACCTGTCTGCATTAGAAGGCAACACAGTGCACAGGAATGCATGCAGCACAATGCAACTGCAAAGATTTAAAAATAAATGGTTAGGATCCATCGGGGGAACCTTTCACTTCAAAACAGGCACAATAATGCACCGTATTACGTATGAAAGTGCATAGATTGCACATCAACACAGATGAATTTTGGATGTGTTGCAGTGAGTTTTTATGTGCAGTGTGGTGTGAAATGACCCAAAATGTATGCATTAAAGTGTACCTACATCTGTACATACTTAATATATGGCCGCCTTCCAGTCTTTAGATGTGGTGGATGCATTTGTTCCCTTTTTTCAGGCTTTTTTGTAGGATGCCATTTCTGACTTCAACCTGGAAATACTGGTTGCTTGGATGTCATGTTGGTGTGTTGATTTGGGTACATATACAGAGATAAGGAATTCTGACATTTCTCTGGATTTCATATGCTGCATGCTTCTTTCAGGTCTATTATTCAGAGATGTTGAAGCTAGGCAGCTAGCATTTTTTTTGAAGGAAGCCATTAGTTCTAGTCCCTTCATCCCTCAGACGATGTATTATAAAATGTGAATACCTCAAAACCAGGGCTTTTTATCAGCAGAAACATTGTCCGGCACCTTCAGCACTAAATGTATGTAATGGTAAGGGGTGTTGGAGTGTCTATTAACCGGTCGCCGACCGCCGCAAGTACATATACTGCGGCGGTCACCCCCGGCCAGGCAAAGTGACGTACCGGTACGTCACTAGCCTGCGAGCCAATAGGGGGCGAGCGTGCGCCGCCTGAGGGGCGCTCCTGCCCCCGCTCGCTCACTCTGATCCCCGCGCGTGTGACCGGCGGATTCGATGTCCGCCGGTCACTCGCGATTGTCAGTTACAGAGGGAGAAAGGCAGGCGGCTAATGTAAACAAAGCCGCCTGTCATTCTCCCTTGTGTAACAGCAGAGATCATACGGTCCTGCTATGTAGGACCGTAGATCTCTGCTGTTACATGAACAGCCACATCCCTGCACAGTTAGAAACACGCCCCTAGGGACACACTTAACCCCTCCTTCTCCAATAAAGTTAACCCCTTTCCTGCCAGTGTCATTTTTACAGTAACAGTGCATATGTATAGCACTGATTACTGTAATAATGCCACTGGTACCCCCAAAAGTGTCAAAAATGTCAGTCAAGGGTCCGATCTGTCGGGTGCAATGTCGCAGTCCCGCAAAAAAAATCGCAGATCGCCGCCATTACTCGTTAAAAAAAACAACAAAAATGACAAAAATCTTTCCCTTAGTTAGTAAACGCAATAACTTTTGCGCAAACCAATCAAAATATGCTTTTTGCGATTTTTTTTTTTTACCAAACATATGTAGCAGAAAACAAATTGGCCTAAATTTAGATTTTTACATTTTTTGGGGGGGAATTTCATATAAAAAAATGTGAAAAATATTGTTATTTTTGCAAAATTGTCGCTCTTTTTTTGTTTATAGCGCATGATCAAAAAATCGCACAGGTGATCAAATACCACCAAAACAAAGCTCTGTTTGTGGGAAAAAAAGGACGTCGATTTCATTTGGGTACAGCATCGCATGACCGCGCAATTGTCCGTTAAAGTCACGCAGTGCCGAATCGCAAAATACCCCCTGGTCAGGAAGGGGGTAAAATCTTCCGGGGCTTAAGTGGTTAATGCTGGCTGCTGGGGGATTGAATGTTCCTGGAGGGGATATATTTTTGCATGGCAGAGTTCCATTATTGCTGCTGGTGGGGTCAGTTGCTGGAGGGATCTACTATTAAGGGATGGGTCACTTGTTGCTGGCTGTTGGGGGATCTATTGTTACTGGATGTCATCTATTTTTGTATGGTAGTCTATTGTTGCTGGTGGGGGAACTATTGTTGTTGGGCTTATGTTGCTGGGGGATCAATTGTTGCTGGAAGCGATCTACTGTAAGGGAGTAATCTTTTATTGCTGGCTGCTGGGAAATCTGTTGTTACTGCCAGGGTCTATTATTATTGGGGTCCATTGTTGCTGGGGGGGGGGTCTGTTGTTGCTGGGGGGATCTACTGTTACTAGAATGGGTCTATTGCTGCTGGCTGCAGGGGATCTCAATATCGTTTTTCTTCTTTATTCATCCGCACTTGCGGGTCCGGCTGCCTATAGGTGATTACGTCACTCGGCGATTCGCAAGGGCTCCTGGGATAGCGGTGTCATGTATCCCAGCAGCCCTTGCGAATCGCCTAATGATGAAATCTCGTGTTATTTCCAGACCTGCACCAGCTGTTCTCAGGGATGTATTGCATTCAGTCCGCACCCCACCTCCGCTCGAGCTCTACGGAATGTAATGCTTTCAGTCACCGCTCAGGGAGAGTAGGCGGGGCGGAGTGCGGACTGAATGCAATATATCCCTGAGAACAGCTGCTGCCGGTCTGGAAATAACGCAAGATTTTAGTCACTTGGCGATTCGCAAGGGCTACTGGGATACATGAAGTCTCTATCCCAGGAGCCCTTGCGAATCGCCGAGGGACGTAATCGCCTATAGGCAGCCGGACCCGGAAGTGCCGATAAATAAAGAAGAAAAACTGTATTTCCTTACAAAAAAAGAAAAAAAATAGTTTGCATTGGTAAAAGCATATTTAAAGTGAATTACGTACATCTCAACTTAATAAATGGGTGGAACTCCGCTTTAACAACTGCCATACAAATTACTTATCACAATATACTGGGTTCTGTATTCTCTAAAAGGGGCGGTACTGGGAGGTGGGTAGGGGGTGGAACCAAGGGATGTTGCTCAGAGGTGGGTAGGGGGCGGGGACAAGAAGTGACTCGGAAGAGTTCCTGCAACTATTCTCTGAGAAAAAAAAAAGCCCTGCATCATTCCTTGAGTTGTAATTAAACTTCTGCTTTCATGTTTTTTCACTGCAGACTCACTTTGTGTAATATAAATGTCTGAAAAATTGTCACCCCTTGTTGGTGACCACCCTTTTTTATGCTCAATAAACAGGAGCAGCGTTGTCACCCTGAATGCAGGGTACAATTGATGTTCTGACGCACTGTGCTCTGATATGTCCGTCCTTTGTAGCAGTCTGTTAGTAATAAGCAGCTTAGTAAATCTGTGGTATGCATAGGCTTGTCAGCTATCGCACTAGTGATCTTGGCACTTCTAGTCCCAGGTCTTTCTGCATGTTATTGTTAACTAATTTGCACAGGCATGAAGATTTGAAATTTAGGGATGTGGACTGAACAGTGTGCACAGCGTTGCACATGCATATTTATTAAAAAGTACTGAAAATAATGGATTAAAAAAGTGCTGTAGAACAACATGTGCATATGTGAACACAGTTATTTTTTAATAAGGGTTTAACTTGAGGTAATCAGATTTTTAATATCAAATCTGGGGACATATTTATTTTTTTTTTAATTGCAAATGGCACAGGACTGAATAATACACAGAGCGCTGGGCAAGGGCTACATAATACACAGAGTGCTGGGCACAGGACTACATATTACACAGAGCGCTGGGTACAGGACTACATAATACACAGAGCGCTGGGCACAGGACTACATATTACACAGAGCGCTGGGCACAGGACTACATACTAGGGATGCACCGAAATTTCGGCCACCGAAATTATCGGCCGAAAATGGGCCTGTCCCATTTCGGCCGATAATGGGTTAACAATGCCGAAAGTAATATGGCCGCCGTGAGGAAGGAGGGCGCAGCGCGGGTTTTAAAAGTCCTGCCTCTGGCCAGCCGGCCGCCCGCCTCTCAATGACGTCCCTACTACTACGATCTGTGTATGAATGAAGTGACATACCGGGCAGGTGAGCGGCCGCTAATAGATATAACTATGTGAGCCTTCACTTCACTGTCAGCGGGACTGTGTGTATGAATGAACTGACCTGACACCGGGCGGGGGGAGCGGCCGCTAATAGCTATAACTATGTGAGAGCCTTCACTTCCCTGTCAGGCATGTATCTCCGCTGACAGGGAAGTGAAGGCTCTCACATAGTTATAGTTATTAGCAGGCCGCTCCCCCCGCCCTCCCGCCCGGTGTCAGGTCAGTTCATTCATACACAGTCCCGCTGACAGTGAAGTGAAAGGCTCACATAGTTATATCTATTAGCGGCCGCTCAGGGTCACTTCATTCATACACACATCCTAGTAGTGACATCACCGGGAGGCGGGCTGCCGGCCAGAGGCGCTTCTTTTGAATGAAGGACACCGGAGGAGCACTCAGCAGAGTGACAGTAAGGAGATTTAATCGTTGGGATGGGGAGGGACGCTGAGCCAGAGGAGGGGAGGGTGTACTGCCGAGGGGGACGCTGAGGGGGGGGGGGGGTGAGCTGAGGCAGCTTACCAATGGTATTAGTATTATGCAGCATGAGGGGGTTAATGTATTGTCACTGCTGGTCACTGATGCATTAGTGACCGACCAGTGGCAGTTAATTAACCCCTTTGTGCTGCATTAGTGCAACCAGTATCAGTGCAACCAGTGTTAATTAACACTGATACTGGTTGCACTAATGCAGCACAAAGGGGTTAATTAACTGCCACTGGTCGGTCACTAATAGATGAGTGACCAGCAGTGGCAATATATTAACCCCCTCATGCTGCATAATACAAATACCATTGGTAATTAAATGAACCTCTTGCCAACTCATCACAGTACATATACTGTGACAGTGTGGCAGCGACAGGTGTACGTCGCTGCCTGTTTTTGGTATATGCCCCTCTTCTATCTATTTTAGTCATTTCGGTTTCGGTTTTCGGCCAAGGGCATCCTGCATTTTCGGTTTCGGCCCAGAATTTTCATTTCGGTGCATCCCTACTACATACAGTTCATTACGAAAATATTCGCCCCCCTTGAACTTTTCGACCTTTTGCTACATTTCAGGCTTCAAACATAATGATATAAAACTGTAATTTTTTGTGAAGAATCAACAACAAGTGGGACACAATCATGAAATGGAACAAAATTTATTGGATATTTCAAACTTTATTAACAAATAAAAAACTGAAAAATTGGACGTGCAAAGTTATTCAGCCCCCTTAAGTTAATACTTTGTAGCGCCACCTTTTGCTGCGATTACAGCTGTAAGTCGCTTGGGGTATGTCTCTATCCGTTTTGCACATCGAGAGACTGAAATTTTTGCCCATTCCTCCTTGCAAAACAGCTCGAGCTCAGTGAGGTTGGATGGAGAGCCTTTGTGAACAGCAGTTTTCAGTTCTTTCCACAGATTCTCGATTGGATTCAGGTCTGGACTTTGACTTGGCCATTCTAACACCTGGATATGTTTATTTGTGAACCATTCCATTGTAGATTTTGCTTTATGTTTTGGATCATTGTCTTGTTGGAAGACAAATCTCCGTCCCAGTCTCAGGTCTTTTGCAGACTCCATCAGGTTTTCTTCCAGAATGGTCCTGTATTTGGCTCCATCCATCTTCCCATCAATTTTAACCATCTTCCCTGTCCCTGCTGAAGAAAAGCAGGCCCAAACCATGATGCTGCCACCACCATGTTTGACAGTGGGGATGGTGTGTTCTGGGTGATGAGCTATGTTGCTTTTACGCCAAACATAACGTTTTGCATTGTTGCCAGAAAGTTTGATTTTGGTTTCATCTGACCAGAGCACCTTCTTCCACATGTTTGGTGTGTCTCCCAGGTGGCTTGTGGCAAACTTTAAACAACACTTTTTATGGATATCTTTAAGAAATGCCTTTCTTCTTGCCACTCTTCCATAAAGGCCAGATTTGTGCAGTATATGACTGATTGTTGTCCAATGGACATAGTCTCTCACCTCAGCTGTAGATCTCTGCAGTTCATCCAGAGTGATCATGGGCCTCTTGGCTGCATCTCTGATCTGTCTTCTCCTTGTATAAGCTGAAAGTTTAGAGGGACGGCCAGGTCTTTGTAGATTTGCAGTGGTCTGATACTCCTTCCATTTCAATATCATCTCTTGCACAGTGCTCCTTGGGATGTTTAAAGCTTGGGAAATCTTTTTGTATCCAAATCCGGCTTTAAACTTCTCCACAACAGTATCTCAGACCTGCCTGGTGTGTTCCTTGTTCTTCATGATGCTCTCTGCGCTTTAAACGGACCTCTGAGACTATCACAGTGCAGGTGCATTTATACGGAGACTTGATTACACACAGGTGGATTCTATTTATCATCATTAGTCATTTAGGTCAACATTGGATCATTCAGAGATCCTCACTGAATTTCTGGGGAGAGTTTGCTGCACTGAAAGTAAAGGGGCTGAATAATTTTGCACGCCCAATTTTTCATTTTTTTATTTGTTAACAAAGTTTAAAATATCCAATAAATTTCGTTCCACTTCATGATTGTGTCCCACTTGTTGTTGATTCTTCACAAAAAATTACAGTTTTATAGCTTTATGCTTGAAGCCTGAAATGTGGCAAAAGGTCGCAAAGTTCAAGGGGGCCGAATACTTTAGCAAGGCACTGTAATACACAGCAATGCACATAGGACTCCATAATACACAGAGCGCTGGGCACTGGACTACATATTACACAGCGCGGGCCTAAATTGCTGGTAGGGCGTCCGTGTACGTCCTTCTGTGCATGAGCTGCCTGGGCGCCCCCTGTGGGGCACGCGTGGTTCGCTCTGTGATCAGAGAGCCCATGACACTCGGCTGATCATAGATCAGAGTACAGGGCCAGGCCCGGCCCCTAACCACGTGATCAGCTGTCAGCCAATGCGAATATTGAGCAACGTAAACATTTTTAAATACCTCCACTTTATTCTCCAGGGTCTTTGCTGTCAGAAAATAAATAATTGTTTGGAATTTAAAGTAATTTCTACAACAAATGCTAACGTGCACAAATTGGCCCAGTAGACAAGTGGTTAACTATTCTTTAAAATGTATTTATCACCAAACTATTTTTTGTCTGCTTTGGATAAAGTGATGAGGGGTTAGAACCCCATATCAGGCTTTTCTGCTGCCTGTGTCCCCATTGGGGAGATTTACCCTAATTGTCCTGGTGATCACTGGGTTTGAACAAGACCAGTTCTAAATTCTGAATTATCACTTGTTTCAGTGACAGCTGTCTAAGGGACATTCCCTCACTTTAGAGAGATTTCCTCTCATTCCCTGTTGTGTCTCCAGGAAATATGTCCCCTCCCCAATGGGGCACAAATGGAAAAAACTGACATACAAGGAAAAGTTGTACAAATCTGTTTTTGTGGGTGGGTGGGTTTTTTTTGTAGCATGCCTTTGCTTTCCATATATTTTGCTGACGATGATGTATGTTATTTTTCAGTTTACTAGAAAAAATCTAGAGCACAGATTTAAAAAAACAACAGGAAAGTGAGGACGGAACGTGTATCGGTGCCTCCTCACAAGTGTATTAACAGCTGTGGACTTAAATAAATCAATGAATAAAATGTAAATATCCTTGTTTGGTTGTCAAGATTTTCCTATGTATTTGCTGACAGGCCCATTTTTCTTCAGCTAGCAATGAATCTGGCAAAGTATCTCAAGCAATATCATTTGTCTTTAAGGAGGATCTCAAATCTTTGGTAACATCACACACATTTTAAAATAAATGTAATGTAATAATTTATAGCATGTCATCCTGTTTATTGAAATGCAATTTTTAAAGGGTCTCATATTTTACATGTTCATGGATCAGGTCCCGACCT